>NC_061121.1:228572658-228677329 GCF_002878395.1 Capsicum annuum | reverse complement strand
GCCTCTCCCAGCGAATATTCTGCATGCAAATGTCAAGACTGCAGGGCAAAACATGATGTAGTGATTAATGCTATTAATGCATTAACTGCTTCTGTAAAGGAATTGACATCTAACAGGGGTCTCATTCCATCAAAGAGGATTTTATTTTCATCCGCTCCATTAGAGATTAGGACTAAGAGGAGAAGGAGAGTGATTTCCAGGGCATTATCAGGCATTCAAAAAAGTGAAATTGCAACTCCTCTGTCTGTGTGTTGCACTGAGCAACGTACAATGTCCAAAGGAAAGCAGCATGAGCTGAAGAAGGTGAATATGTTATATGTCTTCTAACTGACAAAACAAACAAACACATATCTATTTTAACAGATGACACATCTGCTAAAAATTATCAAATAGATATATACATCTGTTGCAACAGTTGACTAACCTGTTGCACCAGATACTTTATCTGGTGCAACATATGTCTCATCTGTTTTAGCAAATCAAACAACTCTTCGTACAACTTTTATTTGTACCAACAGACGACCTATCTACTGCAACAGATGATTCATATGTTGCAACGGATGGTTCATCTGTTGAAAATGATCACACAGGGTCTTCCTCATGTAGAAATTTGTTCCAACAGTTGATTCATTGTTGCAACAAAAATATAATATGTTTGGGACAATTTAAAGCGGGAGAAAGACCTGTTTGATTTGCTAGAAGAGATGAGTTATCCTTTTCCGTTTTGTTGTATCTCCGTGATTAGCATTGACCAATTCTGGCTTTCCAGGTGGATGTAGAAGAAGTTACTGCTGAACAGCATTGACAATATGCTACTCTTTTTATGGAAATACGGAGAACAGAAAGCGCAGAAATCGTACGCAAGCGACAATGAAGATCCACGACGAGCAAACCCGAATTCCATAGCACCGGATGAAGAACAACTTGTCCATAATGAGTATATATTTATAGCTTGAGTCTGTCAAAGAAATCCTTGGCAGTATACATGTACAAGGATTCATATTATTTTTCATTATTAGAAGTCTGTTATAATCCGTCTGAAAAATTCCTACTATATATAGGGTTCTATGGAGATAGACAGACAGTAAGCTATTTTTTAGTTGAAACCTAAGGTAAGTTCGTGCTTCCTTCTCTAAACAGGTTGTTGTTTGATTTGATCTTTTTTTCTCTAATTTTTGTTGCATGTGACTACACTTTGTTTTTAGTTTGTTACAGACGTACTGTGTTAATAATAAGATGTCTTGTGCTTTCTTTTTTGGTTGTAGATTGGATGGAGTTGCTTATAATGAAGACGTGGAGACTAGAGATTTGCGATTATGCCTCTAAGATTGTGAGAGGTAATGCAGTTTTCATCTTTTTTTCTTGTATAATTTATTAGAATTATTCAAATTAGTTAAAGTGCGTGCAAACTCACTCATATGTGAAGAAGAACATATCATAATTATGATCATTGATTGGGTTTTGCAATTAGTCAATTTGAAGGGATCCTTGAATATTCTTTATTTTTAGTAATTATTATATTAATTGTTGGTTAAGTTTTGACAAGAACCTATTAGGTATGCTTGTGAAATCGTGGCATCTTCCTACGTTCATTATTCTCCTTTCTTCCCTATTATTTTTTGATTCACTGCTTCCTCTTTAAATGAACTATTGCACATATATAAATCATAATGTCAGCTATTACATAAGTTCGACTAAAATGCCCAGATTATTAGTACTTGGTGATTTTTGTGGAAGCTTTAGTTAATATAATAATTCTTAGTTATGTTGAAACTTTGATTAATAATTATTTAGATTCAAATGGCGGTACATGAAATTCTAAAATAACTTCATCATAAACTGAATAGACAAGAATTAAAGAATAGTTTGGAATGAAAGAAACCTAATATTTAAAAAATAAAGAAAATTTAAAAATTTAGCATGTACATCAAGAGCACGAACATGTAGGTTTTGCTTTCGATAAAACTTATTCCACAACGTATTATTTTACATTAATATAAAAATACTTGTTAATCTCTTGCACTTTGTAACGGCATATGAAAAGAACTTTTTTCTTTGTCATTCTGTAGCGTTGGTAGAATTTTTTAAAATTTAATTTCAAGTTATTTTAATGCTTTTATATTGTTTGTATAAATCTATTATTTTTTATGTTTAAGTATTTTTCGTGTTTGGTAAAATAATCAACTTATTTATTAATTCATGCATATTTTGAAGCAAATAATGCTTTTCTGAAATAGATGCTTGTTATTTTCCTACTCTAAATTGTTCTCTCTAAATTATTTTTCTTTTGATGTAGTTAATACCAACTCCCATAAGGTGGTTACTTTTAGAAGAAAAGATTACTACATTGAAAATTTGTACATGACGAGGATCTGCACAGTTTTTTTTGAGTTATTTGAAGAATCTTGACTTCATAAATTTTGTAGTTCATAGTCCACAACTGTACTATTCTAAATAAAATGATATATAACGAGCTAGGAAATTGTTTAGCTTATTGAATTGGAAGGTCTACCTTTGATTTTTTTTGTTGCATAAATTATACTACTGCTTGGATTAATTGTTGTAGAATCGTTATGTAGTCACGTATTAATTACAATTGTGAGACGTTGCTAATTTTGTGAAAGACATCTACATGCATTTATTATTTTTCAAGCAGAAATTTATCGACATATTCATATCACGAGTTAAATTATCCGCGTTTCGCGCGGTCATAATAATACAAATAATTTATTAAATAATATATAGATAGATCTTTATATGAAAAGAATATAAAATTTAAAAACACAAAAAAAAATAAAAAAAAATTAAACCGACTCAACCGCTTCTCAAAATAATAGACGTACTATTCATAGAGTAAATATGTTAACAACATGTAATCATCTACTTTAGACGTTGAAGAGAAAAATATTTATTCTTATAATTATAATGATCAAATAAATTAGATAATACACTATTTCTCAAAGTTAAAAAGAAAAAGAAGAAATAAATAAAACATAAAACTTTCTTTTTTATGTATATGAGATTTTTTAAAAATAAATCAGATAAATACACTATTTTTTAAAATTAAAAAGAAAAAAAAAGAATTGAATAAAACATGAATGATTCTTGTTCGCATATATAAATTTTTCATAATTACCTCACGATATAAAATTTTTAGAATCAATTACCTCATTTTCCTCCCTCGCCTCCATGTTCATTTAAATTTCTCAAATTTTATGTCATGCATATTTATTGATAGTCCTAAAACTTAATCATAACTAAGACCAAATAACGAATATATTTCAATTATTAAAATTTATTTAGCTATCGGTGGATGTTGGATGCTTTGTATTGTTTTACATGTGATTAATGAAAATAAGTTGGTCACCTAAGAACATTAATTATAAATTAACAAACTTAATTAATAATTAGTAAATTTTCAACTACAAAATTATTCATTTGAATCAAAAGGAATTATAGACTTAAAAATTGAACTTAAGAGGCATCATATATAGATATAGAAATAAAACAATACACATATTATTATATTTTTAATCATTAATTAAAAAAAATACAAAGAAAGATGAAATCAATGCATAATTGTCCAAGTTCTTGTCGATATCCACTTCCACAAGCCTTTGACCGTGTAAAAGCATCTTCTTCTTTTTCAAGTGAAATAAAAACATAAATATCACATTAAAAATGAAGGATAACCTTGGGTAAAATACATGAAATAAAACATATGAACTTCTATAGAAAGAAAAATGAAATTAATACATTAATGTCTCGGTATGTACTTCCACAAGCCTAAAAATATTGATTATAAATTAAGAAACTTAATTAATAATTAGCAAACTTCCAACTACAAAGTTATTCATTTAACCAAAAGAAATTATAGACTTAAAAATTGAACTTAAGAGGCACCATATATAGATATAGAAATAAGACAATACACATATTATTATGTTTTTTATTAGTTGAAAAATAAAAAGAAAGATGGAATCAAATGTTCGAGCTCTTGCCGATATTCACTTCCACTAAGTCTTTCACCATTGAAGAGCATCTTCTTCTTTTTCAAGCGAAATAAAAACATAACCATCATAGTGAAAATGAAGGATAAGCTTGGGTAAAATCGCATGAAATAAAATATATGAACTTCTATAAAAAAGAAAAACGGAATGAATACATAAAAGTCTCAATATCTACATCCACAAACCTATCACCATTCAAAATTCTTATTTTCCTTTTCAAGACAAACAAACATGAATATAATAGTGAAAATGAAGGGTAACCTTGGATAACATCTCATGAGACAAAAAATATGAATTTATATACATAAAAATAAAAATATACAATAAGATATCATTCACTTTTGTATTAAATATTTAGGGGTTATGAATTTATATACATAAAAATGAAGGTATACCATAAGGTATCTTAATTTTTAAAATAGATATTGAAAGGTTATAAATATAAAATCATGAATAACTTGAGAGTTACAAATATTATTAATAGAAATTAAATGAAAAAATACTCGGAAAAAATCTGAACTTTGCCTGAATTTTCAGTTGAGTATATTGAATTTTGCGGGGGTCCTATTACCCTCCTGGACTTTTTTTCGTATTTTAATGGCATATATCTGCCTACTTGGACAAGTGCATGTAATTCACACGCATTCAGCGCGTGAGAGTGTAAAAAATCGTTATAAAACTTCTTTTTATGTCACATAACCCCTTAATTTTCTGAATTTTAATAATTTTATGTTTTGTATTTATTTTTTTATTTGCTTTCTCTTCTCTCTTCTTTTTCCTTCTCTTCAACAATGTAGTCTTCAACAAAGCACCATGGTTGCTCCATTGTTTAATTGAAATTGAACACAATTTCATCACACACACACCAAATGGGTCATCTTCAACACACCAAATTCATTTTCATCAATTTGACCCAATTTCAACACACACACCAAATGTGTCTTCTTCAATTCCATCAAAATAACAAAATTATTTTCATCAATTCGACCCAATTTCTCAACACACACACCAAATGGGTTTTCTTCAATTCCATCAAAATAGCAAAATTAACCCACAATTGCCACTAGTAACCAACCCGCCATTGCTGCCAGAAGGGAATTTATTGGCAAGACATGGTAGTGAGCTCATCCCAAGCCACTGTGTTGGTTATGGGATCCTTGTGAAAGTCTCAAACATTTATTTGCTAATTTCTGGTTATTAGTTGTTTATTTTGTCATTTTGTTGCTAATCAATTATCACCTCAGATTGATATAGAGAAAAAGAAAAATTCATGGCAATGTTGCCTTTGCTGCTGATAATTTTGGCAATGGTGGTCAAGATTTTGGTGAAAAAATGATGAAAATTGATGAAAGAATAAGAATGGAGAAGAAAGTAAATAAAAATAATTTTTTTTTAAAAAAAACACGTGTAAAAACGAGATTGTCGCTTGTATTACACCGTCAGCCGTCAAAACTGGGTATAGCATTTCGCGGGAGAATTAAATCTACTTTAAAAAAGTCTAGGAGGGTAATAGGACCCCCACAAAGTTCAGTATGCTCAACTGCAAATCCAGTCAAAGTTAAGGTATTTTTTTTGAGTATTTTTCCAAATTAAATAGATGAGTTATAGAGACATAAATATTAAAGCAAATTGATGACAAAAGAAAAATAAAACGTGCAACTCCTTACCTCAAACATTTTTTTTAATTTTATTACATAATAATTAGAGTTTAAATGTGGTGACTTTTGATTTTTCTTTATACACATAAATATTTAAAATAAGGAAAAAACTCATAAAAAAGATAAATAGGCTTGAAGGCTATAAGACATGCCACATAGAATTGACTAAAACTCTTCCACACACAGCACATATATATATATATTGTAAAAGTTCTAGTTTCCTACATTACTATTTGGGAGAGTCCAATGAAAAATAAATGAAAAACAATCAAAATCTGATGTTTCTTACACAATATGTTTGTGCTTATTTTTAACAAATATATTATACTACATAATTTAAAAAGAAATTCTACCTTTATCAATTTGCGATTCATTGTTATCAATGATGTTTTGTAGCTTACGTTTAGCCTATAAGTCAAAAGATTACTACTAAGTATTTTACTCATGACGAATTCTACGTGGTCAGGTGGCTATTGGCTTCAGAAAAATAAATTACTTCTTGATTATTTCTATTTCTTTTCTTTTCTATTATATAGAAGAGGTGGTTTCGACCACCTCTCATGCAATTACCAAAAAAAATTATCCACTCCCACTTAATTACATACCATGCCTCAATATATAATAATTTCATTATTTCATCATATTAATTTAAATATTTAATATATTCTATTAATTTATATTAATTAACTATAACTACATATTGGAAGTAAATTTTTTTTATTTATTTAATTGACTATCATGTTCAAAACTAATTTGTTACCACGAATCACAATAATTAATAACTTAAAATATTTAAAAGACATATAAAAATTTTATTGACTCTCATTATTTTAGCAATGCCACATAAATTGAGATAAAAGAAAAAGTACTGCAAATCATAATAATTAACAACTTAAAATATTTAAAAGATATATAAAAATTTTAGTTGATTCTCAAAATTGTATCGAAGCCACATAAATTGGGACACAAGGATTAAATATATTATTTGATAATTACATAAAAATTATTATAAATCATAGTAATTAACAAGTTAAAATACTTTTTTTAAAAATAGATAAAAGTTCTATTCAACTCTCAAAATTTTATCAGTGCATCATAAATCATGATAAAATAAAAAATTATCTTAATTAATTGCAACTAAATATTTAAAGTAAATCAATTTTATTATTTTAATTGACTTTAATATAGAAAATTAATCTTTTTATTTATTTATTTATTTTAGTAAATTTAAATTTTAAAACTATTTTTTTCTTATATAGAAATACTAATATTTAAATTTAACTTTAAAATTTTAAAGTACAAAATTAATAAATTTAAATTAATAAAATAAATTTCTAATGAATATTTTCTTAGAATTTGTGTTGGGACAGTATGTATCAAGTTAAAAATAAATAATGAAAAATATATAGTAAAATTTTATTATTTTGAAAATGAAATAAAAAGTACTGTAAATAACAATAATTAACAATTTTTTTGAAACAAATTGACTGATTTCTGCTGCTTCAATCATGATTTTAACGTACCCACAATTAATTAATTATTATAAGTCACTTATGTATTGAAAAATTAATAATATTGAATCCATGATTTTATTATTATATATATATATATATATACACCATGAATAAAAATTTTCATGATATTTAAAAAAAAAAATTACTACATATACTCAAAGGACAAGACAGTAAAAACACACAAGAGATAAATGTAGAGAAATCAAGAAGCACCAAATGGATTATTAACATTTGTAACATTCAACACATTTCTAAATGTTTCCAAATTCTTCTTGAATCAACACATACACATAATAAAAATAATAAATAATAAATAATAATAATTACATTTTACTATATCACCCCCTAATTAATTATTATGGTCATTTAAGCATTGTGCCACATAAGTTGAAATAGAAAAAATATTATAAATCACTATGATAAACAATTTAAATTATTTAAAAAATATAATTGGCTATCATCGACACAAAACTATGGACAAGGAGAGTAGCATATATTATTCAAAAATTACATAAAAAAATATTAAAAATTACAATAGTTAACAACTTAAAATATCTAAAAGTAATTTAATATGTTATATATTTTAAAAAAATTACATGAAAAATACTAGAAATCACAATAATCAACAACTTAAAAAATTTAAAAGATATAAAATATTTGGTCGACTCTTGAAATTATTTTAGTGTTACTAAAATTGGAATAGAAGAAAAGTATTATAAATCACAATAATTAAAAACTTAAATTATTTTTAAAATATAATTGACTATCAATGCCACAAAAATTTGGACGACAAAAGTAAGTATATTAATTTGAAAATTACATAAAAAATATTATAAATTACAATAGTTAACAACTTAAATTATCTAAATATATATTATAATAACATATGTTGAACTCATGCTAGATTCCGACTGAATCCTAGAAAACATATGCAATCTTTTTATTAAAATTTTTTATTTAAATATATATCAAGATTAAAAAGATAAATAAATATCTTAATACAGGACGGACCATGCTCCTCTAGTGTTAATACACAGATTGGTATCTATTTATTCTTGGCACAATGATGATGACTGTTATATTTTGAAAAAATCAAAGAAAATAGGCAAGTGAATAAAATAAAATAATGCTTGCACCATGAAAGTAATTCATAGAACACATTTTGGCTAATGAAGTTTCCAAGCAAGCTACATCTAATGTTACCTTCCGTCCAACCCTATCTTATAAAGTTGACTAGATAGGTAAGGCCCATGTTGCACGGGCCCAATATTTTTTATTTGTATAAATAATATAAATATCAACACTTTTAAAAGTAATTACACTCTCTTTCATTTTTTTAATTACTAGTCAAATGTACGTGTTTTGCATATGTGCTTCATGTCAAGTCATATGCGAAGCATTAATATCTTGATCGTCTCCTATGATGTGAACTATCACATCCTGAATAATAACAAAAACAACAGATAGTAATAGATTAGAAACTGCGATAAAATAAATTGATTAAATCTAACTTTTACACAAAGTTCCTCAAAGCCTGACCGAACATTCATCTACCACTATAAATTCAATAGAACAATACGATAATCTAGATACCATAACAATGCGATTAAATCCTAACCTTTAGAAAAATCCTCAAAACCCGAGCACACGTTAATCTATCACTTGAAAAAATAACAAATAATAATAGAACAGAAACTACTGTATTCGAGAATATTACAACAATATCATCAAACATAACAGAAACTATAATAAAATAACACGATCATAAAAAAAACAGTTATTAAAATATCTCCGCCATCAAACTTTATATTGTGGATATTATTATATTATTGTAAAAAAAAAAAAATTCTCCTATACCTTTTCCTACAAAAAAGAATCATCTAAATATGAAAGATTTTTATTTTTATGTTATGAAAGGGGAAAAATTAATAATGGTATCAAATTAAAATATGAAAGATTTTTATTTTTATATTGTAAAATGGAAAAATATTAATTATGATATTAAATTAATAAAAAAAGAATTCTCCAATACCTTTTCCTACAAAAAAGAATTATCTAAATATGGAATATTTTTATTTTTATGTTGCAAAAAGAAAAAAAATTGATTATGGTATCAAATTAATACCACAACACAACTTTAGAAAATTGAATTTTTTATCCTCCAAAGTTTAATTACGTGTTTTCATTTTTTTCCTTACAAAATTAAAATAACTTGTTTTCCTTTTTTGTTTTTATTGAAACTTTAGGGTATTTTTTGGTTTTTGTGTTTTTAAGGAAATTGTTTGAAAGGATATTTTTCTTTTACCAAATGTTATAGAAATTTTTATATTTAAATGTTATAATATAGTGATATAATAAATGAAGAAAAATAGTAAAAAGACGATTTTGTCTAAAGTACAGACTTTTAATGAAAGACAAAAAGTTCAAATCACTTTTCTAAGGGTCTTCACACTTTTAATATATTATAGATATAGATTATAGATTATAGATATAGATATAGATTATAGATATAGATTTTACTCTTTCTCCCTATTAATATACATAACATAACCGATATATACATAACATTCTATGTATGTGTTGGAATTTTTTTGTAATATTAAAAATATAAGTTGTGTATTTGTGTAATTTTTAGTTTATAGTTTCTGTTGAGCCATCATCCTTAGACAAGGATCGGCAAAGAGCTAGCCCCATATTACATACCAAAACGAGACAATGTGCCATATGTCATATCTAATTGTCTTTCAAATACTTTTTCGGTCCTTAACCCCTTAGCTACGGCTGACTAGTCATAGACTATATAAGTTTATCATTTAAGTAGTATATGTAAATTTTTGAATATATGTTTAAATATAGTCTTCTAAATTCTATAGAAATAAACGTTCTAGGCATAGAAGCAAGGAAGAACGTGAGGCTAGAAAATCCTTCCGTAAGTCTACTAGATTCACAAAAAATCGATCAAAGAGAGATTTAGCCAAAATTAAATGCTATAAGTGTAACCAGTATGATCATATTGCTCCAAATTGCAAATTACAAAAACTCAAGTCAAACATATTATTATATTAAGTAGTATATATTGTATGTATATATATGTTTATATTTTTTAAAGTACTATAATATGTAATGTATATATGTTTTCTAAAGTGGTATGATATGTAATGTATATATGTTTTTTAAAGTGGTATAATATGTAATGTATATATATTTCAAGTGGTATTTTAAGTAGTATATATCGTATACATATGTGTATATATTTTATATAGACTAAAGTAGTATATATTGAATGTATACGTGTGTATATTTTTTCTAAAATAGTATAGTATGCAATGCATATATCTTGTATGTATATTGTTTCAAGTAGTATTTTAAGTAGTATTTATTGTACGCATATATTTTGTATGTATATATTGTACGTATATAAGTTGTATGTACATTGTTTCAAGTAGTATATACTGAATGTATATTGTTTTAAGTAGTATTTCAAGTAGTATATAACTAGATATTGTATGTATATTTGTTTGTATGTTTTCTAAAATAGTACATGTAATGTATATATGTTGTATGTATATTGTTTCAAGTAGTATTTTAAGTCGTATATATTGAATGAATATTGTTTCAAGTAGTATTTCAACTAGTATATATTGTATGTATATTTGTGTATATATTTTCTAACTCTGGCTACTGAAATAATAAAATAATAAAATGATAATCATGTCCTTGAATGATGAGGACTCACCACTGACTCTGAATACTGAAGCCAAAATGGTACTACTGCTCTGGAACTTGGACTCGTGCTCCTGAACCTATGGCATAATAAAATACCATAGCGCAAATGCGTCAGTACGATTCAATGTACTGAGTATGCAAGTGAGGTAGGATACATGCAAAAAGGTTTATATGTATGAACAATCCTAATTGACTGACTATCATGAATATGAGAATACATGCATGAATACATAATTGTAACTGAGGACATAATAGTACTGGATACTGAGTCTGAATACTGGTAACATGAGTTACTGATAACTGATGCAACTAATAACTGGGGGACTGTATCTAATAGTCCTGATTCTGATGGAACTAACTGAGTTCCATACTGTACCAAGTGACTATATCTGATAATCCTGAATTCTGTAGAACTATCTGAGTTCTATTACTGAGACTGAGACTGTGGGAAGTAGTCATCTAACCAACATGCCCCGAATGAGCTATTATAGCTGAGTTGGGGTCCAATCTGTAACCCCAATTAGAAGGGTTTCAATACCGTGCCATGGGTAAAGACATGTTGTGGGTAACCCTCAACTGGAGGTGCAGCGACCGGCATCTGGCAGTGTCCCCAAAGGATAATGGTGGGACCCTCATCTGACAGTTTTTATCCTCCTCATCAACCCTTAATCTGTTAGTGTTGATGTCTCAACCTATGCCGGCTACATAGTTATGGAACACAAGGATTGCTTCTAGGAAACTCACCCTCAATATGGCAGTGTGGATTCCCATCCTTGGGTTCGCTCGGCGCTGAATCCTACTCCCATATGAATAGACACTAAACTAATTATACTGGACTGAGTTTACTGAATTTCATTAACTAATAGAACACTACTGAGGTCTGACAACTAACTGAGATTACTGAGTGGGAATGGATTGATACTGAATATACTGAGTTTTCCTGAGTTATGTGACTGACTGAGTTCTACTGAGTTCTGAGATTGACTGATAGTATTACGGATCATGGCATGACTGAGATTATCTTGAAAACTAACACTGGCTCTGGGCACACAGCTAAATTATCGGGTACAAGTACCCCCAGGACTCGATAACATGAAACTGACAAGACTTGACACTTCTTGAACACATGATCAATATCAACACTTTGCCATATCAAAAGTTCAGGATTTCATAAAGTACATGGTTATCATAGTCTCGTACATGGATAGAAATACACATAAACATATCATGACTTCACTAATCAAGTCTTCATGGCATTCTTTTAAACATTCATAATATACCACAATATCATAAAAGTCAATTCAATCATAAGGGTAAGACATGCATTTATCATTTAAGCCACAATTACACCATGGTATATGATTTCTAACCCCTTAGGAATTTTATCAGACACCTTGCATGCACAACTTAGGGTATAGGCATGATTATCAATTAATGCTTCATAACACCATCATTCAACTCAATTCTACAAGTTTCATACCACATATTATCATGATTTCATAAGCAACACATAAAGACTCCCTCTTGGAAATCATACAACTATAGTCGCATGAATAAAATCAATTCACACATAAACATCATGATTTATTATTTAATAGAGGGTTCTTGAACTTCATGGATGAAAGGGATCCATGAATGAATACATTGGATACCTTAGTTCGTGATTCTACGAAGATTGATGGAGAAACCTTTCTTGAAATTGAATCTCCAAATTGAAACCCTAGCTTGTTCTTGAGAGAATTTTGAGAGAGGTAATGTATTTTGGTGTAATTGGGGTTTAATCCTGTATTTTGGACTTATATAGGAATGGTAAAATGGCCCATTTACCTCTCTGACGCAGTCATTTAATGACTGAAAAATCGACACCAACGCGATACTCGATGCGGCGCATCGATGGCATCGATGCAATAACCAACGCGTCACGCCAAGTTCTCGTTAATCCTCAATACTTTTGACTGGAAGACCTACAACAATATTGACCAACGCGATAGGCAATGTGGCACGCCAAGATCGCATTGGTCTACTATTTTGGATTTCCCAACGTGATCTAAACTAGGTTCAAAAAATTTGAAACTTGTCCGAGAACACCTAATGACCTCCCTGATCATGAACTAACTAAGATATAAACATTAAAGGACTTTAGGGTCTCGAAATGAGATTGCCAATTTTCGATGGCTGAAATAAGCTAATTTTAAAACTTGGACTAGGATATTCTAAGTCTGGGACCCCTTAACAAGCATGCATGAACTGAATTGAGCTTAGGATTTTGCGGGGTCTTACAAATGTATAAGGTACAGAGACATGTATATGTATTTTTTAAAATTTGGGAGAGAGAACCTGAATATGTGATCCTAATTACTTTCATTAAAGGTGGGATTTCTGTTGTTTATTCTTTCTTTCTATCTCTCATCATTACATCTATATCTATATTTATAATATATTAAAAGTGTGATGCTCTTAGAAATATTGTTTGAACTTTTTACCCTTAAAAGTCTTTTATTTGACAAAATTATCTTTTTACTATTTTTTTTCTAATATTTAAGAGTTAAAAATTAATTAAATATAGTATGGTAAAATCTTTTTTTATTAGATGTCTTCATTAATTAAATATATTTATGATAAATATTTTCCTTATTAGAAATTTTTATTAATTTAAATATTTATAGTAAAACTTTTTCTTATTAGATGTCATCAAAATTAATTAAATATATTGTGGTAAAACCTTTTCTTATTATATATCTTTATTAATTAAATATATTTATGATAAAAAAATTTCTTATTAGAAGTGTTCATTAATTTAATATATTTATGGTAAAACCTTTTCTTATTAGAAGTCATCAAAATTTTAATGACAACTGGTATTTTTTCATTAGTTTAAGAATTTTAAATCAACTAAATTTGATTTTAAGAAAATTTAAAAATTTAGAAACAAATATAAAAGCATTAGGATAAGAAAAATTTAAGATGTACCAAACTTTTAAAAGTTTTAAATACGTAATATGAATGTAATCAATCATTTTACAACAAATTGACTTTAAAAAATATGAAAAGATTTTAAATATAGAAAAAAAATAATTGTACCATAAATATGGTTAAAATTTATGCATTTCTTAGCCTCTGGCAGCAAGGAGAAGAGGTATTGCATGACAAATGCAAAAGTAATGATTCATCAACCACTTGAAACTTCTGGTGGTAATATATATATGTGCTTTCATTAAAATATATGCTTATGTTAACGTTATTATATTAAAGTGTGATCTTTGAAAAGTAATTTGAAATTTTCACACTTCACTAAAAATCTCCGCAATATACAAAATCATTTATTTTTTAATAATCAAATATTACACGTGCGAGGCACGTGCGATTACACTAGTATATATATATATATATACACATATATATAAAATTAAAATTTGAACCTGAGATTAAATAATTTTCTTCACATTTCATTAAGTACTAGGTCATACTCTTGACCTTAAATACTAAATTTTAGACCTAATATTTCACTCGTCATGAGGCAAAAGTCTCGTTTGTACCCCTGATCCCATCGGAGGTCCTACTTGGGAGCAATTTTAAACAACAGTTGCAAGTTGAATGATACATTTGAACTTTCTTTCGAGAAATTTTATAACTAGAATCCACCCTATTTTATGCTGGAGCCCCTGAACGGCAAAGGATGAACATGAGTCTATTTGTTAACGGCAATTACATGAATGATTCAAAAATTTAACGGACGGTAAAAAATGAGTAATTTCTAGTAATACAAGGGAAATAAATTTGAAATACTTATTATAGAATTAAAAATTACGAAATATCTCTCAGGTGTAAAAAACCCAGAATTTCTTCATAGAGCAAAATATAACCAATTATGCAATTCATTCTTCCTTGTTGTCCCCCCAAATTATATGTACATAATATTTACACGGCGTTTTGTAGGGGGGATGCGGATCTATGCGGATAACTAACTTATGTGATAGATTTATTATATGTATAATGAATCTATTTTTCTTTGTGCATGATTTTGTTTCAATATCTTTTAATGATTTATTCTTTTCGTAAGATGTATTCATTAATTTGTATGGTTTATTATTATCTTTTAATGATTTATTCTTTTCGTAAGATGTATTTATTAATTTGTATGGTTTATTATTTTATCTTGTAGTAATTGTAGAATTACAGATTTCTGTATAATAATTTATCCTAATTGTACTGTAATGTATATCTAATTCTAGGTTTTCAATGTTATTTATTATCTTGTGTTGCTCTTCTCGTAGTGAGTTTTTTAAATTATATAAACTATCACATGTACTTTTTTTTAAATTTTTTAAGGTTTCTTCTATCCATATTAATTTTTCTTTTAGGTTCTCCATTATTTTTCTAATTCGGTTTTTATAACTAATTTCATTATTTAGATTATCTAGATTTTCTCTAGTTTTTCTAATATATTCTAACATCTCTTAATCTGAATAATATCCTTTTGGGTAGTTATCTAGGTATAACTATGCTATCCAATTTATGGTTTCAATTTCATAGTCTAGTACTTTTTCTAATATTATTTTCTTAATATCTATAATTTCTATATCTCTAAGTATATATAAGATTAAGACTTTAAGATTATCTATCATTTAAAATTGACTAAATATTTTATTATAATGTTTTGTAGTTGTTTGTTTTAGCCTTAGTAGTTCTTGCATATTTTTATTAAGAAATTCTATATAGTTTATATCTTTAGTTTCCATGTATTTGTCTAAATTTAGTTTCATCTGTTTTTCTATTAATTGTATGTTACTCATATCTTTTTCCAAAAATTCTATGTAATTTATCATGGTAAGTATTTGTAAGAGTAGTTAGGTAGGTATGGTATATAATTTACTCTAGTCATATAATATTTACCAAATGATTTTTCTAATATGATTTTTCTTATATCTACTACTTTTATATCC
The DNA here is from genome assembly GCF_002878395.1 of Capsicum annuum. Taxonomy (NCBI): domain Eukaryota; kingdom Viridiplantae; phylum Streptophyta; class Magnoliopsida; order Solanales; family Solanaceae; genus Capsicum; species Capsicum annuum. The sequence continues at coordinate 228,661,478 of NC_061121.1, read as the reverse complement.
TTAAGTGCATACAAAATAAGTATTTTAAATTTATCTACCATCATATCAGATAAATAATTATTTATTTTCATAAAATTGCTATTTTCAAAATATTTCCTCCAATCATACACATAACAAAATATGGTCATCTTAGATTACTATATACTAGATTATTCTTAAATAACATGTTCTTCGGTCACTATTAGCATGGTAATTTGGATACTTTTCCCTTAAACAGCGCCTCTACTCTGGTTACTCCCCACCACGGTTTCTTGCCTTATTGGTTTCACCTTTAGGATGACATAGTTCTTAGGGATTTTTCTCCATTTTCACTTTGCTAATAAACTTCTTAACATATTATTCTTTGAATAATTCTACTATAAAGTAACTAATATGAATTTATTTTATCATATCATGATTGTTGGGAATTATGAATTTAGCTATTCATAATCATAAATAAATATACCTGTTCGGGTAGGTTTGATATTTCTGAGGTTTGTTCCTCCATAGCTTTTTCCATTGAAATATATCTGTTTTTTAATTAACTAAGCAAAATATTTGTTGTGGACAGGAGAGAGTATTTTTGCTTCAACACATGAAGGCTTGCTTTGCAATGCCTTCGGTTCCTCTTATTTATAAAATGAATCAAAAGTATTTACATTCTTTGCACGTTTTCTAAAATTCTAAAATTCTAAAAAGTCTCCTAATGAGACAAGAATTATTAGTGCTATAGCTTAAAAGTCTAAAAGGCTAAAAAGTTACAAGAATTATTAGTGCTATAACCTAAAAAGTCTAAAAGGCTAAAAAAGGCTAAAAATCTAGTCTATACAACAATTTTACGTAAAATATTTTTAATATCTTGTCTTCTATTATTACTCCGTTGATATCTTCTGGTTGTCGTATCTGCTGTTTTTCCATATCTCCATTTATCTTATCTTCCAGCTGGCATGCTTATCTTCTTGATTCTTTTATTCTAGGTGGACTTCTGGGATAATATTATCTTCTCCATTACATCTTGAATATTGATGGTCTGGATATTTATGTCCAATTATCTTGCAATATCTCATCAATAATCCGTTTGAAATAAATCCTTTCTTAATTGCTCTTGCTGTAGATTGTTTTTCTGGGTTAAGTACTGTCATTATCCATTGCCTAACATCTTCCATATCTGCTTGTCATAGTTCTTTTGAATTTGAATAAATCATCTGATGGTCTCTTGAATAATAGCTCCATATTGGGTTTCCATTGGTATAATTATTTGCTAATTCTTGAATAATTGTAGCTAGTCCAATGAGTCGTTTATTTGCGTAGAAATCAGGTATCTCAATACTGGGTATCTCTGGCTGCTGCGTAATATCTTCCGGTATGATCATATCTCTGGTTAGTCCTATTTTTACAACTTGTATAACTGGTTTTATTTCGTCGTATAATATCTCTGCTGGTGCAGTATAGCACTTTATATATAATAGATTTCCTTTTGTTATCCTTTTATAGGTGGTGAATATTTTATGTAATTCTTCCATAGCTGTTAGTTCTTCTCCTTCTTGGGTGTATATGGTATTTAATAATCCATAGTCAAAACAAGTTTTCACTAGGCTTGGGTTGATTTTGGGTAGTGCAATTAGCTTGTTGTAACCTTGTAATTTTTGGGTTATATAATTTGTGTTTGGTTCTTTGATATTTGTAGCTCTGGGGTTAAGGTTTAGGAAAGTTTGTACTCTATAGATATTTTCTATGTATTTTTGGGTTGTATAGTTGTAAACTTTTTTATCTTGGTTCAGACTATCTCGGTATGTGGTAATTTGTGGGGGTATGAACAAGGGGTCTTTTTGTGTTTTTGGTATAAATGGTTTCTCAAATATCTTATTCATATTCATGTTCTGATATCTTTGTCTACTAGCTCCTCTGCTTGTACCTGCAGAAGTAGATTGATAAACGTTATGGTTTTATGGAGTGTCCCATCGTCTCCTTCTAGCTCTGGAACTTTAATATCTTCCGATCGACATAGCTCTACACACTGCTGAGTTAGCTGATTTGTAGCTATAGACTTCAGTTTATCTTCATTAGTCTTTAGCTTTTCTATCTCATTACCCATACTGTCCACTTTCATTGAAAGCGTAGTTAGGGTGTTGAGTATTTTTTCTAGAGTATCTTCTTCTATTATATCAGTCTGTGTAGCTTTGTCTTGATATGTAATCTGCAATAACATTTTTGTTAGTACTAATTACTTCAATTATAAATGTGAAATTTAATATATTCAAGACTAGTCTCTGAATCTCTTTTATTGTAACTGAATTTTGTATTTTCTTTGTTAACCACCAGTGTACCTGTGTATAAAAATGTTCGTACAATAAATTTGTTATATACAATATATGGCTCAAATGCTAACAAACATTTATATAATGAACATAATTCTTTCCTATTTATTTTCCATTTTATTTCCGTTTCATTGAACGTACCTGAGTAGTATCTACCATGGTGTTCTAATTTTTCTACTTCATATCGATATTTATGTACTCCTCCATAACTACATTCACTAGCATCTGCTTCTACTATATATATAAATTTTCTATTTTCATCTGGAAATTATAATTTTGGTAATTCTTTACAAAGTAATTTTATTTTTTGAACTTGTTTTTTATCTTCTTCATTATAGTTATATTCTACAACCTTTTTAAATTTTTTCTGTAGTGGTTTTAAAGTTTCTGCTAATTTTGGAATATATTCTCTTACTTGGTTTACTAGTCCTAAAAATGATTGTAATTGCTTTTTTGTATCTAATTCTTCTTTCGAATTTATTATTTTTTGTACTATATGTTGTTGCATTTTTACTCCATTCTTATCTATTTGTATTCCTAAAAATTCTATCTGATTTTTCATAATTTCAGCTTTCTTTTCGCTTAGACTTATTCCCGATTTTTCTATTATATCTGTGAATTGTCCTAATAATTTTAAATGTTCCTCTGTAGTTTTTGTATATAATAATATATCATCTATGTATACTATACAATTAGATAATTGTTTAAAATAACTATCCATAAAATGTTGATATCTACCTGGTACATTTTTATATCCAAATGGTAATACGTTTCATTCATAAAATCCTTGTGGTACCGTAAATGCGGTTAATTCTTTAAATTCTTCTTCTAACTTTAAATGGTAAAATCCTGATTTACAATCGAATTTGCTAAAATAATTATATCCTTGTATTTATCTTATTTTTAATATCTTATTTGATATTGGATAATTATATGTCATAATTTTTGCATTTAAATTTCTATAGTCAATAACCATTCTACTTTTTCCTCTTTTTTGTTCACTATGTTTATTTACTATAAATACTGGACTATTATGTTTACTATTGCTTTTTTTGTATATATTGTTTTTCTAATAATTCATCTATATGCATTTTAAATTCTTTTAAATCGTCAAAATTATATGTTAATGGTTTCTGGGTTATTATGCTATTTTTATCTATTAATTCAATTTTTATAATAGTTTTATGTTTTTTCCCATCCTTTTAATGGATCTTCACTATATAATTGTTCTAATTTTTTCTTAATTATTTCTATCTTATTTATTGAAAATATAGTTATTTCTGTTTTATTTATCGAAAATACTACTAGTTCTATTGTATCTTCAGTATTTTTTATATTTTCTAACTTTTGTGTAATTTTTTCATTTTCTTTTATCCAATCAGTTTTCTTTCTTATTTTATTATTAACTCTTTTTGCTCTTACTTTCTGTTTACATGGTGTTGTAAACCACCAGTCTGTTCTAGTTATTATATGTGGGTATAATTTATCTAAAAATGGCATTCCTAAAAGTATATCTTTTGATGTTAGTTCATAATTATAAATTTCTTCTATTGTTAATATCTTATCCCATACTTGTATCTTTACATTCCTAGTTTTATAAGTAATTAAGCTTCCTTCATTATTAAATCCTTTAACTATAATTGGTGTTTTTAATTTATCCCATTTACTTTCTGGTAAGCAATTATATCTACATAAATTAGCTTCTGCTCCTGTATCTATCATAGGCATATAATATCTACTGTAATATCCTTCTACTACTATCTTCATTAATACATATATTTTCATTTTATGTTAAGGCTCTTCTTAAGAATAATTTCTCTTTGTTATATGTTAAGGTTAATTGTGTATGTTCTATATTATATGGTTTTACTTGTTCTAGCCATTTTATTCCTAATATTATATCTGCTTTTTGCATTTCTTCCTTTACTTCAAATTCTATTTTTATTTTTATAATTCCTATTATTATTTCTTTTTCTGCTATATTTTTACTATTTATTAAACTTCTTGGTAGATCTGGGCACATATCATTATCAGTTTTTATTTCTTCATTTTTTACTAGATATTTTGCTATATAATTTTCTTCTTGTCCTGTATTTAAGAGTATTAGATATTCTTTTTCATTTATTTTTCCTGTTATGCAATATTGGTTTAAATTACTTGTTGAATTTATTTCATAACTTGTTCTTTTTTTATGAGCTTGATGATTCTGGTTTTTCATTAGCTATTCTTTTTGTTGTACTTATTCGACCATTTACTATTTCTAAATTTTCTTCTGTATCTATGTCTCTATAGCTATAATCATTATAATCTATTGTTTTTACAATTTGTTCAAATGGACTTTCTATTCGTATTTTGTTAATCTTATTTTTTCCTGTTATTTTATGTTTTGTTGTTAATACATATAAATTTTTGCATCTTGCTGTAAATATTTTACTTTCTAGGGTTAATTCTATTCCTGATATTTTCCAATATAATACTAATGATTTATCTATATTTTTATCTGTTACAACTACTGAATAATTTGCACTTATTATAAATTTAAATTTTTGGTATATTAGATTTCCTTTTACGGCAGTTATTATGCTTTTTTCTATAGGTTTTATAATTCTATCATCTGCTAAATATAATTCTATTGGTGTATCTATTCCTTCTCTAAAATATGCTTTTATTAATATCTATGTACCTCCAAGGTGTACATATTTTATTGGGTCTCCTATACTTTTTATATCGTTTATTTCTTTATTAATTATTCTTTTTGTTACTAGTGGTATACTAGCTTTACCTTTTGCATATCTACAGTCTATTACATGTTCCTTTTGGCATACTACATAATATTCGTCCTTTTTCCTAGTAAAACTATTTTTTATTGTTGGTATTTTAAATATTTTTTCTACACTTAAGTCTAATTCTTTTCCTTTTATTTCATCAAATATGTTACTGTCAAATATTATTTTTTGTTCTGTTCCTTCATCATCTAAATATTCTTCCTTTGTTATTATTTTTATATCTTCTTCAGTCATTTGATTCATCTACTTCACTATCTATTTCATTATCTGTTTCATTTTCTGAAATTTCATATATACTATCCTCACTTTTTAATTCATAATCTATATAATCTATTTGCATATATTCTATATTATCTATTTTTATTTTTGATATTTGTTTATTTTTTGAATTTTTAGGTAATTTACAATCTCTAGCTAAATGTCCTAATTTTCCACAATTATAACAAGTACATTCTTTTATAGATTTCTTTTTTCTATATGGTCTTTTGTATTTATAATTTTTTACATAATATCTTTTTCTTGGTTTCTTGTATTTATATTTTGATTTTTTATATTTCTTATATTTCTTATGTCTTTTTCTTTTCTTATAATATCTTTCTTCACATCCAAATTGGGGTGCTATTTTATTTTTGCAACATGCTAAATTTCTTATCAATGTTTTTTCCATTTTTAATTCTTCTCTATATTTTTCACATAAGTTTCTATACCATTGTTGTAAAAATTTTATTCTTGCTCCTAAAGTATCTACTATTTTTGCTTCTTCCCAACTCTTTATTATCTTTGAACTAAATGGTTCGGGTAATTTATTAAAATATAATTTTCTTATTTCTTTACTTTCTTCTATATTATATGCTCCTTTATAATAATATTCTTTAAATGCGCAAGTATATTCATCTATATAACACATATTACATATTGCTAATTTTAACATTAAATTCCTATTTGTATCTTTTTCTTCATCTTGTTCTTCTTCTATTGTTGTCATGCTACCAAATTCATCTTTTATAGCTGTTTCATATTTTTTTAATAATTCTATAGGTGTTAGTTTAGTTGTTGTTGATGATGTTCCTTCTATAGGTTTATTAGTTCTTAATACCTTCTTGCTATTTTTAGTTAAATTTGAAAACCATAATTTCAATGATCCTATTAGTGTTCTTTCTATATATTCTAGCGCATCTGTTATGTTTATATTATTATCTAATAATTGTTTTGTCATAGATCCTATCCATAATTGTATTGTTTTTCCTGTATCTATTACACAGTCTAAATCTAAAAAATTATAATTTTTATTAACTATTTGTTTTGGTGTCCATTTGTCATATTCATTATATCTTTTAAACTTATTCTTATAATATGTAGGTTTTCTTATTTCTGATGTTCTAGGTATTATATTTTCATCTTCTTTTTTATCAAGAGTATTTATTTCTGTGTTGATATTTTCTAAATTTTCTTCATTAATTACTTCTTGTTTTTCGTTGATTTCTAAATTTTTTGTATTTGTTAATATTTCTGTATATGTTTCACTATCTTCTGAATCATAATTATCTGTCTCTTCAACATCTATATTATTTATTTCTAATTTTTCTTTAAATTGATTTATCTCGTTTAGTAATTTTTGTTCTTTATCTTTTTCTTCCTTTTCTTTTTGTCTTTGTTTGTACAAATCTTTTAACATTTGTAGTTCTTTTTCTAATTCAACAATCCTACTATTTTTAATTTCTTCTATTTTTCGTATTTCTTCTGTAGTTTGTTGTTTTATTTTTTCTATTTCCTTTTTCCTATCTATTTCCTCATTTTCTCATTCTATTCTTACCATAGCTGTCAATTTATCTTCTAATTTTAATTTTTTTTTCTAACATTAGATATAAATGTTCACCTATTTTCTTATATCTTCTTCCTAGATTAGAAAATACTATTTTTATTTTTAATCCTTCGTGATTTTTATATATTTTTTCATCTATTATAAATTCTTCTTTGTTTCATTTTATTGTGAATAGTTCATGTTGATATATATATATTCTAAACTATCTATTTGTGATTCTAATTTTGATATTTCATCTTTTTGTGTATTTATTGAGTTTTCACTAACTCCGGTAAATATATTATAATGTAGTCTTTCTATTCTTATTTTTAATTCTTTACGTTTTTCAGAAATAATTTGTTTTAATTCTTTGTATTTTTGTACTTTATTCATTTAAACCATATTTATAATATCTTGGTGGATATCTAAATCTAATTTTATCATAATTAGGTGGTATGTGTCTTATTCTCCTAGATTTTAAATGGATTATTAATTTTGCTTCAATACTAGATATTAAGGTAATTAGGTAGGCTAATCTTTGTGGGTTTTCTTTTGTTTTATTTAGACTTATATATTCTGAATAATTACTAATTAAGGATTCTTTAATTTTTCTAAAAGCTTCTCTGTTTTTAAATGGTCTTCTCATAACTAATTCAATCCAATCTAAATTCAAACATATATACTACTTGTGTCTTCTCATAACTCTGATACCATTTGTAGGGGGATGCGGATAACTAACTTATGTAATAGATTCATTATCTTTCAACTACGACACTATCCAAACGTTCTCGTTCGTCTTCCCACTCACGTACATCTCCCTTAGTTCCTTCACAATCGCCTGTGTGTCAATCATCGTCATTCCTCTGTAATCTGCACCTTTATTCTATACCTATGTACAATTCGTTTCACCAGCAAAGAGTATATTTCTCCATAAATTATTGTTCAACATATAGAATTATCCAAAATTTTGTAGTATAACTCTTGAATGTCAAAATTTCAACCACAAAGCAAAGTAGAACAACAAATAAATGAAGGCACTTCTAGAAATAACACAGAATATAAAAGGCAGTAACACGAACGAATTGCTGCAACTTCCAAAATTAGAATTAGAAAGGAGAATAACATAATCAAAATCAAAGCGAAAAAGGGCCCATAAATGCGCAGAAGAAAGGGAGTAACTGAGGAGAACCACATTATATTGTGAACACAGTAACCTCAAAGAAAGATCTTTCTTTGCTAACAACCAAGGAAAACAAATCTAAATCTAATCCAAATGAACGAGGTTCACTCCTGAGTTCTAAGAGATTCTTTAGCCAGTGTTGGACACCATGTTTGTGTAATTGGTAATACTTGTAAACAGCAAGGAATTGGTCCATGTACTTCTTTCCTCAACGACCTGAATATAGGAGAGTGGATACAACTTTCCTCTTTAAGTGTTCGTAGATTGTACACGACAACATGATAATTACCCAGGAGAACATATGTAAGATCCTCATTGTTTGGGTGAAAAGCTAGTACATAAAACACATTTATGAGTTGACAATGTAAATTTGATTAGAGTGAGAGTTCATGGACTATAGAGTAGAGCACCAATGTCCATTTTTCCATTTATGATCCTCATACACGTATGCGAGTATGAGGGAGAGAAGATGGTAGTACAGTTACCAGAGAGAGGAGTAGACCACCTTGACGCACTTCCAGTTTAGAAGAAAAGTTGTAATGATATAGTTGTTGATTACGAGCCTCAAATGGTAAATTAGTAATGTGTATAATTTGATGTTGGGTTATTAAGAGGTGTGAATGAAAAATGAAAATATGGTGTTCTTTTTTTCCGGAAAGACACTAAGAGAAATGTTAGAAGAAAGAGAAGAAAGTCCCACATTGGTGGTTAATAAGATGGGTGGTCTCCTTATAAGGCTTGGGCAATCCTTCTCCTCTTGAGCTAGCTTTTGGGGTGTGAGTTAGGCCCAAGATCAATTTTGAACAAGAAAAGATGCAATTTGAATAGACACTTTTACTTTTCCGAAGGGTTGCACCTTTCTGAACCATTGCTTCTCTTCCTGAAGCAACACCTTGATGGCTATAAATACCTGAATTTTTCCTCAGGTAAAGATAATTTTTTTTTGAGTTGAACATTCTTCTTCTTCTTAAAAACTCTCTTCTAATCATCAAACTGATGAGTGTGTTTGAAGATTCTGAAAGTTTGAGGTACCGTACTTTTAGAAAGTGAACCATTTTATTCTGGGAGGAAGGATTCCATAACCTTCAGGTACTTGAGGGAAATAAATTTCATAAGTACACATCATGAAGTAGGTGGATTTGGTTCTTAAATTTCTACTTCATCTTCATTTCTTTATAGTTGATAAATACTTCATTTGATAGTTCTTTTAATTATTCATTTGAACTTGTGTTTGAAGGTGTTGAACTTTATTGTAGTTCTTGAACTTAGTTTGAAGTTTGTATAGAAAACATACAGATATTGCGTACCCAAAACAACAATCTTAAGGAATTTATTTAAAAAAAAATTTCTTTTGCTTGTTTGGTGAAATTTTCTTTTCACTAAAGTATTATCGTAATCTGTATTGTTTGATTTCGGGAGATTAAAGATTTGTGTTTCTACTCTATTTGAACTTAACAAGTGATTTGAAGAAATAAAAACTTCATCACAAGTCAAAGGTCATTCGGTTAATGATTCGAAGACATAAAAACTTCATCACTAAACTAGAAACAAGTAGTGTTTAAAGTTTCTATAAACTAGTTATTAGTATTTTGATATACTAAAGGTGACTATCTTTTCGTGATAGAAAAAGATGTCTACTGATGATCATGTAACTAAAGGTGTGAAAAGTGTGGCTGCAACGAATGTTGCTACAACCAGTCACACAACTGCGCCCCCTCTATAGCACTAGCGGAAAAGCCCAAAAAATTTTCTGGAATAGATTTTAAACGGTGGCAACAGAATATGTTCTTCTATCTGATAACCTTGTGTCTTCAAAGATTTATATATGAAGATGCTCCAGAAGTGCTCGAAGAAAATTTGGACAAGCAGTGGTTTGTTGTAATAAAGGCATGAAAACATTTTGATTTCCTATGTAGGAATTATATCCTAAGTGGCCTCCAAGATGATGTATGCAACCTTTACAGCAGAATGAAGACATCAAAAGAGTTATGAAATGTGCTGGAAAAGAAATATAAAACTGAGGATGCTAGAACTAAGAAGTTCTTTGTTACAAGATTTCTTGAGTACAAAATGATTGATGGTAAGATTGTCGTATCTCAAGTATAGAAATTGCAAGTCATCATACACGATCTCCTTTATAAAGGTATGAATTTAGTGATTACCTTATTTGAACATGTTAAAAATGTTCTTAATGATCACATGAACGTTATTGTAGGTTTGATTGTGAGCGAGGCATTTCAAGTTGTTACAATAATAGAGAAGTTACCACCTTTGTGGAAGGATTTAAAAAATTACTTGAAATATAAACGAACAAAAATAACAATCGAAGACCTCATTGTGAGGTTGCACATCGAGGAAGACAACAAAGACGTAGAGAAAGGAAATTCTGCAATAAGTGAAGCTAACTTTGTAAAAGACGACCCCAACAACTCAAAAAAGCGGAAGAAAGCTGGACAAGAAAGCAATCAACCTAAGAAGAAATTCAAGGGGAAATTCTTTAATTATGGCAAGATTGACCATAAGTCAACATATTGTCGTGCCCCAAAGAAAGGCAAAAAGAAGAATCACGCAAATATGGCTGAATCCAAGAATGAATTAGACGATCTATGTGCCATGCTTTCTGAATGTAACTTAGTCGGAAATCTAAGAGAATGGTGGATGGATTCCGGTGCCACCCTCTACGTTTGTGCCAATAAAGAATTATTTGCTGCATTTGCTCTGATTCAAGCCGAAGAGAAGACCTATATGGCAAACTCCACAACTACAAAAGTTGAAGGAACGAGAAAAGTCTGCTTGAAAATGATGTCAGACAAAGTATTGACTCTTAAAAATATCCTTTATATACCGAAATTAAGAAAGAACTTGATTTCTGTATCACTGTCATGACCTGAGCCAAGGCCTTGGCCGCAACGAGCATTCCAAACCATGAAGGCCTGGGCGCCCCTTTCTATCTGGTAATCCTGAACACCATTCATAAACACTAAAGAAAAGATGCAGAAATTAAACAAACGGAATCATGGCCATGTTCTGAATTCAATTTAACAATACTGAAGGAAATCCATAAGTATCTAGACAACATCTACTAAAGTCTGCAAAATCTCTAATACATTAGAAATTAACAACTTGTCTAAAATTAGGACAAGGCCCCCAGTCGGAGCCAAAATTAAAATGAAAGAACAATGTTCTAAAAACAGGCCTTTCAAAATAAAGAAGACTCACCAACTACACATTTCTGTCTGATAAATCTATGGCTTAGCAGAAACCTCTGGACTAATCCTCAGACCTAAAATATAGGGGGTCAATATAGATGTACTGGTATGCAAAGCAATCCAAAATATAACATTTTTTTATACAACATAAGTGAGAGCAATTTGTAAACAATTTATATATGATGTATGAAAAATACATGGGCATATTTAGAAGACTTTGAACCATAATTTGAAATCTATTATTCACTCTTTATCTTACTTCTGAGTTAGGTGGTATACCCTACAACTCTACAATCCCACGGGCTATATGGAATCTGCCCTTAACTCATCAGCCAAGCCTCCAAACCAAGTTTGCCGCAAGGGTTGGAGTTTGTATCTCTAATATGCCAAAGGGCACTAGGCCAGAGCACGGTCCCTCTTGGGGACATAATAAACCCGTATCGACAAAAGACAATTTTGGACTAGGAGTTATCTGAACTCAAGCCTTCTTTGGGCAACCACCTAACTCTCTTTAAGCCCATTTTTACCTCTTTAAGACATATATTCTCTGAAATTAAAATCTGAAACTCTTACTCTGTTATGGCATTTATTTAAATGGTATCGCTATACCAATAACTTGAAAGTCGTATCTCTAAGCCATAAAATATCACGGCTAGTCTCTTAATTCAAAACACAAGGATTGGACCACCATGTCATTCAAACAGGTCAAGAGAATTCATACTTCAAATTTATGCAAAAATATGCAAGGACTCTCTCTTTTCAACATTTCAACAAACATGTGGTGGTCATGTATTTTGTGACAAACTATCTAATTCTTTAGTTATACATCTTCGACATTTATCAACATGTAAAACCCTCTCTCTTCAATTCATAATCAAAATCAAGTCTTAAACAATAGTAAAGATATTTGTACATACTTCTCAATATGAAGTTGAAACAATTCATAATATATGAACACAAGGGAATTTATAACAAGAGGGGGATAACAAATGTTCATGCTCTCAATTCAAGTTTCAAAACGCCAAACCATATGCATATATATATATATATATATAAATGATAATCGAATTTAATTGTAGTTGAAACTTCAATACCCTTTTGTAAATTCATGATTTCTCAACATGTAAATGTTATTGAAATAATTTCATCATGCCCATGTAGTTTAGGAAAACCCCACATACCTTAGATTACTTAGTTCGAAGGATGGAACCTAGATCTTGATTCATTTTTTGGAAATCTTGAACTTAAAGTATGGACTCTTGATCTTTGGGAGGGAGGTTAGGGTTTTGTTCTTAATAAATTTGAGTGAATGTGGTCATATTATGACCTAAAAATGTTTTAATCATCAATTAATATGACTAGGAATTTTAGGAAAAAGATGATACTGCCCCTCAAACTTAAAAGTTGCTAAAAAATCCCAATTTTGTGGTTCACCGCTGAGCGGTATCGGCCCTACCGCTATTGGCACTACTGAGCGTTGTAATAGTGGTGAACTACAGTTTTTGACCATTACAATTTTAAGCTTTACCGCTGAGCGATATTAGCTCCACCGCTATTGCACCGCCGAGCGGTGTAATCGCGGTAGCCCACTGCCTCTCATGAAAAGTGGTATAACTTTTCACTTGGGTATTGAATTTAGGCAAAACTGGTGGAGTTGGAAAGAGGACTCAAAGACCTTTCATTTGATATATAGTAGGTCCTCTAATTAGATATATATGATAAGTTATGGTCGATTGAAGTTGACCCAAGTCTAGACGCTCACTAAAACCCAAACGATAGGAAAGTTTTCAACTCATCATTGAGTTAGGGGACTTCTATGATCTCAATTCATGCTCAACTAGATTTCCACACTACATAATTGATTAACACACTAAATTTGAATTGAATTTATTGGCTTTTGGAACCTTTACACATAGAAATGACAGTTTATATTCTAGCCCGAAAGTGCGGGGTGTTATAATCACTTCTTGAAAAAAATGGATTCAAATGTGTATTTGTTTCAGGCAAGATTGTACTTAGTAAAGGGGAAGTGCACGTAGGAAAAGGTTACCTCACTGAAGGACTATTTAAAATGAATGTAATGACAGTTGAAATCAATAAAAGTTATGTTTCTTCTTACTTGCTTGAGTCTAATGAATTGTAGCATGAATATTAAGACATGTCAATTACAAAATTGCAAAAACTGATTAACTTAGAAGTTTTACCAAACTTTGAGTGCAATAAATTAAAATGTCAAACGTGTGTGGAATCAAAGTATGCTAAGCATTCGTATAAGCCCATTCACTACTAGAAAATAGTAAATTTTTGACGGCCAGTTTAGTCGGAAAGTAGTTAGAAAATAAGGTAGTTCCGACTACTTGATGGTAGTCGGAATATAGCTTGTCGAAAAATATTTTCCGACTAAAGTAGTCGAAAATTTCTGACTACTATAGTCGGAAATGTAGTCGAATATTTAATAAATATTTATTTAATAATTATAAATATTCCGACTACTGTAGTCGGAAATTTAATAAAAAATTATTTAATAATCTTAAATATTCTGACTACTGTAGTTGAAAAATTAATAACGAATTATTTAATAATTTTAATTATTCCTACTACTGTAGTCAGAAAATTAATTAAATAAATATTTAATTATAATTATTCCGACTAATATGGTCAAAAATTTAATAAATAATTATTTAATAATGTAATTATTCCGACTACTGTAGTCAGAAATTTAATAAATAAGTATTTAATAATTATAATTATTCCAACCAACATGGTCAGAAATTTTATAAAAAATTATTTAATAATTTTAATTATTTCGACTATATAATTATTATTATTATTTAATAAATAATTAAATATATATAAATAATTATTATATTGCATTAGCTTACCTGATTGATCAAATATTGAAAATGGTGGTGCCGAAAGATCTGTATTGTCTCCATCATCATGCCTGTTAGGTCGGTTTCTCAGACATGGTACATCATGTTCAAAATAATATGAACAAAAATAAGAGGTTTCTTTAGCCAAATAACCCTCACATATTGATCCCTTAATTCGGCATCTGTTTTTTATGGTCCGTTTATATTTGCCAATAGTCCTGCATAGTATGATCTTTTAGATGAAATAATGTTCAATTAAAGCACATGAAGGTAAATGTTAAAAGTCAATACCTCTCAAAGGGATATATCCATCGACACTGAACAGGAACTCCAAGTCGTGCCTCTCGCACAAGGTGAGTTGGAAGATGCTCCATAACATAAAAAAAACTAAGAGGAAAATTTTTGGCTAACTTGTTTAAGGTTAAGCGAGTGTTGATATCTATCAAAGATTGGTTCTTCTCCCTTAATGTGTTAGAACATAAATATTTGAAAAATAAGCTTATCTCTGTTATGGGCTTCCAAATTCTATTGGGCAATGCATAGAATGCAATAGGAATCAATGACTCCATGAAAATGTGACAGTCATGGCTCTTCATAGAGGTCAACTTTTCTTCCTTCATGTCAACACACCTAGACAAATTTGACGCATATCCATCTGACATTCTCAAATTGTTAACCCAATCACAAATCACTCTTCTATCCTCCAAAGTAAATGTGTAACTAGCCTTGGGCTTCTGAATCTTATTTTTTAAGTATGTCAGGTATAACTCACTACGCCGGCAATACTCCTTTAAGTCCATCCTAGCCTTCAAGTTATCTTTTGTTTTGTTACTTACATCTATCACAGTATTAAACAAGTTGTCAAAGAAGTTTTTCTCAATATGCATTGGATCCAGATTATGAGGTAGAAGATTATCCTTCCAGTAATCTAACTCCTAAAATATGCTTCGTTTAGTCTAGTTATGTGTTACACCATAACCAAGTATCCTGGATAGTGGAGACTCTGTTACCTTAGGCAGATTCCTCACTCTATTCCAAATTTCTTCTCGCGACAAAATTGGCGGTGGCTCCTCAAAATCAGTCTTATTCTTCATAAAATCACGAGTATTTCTCCTAAACTTATGTTGCATTGGCAAGAATCGATGGTGATAGTCAAACCATGAGTTTTTACCCCCATGTTTCAAAGTAAATGCTTTTGTGTCTTCCATACAACAAGGGCAAGCTAACTTGCCCACAGTCGACCACCCAGACATCATTTCATAAGCAGAAAAGGCATTTATAGTCCATATCAAAGTAGTACTCAATCTAATGTTTTGTTTCATTGATACATCATATACTTCCACACCTTCATGCCACAATAAGTTTAACTCATCAATCAGTGGCTGCAGATGCACACCAATCAAAACTTTTGGATTGCAAGGACCTAGAATTATGCAAGTTATAAATATATACTGACTCGTCATACATAATTCAGGCGGGAGATTATAAGGAGTCACAAACACCGGCCAACATGAATATGGTGTAGCTGAGATAGAAAATGGAGTGAATCCATCAGTAGATAATCCCAACCTAATGTTTCTTGGTTCACTAGAAAAATCCGGATACACACTATCAAAATGCTTCCATGCTTCTCCATCTGAGGGATGACATAAAACACCAGGTGGTCTTTTATTCTCATAGTGCCATCTTATATGAGGGCAGAGCTTATTGATGCATACAACCTCTTTAACCGTGGTATAAGGGGTAAGTAAGGCATCGAATTCACCGGAACCTTCTTCTCTTTGGCATGTCTGACTTCCTTATAACGAGGCTGATTACAAAATTTGCAATGGTCTAAATTTGCATCTTCCTTATAGAACAACATGCAACCTTTCTCGCAACAATGAATTCTCTCTGATGAAAGTTCTAACTTAGAAACCAACTTCTTTGTTGTGTAAAAATCTTTTGGTAGGTCAAGTTTATTTGGGTTAAGTTCATTCATAAGTCCAATGATAGAGTTCATGCCCTCTTGAGAAATAGAATAATCTGACTTAATACTCAGTAACTGAACGGTAATAGATAACTTAGAATACACTGATCCTTTATACAATGGATGACTAGCTTCCTTTAACTGTTCATAAAAGTTCTTAGTCTCATCATTTAGTTCATTTTGAGCCCCTGAGTGTGTCCCAAAAGCATCCCTGACCATCTTACTGTATCGTGAACTTTCAACATTATTCTCTCTTATTGAACTTTCAACATAATTCTGAAAAGTAAAATTACTAGCAACACTACTCTCTCCATGAGCTGTCCACACAGTATAATTCAACATAAAACCCTTCCTATAAAGATATAATGTAACAACATTTGAACTCAATAACTTGCAACACTTGCAATTCCAACAAGGACACCTAATTGTCCCTTCAATAAGAAAATCATTAAGTGTCATTGCTTTAGCAATAAATCCAGATACCCCATGTTTATATTCCTCCCTCAGCCCCACACGGTTAGGATAAAGTCTATTATACATCCATGTACGATCTTCATTTTCCATCTACACAAGAACAACAATAATAATAATAGAGAAGAGAAACAACAACTGAGAAACAACAGAACTTCTCTGGTATATATCTGTACTAACTTTTTATACCACTATTCAAATCATATCTAGGAAAAACACTTGAATACTGCCTCTAGGTTATACCACTTTTTATATCTAGGTTATACCACTTTTTATAACCAAATATCAGGGTTACTCATTTTTTTAGGCAAACACTTGGATTTTTCTAGGTAAAAACTTCAATAGGGAGTATTTTGGGGGATATCTTTTGCTAAAGTTAGAAAGTATTTTTGACACGCCTCAAATCCTATTGGGGCGGACTGGCATCCGTAACCGAGGAGGCCCGGGAGAACCAACTCATAACCTTATACTTCCCATGCATACCTCTATGACAACCCAAAATTCGGACAACATCATGTCACATATAAAAGGAAATAATCACCTATATAAGCTCGAGCAAACATATATATGTATATACAATACTTGGCCGTTAAAGCCATCACGTCTATTAACAAAACACTACCTTGACTGTACATTAGGTCTACAAAGTCTCTAGACAATACACAGAGTTTAACTAAGGTCGGGACACACCCCGCCATATAACTAACTTCTATACAATACCAAAAGTGACTGGATATGACACGGAAAGCCCCGAAGCAAACTGGAGCTCACCAAAAGCAGCTGGATATCCTGGCTCCTACTTGTGCGGTGTATGAGCTGAGATACCTGTGCCTACAGCATGAAATGCAGGTCCCCTGTGGGGGACGTCAGTACGAAATATGTACTGAGTATGTAAAGCTGTAGATAATCACATATGATATAGGAGCTCAATAGAAATCAGAAACAAGTGAATAAATCGTAATAGGAGTGGACCACACTTACTAGAACTTGTGACAACCTGTACATTGTATTTATTCAATCACTTTACCTTCATTCTTATCATCTTTGTAATCATTACTGTACTGTACTGTGACCATTAGGCTGCCTCCAGTACATATCAACTGGGATCGACCCATGATAGACTTATACCCTTGGGATACCACCCATAAACACATAAATAGGGATCGACCCATGATAGGATTATGCCCCTGGGATACCACCCGATAAGAAAGAACTTACACCACTTAGTTCAATTAATCTTTGAGATTGTTATTTCGGTCGCCACTACATTTTTGATACTTTGAAACAATGATACATCAATAAGAGACATATAAATAGACCATCAATGCAATAACAATGAAGTAAGAATTTATTGGCACATCAATGAAGTGTTTTGGAGTCATCAGTGCCATAACAATGAAGTAGGAACTTATTGGTATATCAATGAACCGTTTTGGAGTCATTAATAGCACATGGATCTTGTTTGAGTAACCGGATACCTTCTGACATTCATTAGTGCAATAAACATGTAAGATTTGGAAGACAATTAAGTATTGGAATGTCTTGACATCTTGTAGGGTGGAAACAAGTTCATTGGTAATGTAGGACGTCATACAAAACCATTATGGATCACATGTTATTGAATAACTTTGGAAACTTTCTTAATAGAACAATTGTTCACTTTTATGCCAAAGATATGGTATAGAGTATGTTTTACATACCTGACTGTTAGCCTTCAATACTAGTCCCAAATGGACTTCCCGTCTTTTCGGATTACTTATCTACAATGAACATATATAGCAATCTAATATTAGCGACTAAACGTAACAGTTCAATTATTTGAATTCACCAAACTAATGGTTAAGTAGTAAGCCTTAATTACACCATAAAGGGTGTCACTTTAACCCTCTTATACTCCAATTACATTCACATGCCATGCATATTAATACAACATTCTCCAATATCAAGTTTGGATTCATTTATCCTTCCAACCAATCCATTAAACCAAATTGAGTCATAGACATAAATAATCATCAATTCAATAGTAGATCACCATATCCACCTTCCGTAACTCAATTACCATATCCACCTTCCACAATTCAATACAACCAAACCATGCAAAATAGTCCATAACCCTATTTTCATCACCTTTCAATAACAACCAATACATATAATCCTCTATCACACATATACATATGGAAAAGAACAAAGGCAAACAATATTCATACCTTAGAATTCACCTCTTGATTATGCAATCCTGTTTGCACAAATAATAGGTGCCGTTCAAAGCTCTCGAGATGACAAACGTAGTTATCGAATTACTTTGGAATTTCTACGGTTGAATCAAAAGTAATTTAAAGATCAAATTTGGCTAGGGTTTGTTCTTTCTCAATGATTGATGATGAAAATGAGTTTTTGAACTTATATACATGTATATATACACATATTCCCGTCCATAATATAATAGAAAATGACCAAAATACCTTTAAAATTTAAATAATGTCAAATCTGTCCTTTGGTGGACTGTTTTGATAAGCTAAAGTAGATCGACCATAACTCTTTTCTCTGATATCGGATTTGGGTGAAATTGGTATCGTTAGAAGGATAATTCAAAGGGCTTTCATTTCATATCAAGTAGGCCACCCAGTTCGTCCTGTACAAGGAGTTATGGTTGTTTGAAGTTGACCCTAAAAATCTGTTTTGATAGGCTGAAGTAAAACGAGTATAACTCCTTACTCAGACGTTGGATTTAGATAAAACCAATTTCATTGGAAAGAAGACTCAAAGATCTTTCTTTTCATAGGTCGAAGATCTACCAGTTCATTTTATTAAGGGAGTTATGATCGTTCGAAGTTGACCCAAAAATTTGGCTGGCCTCAGTAGTTTGTGTGCAGGAAATTTTCCTGCACATTTACTATTCCCAAATATCCCGGTCACTGTTTTATAGTTTCGAACGTGCTCGATTATATTTGAAACTTATCCGTTTTTGGAAATCTTTATATTGTTGGAAAGCTTATTCAATAACCTTCGCGTGGAACCATCGACGGGCAAATTTCGGTATAAATAAAATAAAAAAAATTAATTCCATATAAATAAGACCAATACACGTACTTGAATACGCCAATACACATACTTGAATACGGGGTGTTACAATTTTATTCCTAAAGTAACAGTATATTAACTTTAATTAAGTTTATTGATTAATGATTATTACGTATGAAGAAACTAAAACTTAGTTAAACATAAGTCTCCAGAATACTACCTCTACAAGAATACTATTTGCAGTCTGCAGCAGTGAGCAGCCCAACCAGAATGACGACTTCTGGTTTCAAACTGAGTTTGAAGCTTTTGATTGACACCAACGCTGAGAAAGTACTATCTGCATTCACACAATAGGTAGGTTCAGTTGTTAGTGGAGATTTCTCCTTTCCGTTTCCCACAGTAATAGAAATGTTATGAAATGATACTAGAGGAAAAAGAGCAGAAAGAATGCAAATCCCCCTTTTGTACAAGTAAACACCCACAGGAAAAGAGTCAGTAGTCACAGATCCAAATGAACTAACATAATCATCAGTCACAAGACTTGCAACTATTCACACCACAAAAGGTCGAAGAAGAAGAAGAAACATAGAGGTGTTACAATATGTCTACCTAATAGCACAAATAGTGACCCTATTAGAGTGAGACTAAAACACTAATGACCAAGTCTACAAGCAATGTTTTCGTAGAGCATATTTTTGTAGACTTGACTCGAGAAATGAATTTTTGAAGACAAGTTTGACTAGTAAAAGAGTAAAATCTAGAGTGAAAATACTATATAAAGTTGTTGAGGTACAAAGGAGAGAAGAACCAAGTAGCAAAGGGCATTAATAAATTTGTTTAAGACACCAATGTGAATCTAATGTACATATATGCAACAAATGTTACTATCCACTCAAATTTTAATATACAATTTTGTATATAATTAGGCAACATTGATACAGAAAACTTGGCCTCCAGCAACACTGACCTCAAATAAAGTGTTGAGAGAAAAGGAACAGAATAGATGATCAAAGACAACTTGGATGGTTTATTCATACATAGGTATTGTGCTGGAAAAGATTTCAAAGACTGGCCTATTCTACAATAAATTGCACAGCTTGGTCAAAGGCTGAGAGCTCCGAACGGTATAATGTGCAACTAAATTGGATGAAAGGCTAAGAGCTCCGAACGGTATAGTGTGCAACTAAATTGGATGAAAGCAAGATACAACCCACTATAAAACATGAACAAAATAACAAGACCAGATTTGGTGGCCTAGATTCTACTACTTTTTCCTAAAAGCAATTACGACAGCTGAACAGTTATCTTTGCATTGACGCTCACAGACTGCCTCTCGCACAAGCCGACGACTCACAGCTGACACAGGTAGACCCTCATACAAGTTGGGTGCCCTATACATTACAGCATACAGGTGCATATAACTAAAGTAATAGAGTTGGGGGTAGAGATAAACCAACTTACCTCGAATCAGTGAGAAACGCAGCCTTCACGACATACACTGACCGTCGCCGTTACCACTTTTTGCGAGAAATATAGCCTTCACAGCCAATTTTTGAGAGAGAGGCGGAAAGAAGAGAGACGAGAGAGAGAATTTGTGCCCTATCTTAGAGAGAGAGAGAGAGAGAGAGGAAGTGAGAGAGTGAATTGGGAATGCTGTGTTTAGTGTAATTAAATATAAATTTTCAACTACTTCTGTCGGGTAGAAAATTAACATTTTCAATTATTTAATAGTTTCGACTATTTTAATCAGTAGATATTTAATATAATTAAATTATATATTTAAATCAATTATTTATTTCTAACTACAGTGGTCAGAAATATATATAATTATTTATTATATATTTAATATTTCCGTCTACTTCAATCGGAAATACATATTTAATCATTTACTTACATAACTATTTAATATTTTCGACTACTTCAGTCGGAAATAAATATTTAATAATTTACTTAAATAATTATTTAATTTTCGTGTAAGGGTCCGATTATATATATACTAATATATTTATATAATTATTTTTATTTCTGACTACAGCAGTCAGTAATATATATTTAATAATTTATGTCATTTATTTTTAAAATTCCGTATAAAGGAATGATTATACATTTAGTACTATATTTATTTAATTATTTACATTTACAACTACAGTGGTCAGATATATATTTAATGAATTATTAATTTTATTTAGTTATTAGTATTTCCGACTACAGTAGTCGGAAATGTACATTAAATAATTTATTTAATTCTTTCATAGGGACATGATTATATATTTAGTATTATATCTATTTAATTATTTATATTTCTGACTACTGTAGTCGGAATATATATTTAATAATTTAGGTAAATAAATAATTTATTTAATTATTTATATTTTTGACTACTGTAGTCGGAATATATATTTTTTAAAATTTATCGCCATATATTCTGACTATTTTTGTCACAAATAAAATTGAAAAAATGTTTTAAAAAAATAAAAAAAAGATTTCCGACTACTATTTTCAGTCGGAAATTTTCGGTCAGAAAATAGTAAATTTCTGGTAGTGGTTAAAAGGAATTCCAATCCCTTAGAATTAATCCACACTGGCATTTGTGATATGAAGTCAACACCATCTCGTGGTGGGAAAAGTATTTTATAACTTTTATTCATGATTGCACTAGGTACTGTTATGTCTATTTTCTAAACATAAGGATGAAACAACAGATGCGTTTAGGCAATATAAAATAGAAGTTAAAAATCAGTTAGAGAATAAGATCAAAACTATAAGAAGTGATAGGGGTGGAGAATATGATCTCCCTTTGTAGAAATTTATGTAGAAACTGAAATTTTCCATGAAATTACGATCCCATAGTCGCCTCAATCTAAAGAAATTGTGAAAGGAGAAAATCGAACCTTAAAGGAAATGATGAATGGCTTACTTATAAGTTCAGGTTTACCACAAAACTTGTGGGGGGAAGCTATCTTTACAACTAATCGAATACTCAATAGAGTGACCCACAGTAAGACAATCAATTCCATATGAAAAATAGAAAGGAAGGAAATCCAACTTGAAATATTTCACAGTGTGGGGATGTCTAGATAAACTCCAAGTTCCTATGCCTAGAAGGGTGAAGATAGGACCTAAGACAATGGACTGCATATTCATAGGATATGCTAAAAATAGTAAATCATGTCGGTTTTTGATTCATAAATCCAAATTTTTGGATATCAATGAAAATACGATAATTAAATCAGATAAGCTGAGTTCTTTGAAGACATTTATCCGTATAAAACTAGACATGAACACTCTACTGGAGGGTCTAAATGATCTTGAGATGAACCAAGTGAGAAGTACATAATGATGAGAATCCAAGATGTAGTACACGTCAAAGAACGTCAACTTTGTTTGGATCGGATTTTTTAAATATTTTTCTTTGAAAATGAGCTTCAAATATTTAAAGAAGCAATGTCGTCTTCAGACTCATCCTTTTGGAAAGAGGCAGTCAATAATGAGATTGATTCAATCTTGAGTAACCATACTTGGGAGTTGGTTGATCTTCCTCCAGGAAAATAAACCTTTAGGTTCTAAATGGATCTTTAAAAGGAAAATGAAAGTGGACGGTACTATGGACAAATACAAGGCAATAATTACAATAAAAGGCTTCAAACAAAAGGAAGGCCTTGATACCTTTGATACACACTCGCCTGTAACGAATGATAATGTTAATACGAATGTTAATTGCCTTGGCGGCGGTATATGGTCTTGAAATCCATCAAATGAATGTGAAAACAACATTTCTAAATGGAGAATTGGAGGAAGAAATTTACATGGAACAACCCATGGGTTTTGTCATTCCTGGTAAAGAAAAGAAGGTGTCCAAACTTGTTAAGTCCCTCTATGGACTAAAAGAAGAACCTAAACAGTGGCATGCAAAGTTTGACCAAACCATGTTGGAAAACAAGTTTAAGATAAACGAGTGTGATAAATATATTTACATTAAAGACACTTCAAATCACAAGGTCATTGTTTGTTTGTATGTGGATGATATTTTGATCATTAGTAGATACATTTCTGACATAAATTCTATGAAAAGAATACTTGAGCGTAAGTTTGATATGAAAGACCTTGGAGTTGCGGATGTGATCTTAGGAATAAGAATCCACAAGACTCCACATGGGTTGGTATTGTCACAGTCTTATTATATCAAAAAGGTACTTGACAAATTTAAGTATTTGGAATTCAATATTGCCAAGACTCCAGTGGATGTGATCTTTCCAATTCAAAAGAATAAAGGTGAAAGTGACTTACAATTGGACTACACAAAAGTGCTGGGATGTTTAATGTATATCATGAACTGTACATGGACAGACATAGCATGTGCTATTAGTAAATTGATTTGGTACACGATTAATACGAATAAAACTTATTGGATGGCAATGAAAAGAGTTTTGGGGTATCTTAAATACACTCAAGACTATGCTTTGCATTATAGTAAATATCCAGCGGTAATTGAAGGATATAGTGATATAAATTGGATCATTAGATCGAATGAAGTAAAATTCATGAGTGAATATTTATTTACTTTAGGTGGAGGAGCAGTCTCTTGAAAATCATACAAACAGACATGTATTGCTCGCTCTACAATAGAGTCTGAATTTATTGCATTAGATAAAACCAGTGAAAAAGCTGAATGGCTTCAAAATTTCTTAAAAGATATTCCTTATTGGCCCAAACCAGTGGCACCAGTATGTATACACTATGATAGCCAAGCGGCAATAGGTAGGGTAGGAGCTTGATGTATAACGGTAAATCTCGTCATATAATACGAAGACATAATACCGTTAGAGAACTTCTCTCTAGTGTAATTATCACTATTAATTATGAGAAGTCAAAGAATAATGTGTTGGATCTACTTACTAATGTCCTATCTAGAGAAGGAGTGGAGAGAACATCGAAAGGAATGGTTTTATGGCCTAGGACAAGTCAGCATAGCGGTAACTCTACCTAGCAGACTGGAGATCCCAAGAGCTAGGTCAAGGAGATCAAACAAAGTTGTCACTAACATGTTCAACATTTTCAATATACCCAACCCATTCTCATGATGTAGACAATGTTTAGTAATTAAGGATAAGGCTTATGGTGTGAAGCTTTTCAATGATTATCTAAATTTGGTAGATTTGACCAAATAGTTTTATATATAGGATTGAACGTTTAGAAATTGACTATATGAGGGTGAAGTGGAAGCCGCTTCAAGGATAATGTTAGTAAAGGCCTATTCTCTACTCTCTCATGAATCAGGACGTGTTCATGGCTGAAACGAATAAAACTGTGAGAACCATAAATGGTAAAAGAATGGTTGTGTGACATATGTTATATAGGTGTACATTAAAGTTCGACAGTTCAAAGATATCAAATATACCAATAGACCGAGTGTATTCGATGCATGTTCACTACAAAAGTTCAAAGGGAAACCCACTTATCCAGATGCAATCAGTCTTTGCTTGTTGATCACATACTTATCCGTAATTTTTGTATAAGATAGTCATTTCTCATTCATGTGGAAGATTGTTGGGTTATTAAGAGATGTGAATAAAAAATGAAAAGGTGGTCTTTGTTTTTTCAGAAAGACACTAAGAGAAAGGATGCAATTTAAATAGGCACCTTTTTGGATTAGGTTATGACCTTTCCAATAGTTGTAACTTTTCTGAAGATTTGCACCTTTATGAAGAGGTGCACCTTTTTAAACCATTGCTTCTTTTTATGAAGCAAAACCTTGATGGCTATAAATACCTAAATTTTTCCTCAGATAAAGATAATTTTTTTTTAGTTGAAAACATTCTTCTTCTTAAAATCTCTCTTGTGATCATCAAACTGTTGAGTGCGTTCAAAGTTTCTAAGAGTTTGAGGTACAACTACTTTCAAAAAGTGAACCATTTTATCCTGGGGGGAAGATTCCATAACCTCGGGTACTTGAGAGGAATAAATTCCTTAAGGACACACCATGAAATAGGTGGACTTGGTTCTTAAATTTTTGCTTCATCTTCATTTCTTTATAGTTGATAAAAATTTCATTTGATAGTTCTTTTGACTATTCATTTGAACTTGTGTTTGAAGGTGTTGAACTTCATTGTAGTTCTTGAAAACTTATTTTTGAACTTAGTTTGAAGTTTTTATAGAAAACATACAAAACTTGTGAATTGTGAATCCAAAACAACATTTGAGTAGGATCATTAGTGAAAGGATCAAATGCCAGAACAAATTTCTCTAGAGGGCTACTATATAACAATCATCCAAAAGCAATAAGTGAGGTCTTGATACCATTATTGAAACTAGTAGTGTAGGAGTTCAAAGTAAGCGGAGATGTAATAACCAATCGGGTCCATCTTTCTTGTTGGGACGAAAAAATCTCGATATTAATAAGCCTAGAATGATTTCCAACAGGAAAATAATATTGTAACATGTGATACTCATTGTTATTAGGCTCAATCAAGAAACCAATACATTCACAACTACCTCATCCTCAAGGAAGAGGGGAAGAATAATCCATTGCCCAATCAGAATATTACATATGGAGTAATGTCTTCCCTCATCAGAGCATATAATTAACTCACCACAAGATGCTTCTAAGCATAATTTATCAGTTTGATTCAAAAGAAACCTTAAGTTCATAGGGTTGTGTTTTTGTTCAGGACATTTAATATATTCTACAGTATTATTATTTTCCCGACCAAGTAATAACACAAGAGTAAAGGGGTTCAGAATAAAGGACATTTTATCCTTATCACGATGGTGAAGGGTGGAGGTAGTCACGAAGTAATTAGAGGATATTAGAGAAAACCATAGTTTGCAAATCAATTTGCATCAAATTTCTAATTTGCTACTTGCTAGTTTTATGAGGATTTCATTAAAGAGTTCGTTCGACAGATTTTTGAGTGAACTCTTCTTCTTGTGCCTGATTGATTTTCTACTCTTTGAATCTTCCATGAATAATAATTACTAACAATGCTCCATCTCCGATGGGACACATATTTATACACACGCTAGGAGCAGTATATTCGCAATTGCACTAGGAGAAGGAAAGTATTATGAGCCATAATTACTATATTTAAGAAAAACTAACTTATTATATCAGTTAATCTAGCATACTTTCAACAATTATTAAGCCTAGGACACTTTCAATTTTTATAGCAAATCTCTCTCTCTTTTGCCCTCGCTCTATGAGCTTTTATTCTGTTTGTGAGAGCACTTGCAGCTCAAATTTTTTTCCATTTAGAAGTAGTATTAATAAAAATTACCTATCATAAAGCCGTTGAGCCAAAATTGGTCACCCGACATGAGGCTGTAGTGTACCAAAAACTTAAATTGGTCCCAGTTTTCACAGGTGTAAATTGGCATAGCTGATTGCCTGAGAAATTGATTGGAGTTCCATCGCTGCATACAACAGTAACTTGTCGGAGCTCCTGTCATCCAAATTATCTAAAATTTTGTGGGGAGGTGCACCTTGAGGTGGACAACAAACCTCAGGCGGTGCCCCATTGTAAATCTAAAGTTGGCCAAATTTGACCGCGAAACTCCTGCATTTCACCAAAAAATTGTTACATGTATAGTCTAAAATTTATGCAGGGTTGGATTGAAAATACATTCATGAAAATTGTTTGAATTGTAATGTGTCAATATTGTATGAAAAGTGTACATGGATGTATATATATCTCTGATATAGTTATGCATCATATATACATATTTATACACCATTTATACAATATTGATACGTTACATATATATATATATATATATATATATATATATATATTAAATACAATATATAGTAGAGTAATACTTGTTATTACCACCAACTTTATTGATACATGATATATTGTTGGATTGTGGATTATGGGTCGCCCATGTGGACTGATCCGACCTGACCCAAAAACTTTTCTTTTTATCTGAAGAAAGAAGATAAGATTATATTTTGAAATTTGGGGGAACAGTTATAAATAGAAACTGTTCAACATCCCTTATATGTTCCAATATGTGCTTCTTCTTCCTTAGAGAGATGGTGACGAAAATCAGAACACAAAAGCAAGAAAAGTGTTGTGACCGTTTCTTGACCTTAACAAAAACACCTAAAAGTATAAAGATATTTAGTTTGTGAAATCACACTTTGATTCCAAGAGATTGAAAGCAGACTTGGGCCGATTCTTTCGGTGGCAAAATTATCTTCTTCCACTTCAACATATCAATGTAAATACTGATTTTGCTCCATAATTTACTACCAATGACATCAAATATAGGTTTATTGCCCTAATTTTGCAGGAAAAATCTTGATTTTAAGTGTAGAAATAGAAAATCAAATTAGCACACACCTGTAACAAAAATTATTGACTGCCAGTAAGACGTGATAAGCCGGTCAGCGCATCACTGCTAGTCCGGTCAGACACGCCGCTGATCTAATTAGACACATCAAAGTTATTTTTTTTGGAACTAACCTATTTTAAAAAAAAAGAATTTGGTTGAGAAAATCAATTTTTTTAATACATGGGGACAAACATCGAAGAAACTTACCCCAACAT
The DNA here is from genome assembly GCF_002878395.1 of Capsicum annuum. Classification (NCBI taxonomy): domain Eukaryota; kingdom Viridiplantae; phylum Streptophyta; class Magnoliopsida; order Solanales; family Solanaceae; genus Capsicum; species Capsicum annuum. The sequence goes on along the minus strand of NC_061121.1, from coordinate 228,633,322 downwards.
GGAGCAACTTCTAATCCAAAAGTGGTTCAAGTTCAACAGAATCAGTTGTGTGCAATTTTTCCTTTTGGATAAGATGATAGAATAAAAAAAAAATGTACTGCTTCTAATTTTTTAAAGAGAAAAGGCTCAAATATGGTATTGAACTATTAGAAATGGATCATTTATGCCATCAATTAAAAGTTTGGCTCATTCATGCCATCGCCGTTACAAAATTGGTTCATCCATGCCATTAATTTTTAACGGTAGTTTTTAAAAACAGCTTTGCCACGTGACCTTTTATTAAAGGTCCATGTCATTAATTAAAATAAGGAAAAAGTCTCAAATATGCCATTAAACTATCAGAAATGGCTCATTTATTCCATTAGTTAAAAGTTTAACTCATTCATGCCATCGTCATTATAAAATCAGCTCAACCATGTTATTACTTTTTAATGGTGGATTTTCAAAAATAGTTTTGTCATGTGGCCTTTTATTAGAGGTTCGCGACATTAATTAAAATAAATCAATATTAATTTCAAAATATCTTAGACCCATTAAAAACAACCGACTCATTTAACATAACCCGACCCACACCTATTAAAATATTTTTTTCCTACAACAACAACTATTTTTCTAATCAGAAAAAATCGTGATTAATGTATATCCTTTGGCTATTTCTAGTTGATTCTAAATCATTATAAATGTTACGCTTAACATAAACCTCAAAAATTCTGTCTTACAGTAACTGATTAGTTTCAATTCTAGTGACTCCAATATATACTCCGAAGTTGCAAAAAAAATAAATCAATGAACGATTAGGGAAAGCAAGAAAAAGAAAGAGGCGTACTAACAGAACTTCTCCATTCTCCCATCACGAATTAGGGGAGTATACATTATTGAAAAAATTATTTCCAAATAACGACTTAAAAGAGTTTGATATCGCAATTATTTCACCATGCATATGGAATAACTTCTCCCATCACGAATTAGTGGAGCATACATTGTTGAAAAATTATTCTCAAATAATGGCTTAAAAGAAGTCTGATATTCCAATTATCTCGCCATGTATATGGGATAACTTCTCCCATCATTATGGTATAAATGTTGGAGTAAATAATCCCGATACTAACTAATTTCAAATATTTTGAAATTAATATTGATTTTTTTTTAATTAATGGCATGGACTTATAATAAAAGACCACGTGGCAAATCTATTTTTAAAAACTCATCATTAAAAAGTAATGGAATGAGTGAGTTGATTTTATAATGGTGATGGTATGAATGAGCCAAACTTTTAACTGAAAGCATAAATGAGCCATTTCTGATAGTTCAATGGCATATTTGAGCCTTTTTGCTTATTTTAATTAATGACATGGACCTCTAATAAAAGACCATGTGGCAAAGTTGTTTATGAAAACCACCATTAAAAAGTAATGGCATGGATGAGCTGGTTTTATAACGGCGATGGTATGAATGAGCTCAACTTTTAACTGATGGCATAAATGAGTCATTTCTGATAGTTCAGTGGCATATTTGAGCCTTTCCCCCTTTTTAATAAAGAAAGATAAGGATAGTTGGTACATGTGTAGTACATGTACTACTTTTGAAAAAATTCCTCTAAGTACTGCTTACCATTAGAAGCTATTAATAAAAAGAGATAGTGGTAAAGTTGTTACTTTTATCTTTTTAAAGGAAAAAGTACATGTGCACTATTTTAGTATCTGCATACTACTTTTTGTTTTTTCTTTTTTCAAAAATGAATAATATAATCCACTTGGATTTTTTGTTCCAGTATAATAAAAGTGTTTAAAATTAGACTTGATATTATTTTGTCTTAATTAGTCCATAAATTTTTCATAATCAGATTTTATCTTCTACAATAAATTGTGACATAAGTTGTCGTATTGAATGACATAACCATTCTTATTATTTCTTGGTTCCTATTTCAGACATGGATGAACGGAGATAAACTCAAATCACTCTAAGTGTGAGTTCAGGATAGGGAGCAAAGAAACAAAGTTGAAGAGTGCATCGTGGAAGGACATATTTTCGAGGTCGTGAGATCATACGAAACGGTGTCCCTAGAGCGACACAAAATCTATTACAAAATGAAAGGGCTATGCGAAGGAAAAGAGAAAAGAAACTGAAAGAATTCAAGTATCTTAAGATGACCCCAAACATTACTATTGCTAGCTTTATACATTTGTTTGAATTGAAACGTGTAGAACTGAAAAATTATGTAGAAATCTCGGATAGGAAAGCATTAGCTGTTTTAGGAAATTCTCTTTATGATCCTTGGGGTGAGCGATTAATTAATGTTTACCATGAGATTCGGCATAGCGATCCTTTTTGGGTGTATATAAGTCTTCTCGAATATTTATGGGATGACTTTTATCTTTAGATTGACTTGTAACTTGAAGTTCTTTATTAACTTTATATTGTAAATATATTAAGTTATTTCTCTCCTTCTACATGAATATCATTTATTTATTTGAGTTTACAAAGACTTAATTGAAAGCTACATCCTTATACATATTAAGAAATTAATTTTTAATTTTGGTCAAGTGTTTAGTTCGTAGATGATGATTGGATTCTTAAGTGTCCTTTCGATTATACACTAAACATGAAACCTTTATGTGAAATAATTTGCTTGAATGTGTAACTTGCATGCATAATTGATAAAATACTTGCGTGATTGTCTCTTAATAACAGACATGGCATCGAAAAGCATAATTGCTGACTTGAACAAAGGAGAAAAACTAAATGGTGACAATTACGACATTTGAAGTCGTAAAATAGGGTGTGTGTTGGAAGAGAAAAATATTCTTGAAGGTATTAACCATATCTTATGTCTACCCGAAGAGGGTAACATTGCACAACACAAAAGAGACTTTGAAGATTATAAGGCTTGGAAAAAGGCTGATTTCATTGCATATAGAATCATTGTAAGTTCTGTGGTTGATGACCTCATACATGAGTGTGAGAAATTTCCTACTGCTAATTCCATCTGGGTACACTTGCGAGGAATATATGGGGGTACTTCTATCACCCGCCTTAGACAACTGACTATCAAGTTTGACACTTACAAAAAGCGTCATGATCAGAACATCAAACAACACCTTAGGGTGATGTTGAATATGATAACTTAACTCAAAAGTGCTGGTCACATTCTCTCGGATGAGCAGAAGGTTTAGGAAGTGATCCAATCTCTTTCCAATAGTTGGGAACACTTGAAGGTCAACTTAACCCATAATGACATCATTAAAACTTTTTCTGATATTACCCGTCATGTTGAACTTAAAGATGAACAACTTGGTACTGCTAAAGTTGATACTAATACCTTTATGGAAGAATCAAGTGGTAAAAACTCTTCAGGATTCAAGCATAGAAAGAAGTAAAAAAAAAGGGAAGGATAAAGAGAGCGAAGAAGGACCCTCTGAGAAAAGAACAAACCAAATTTCAAGAAGGCAAAAAGGGTTTTCAAGAAGAAAGACAAAAGCATGATGAAGTTCTACAGTTGTCAATTCTGGGGCATTTTGTTCGTGTATGTCCTGAGTAGAAAAGGTAGAATTTATGTTTCTAGCATTGCTTTATTAACTAAATCTTATCCTATGTAGATTGTAGACTCGGGAGCCACCGACTATGTGAGTTGAGATCAAGAAACTTTTGTGGAGTTTCATCAAATTTCACCTGGATCAAGGTGGATCTATGTAGGAAATAATGCAAGACTTTAAGTCAAAGGGATTGACACTTGCAAAGTAGATTTGTAAGGAGGCCGATCTTTAATGTTGCATAACGTCCTATATGCTTTAGAAATTTGATGAAACTTAGTATCTGTGTTTCTTCTTTTAGATGTTGGTTTTCATTTGTTTTTTAGTTGATAATGTGTAAGAATTACTCTAAATAATGTTTATATGGTTTTGTACATCATTATGATCGCTTTATTGTATTATATTGTAATCCTTCAACTTATGAATATTATGTTGACTGTTGTGTAATGTCATGTTATTCTAGTAATAATGATATTGATATACTTACATGGCATGCTAGATTGGGTCACATTGGGAAAGATCGAATGAATAGATTGGCAAAGAAAGGACATGTAGGTTCTTTCTCCAAAATTGAAATAACAACTTGTGAAAATTATCTTGCTAAAAAAATTCCATGTAAATTATTTGGGAAGGCTAAAAGAGCCGAATTCCCATTACAATTAATCCATTCTAATATCTGTGGTCCAATGAATGTGAGGGTGTAACACCCTGTATTTTTGTGCTAGATATTGGAGCATTATTCTCATGTGTGTTGACTCTAAATCCATGAATTTCTTTTGAATAAACATGCCATGATCTTTATCCTAGTGTATGAAGTGATTATGAGGTGAGAAGTGTTCATAAAAATCACTTGGAGAAAAGTTGAGATAAGAGTCATTCATTCATCTAAAGTTGGATATTAGATTCTACAAGGGTCTACTTTGAACATGTATAACTTTTGATACACATAGAATTTTTCATCTTAAGACCCACCCAATTATAGATAAATGAATTAGATTACCAAATATACCAATTTCGCATAAATTCGGTACCCGATCAAAAAGTTACAGCTATTTTTGTGCAGAGGCAACAAACCGAGGCAATATGCCCGCGGCGCCCTAGCTAGTCCGGCCAGGGTATTTTTTGCGGTTAAGCTCCGCGTCCAGAGGGGTATTTGGGTCATTTTTCCACCCCTATTTAGCTCCGAAAACTCAGGATTCAGCCCTAAATCGCCAAAATATACTCACTTTCTCTTAAATTCTCTCAAGAACGAGCCTTAGGGTTTCTAATTGAAGATTTCAATCTTAAAGATTTCACCATCAACCTTCTCAAAATTAACCATCAAGGTATGTAAAGTGTTCATCCAAGGGTTTTCTTCTACCCTTGGAGTTCAAGAAACTCTTTCAAATTAAAAGTTAGTTGATTGTATACATCTCATGTTGGATTTGGGTGTAATCTTGATTATGATGTCAAATTGAGTTTTAATTCCATGATTTATCTCAAGCTTCATGAAAACTAGTTAATTGTGGAATGATTTATATGAAATTCATATTGAACTCATGAATTATAAGTTGGATGTGGTATCCACGATATTGTTACGTGTTTATTGATATATGAAAGACCCATGCTTCCCATGTGTTTGATAAATTGTCCATGAGAATGAAGTAATGCCATTATAGCATGCTAATATGAATTTCCCCCTTTTATGTACAAGTAATTCATCACAAGTATTTGTTGAAATGCTTAAGTGAATGAGATTGTGAATTGTGATCCATTGGTGATCTAAATAGTGAGTCCATGCTAACACTACATGATCAAGATGAATTTCATGTTAAAGTTATGCCTTGAAAGTGTTTGTTCAAATGCCTATGTGAATTGAATAGTGTATTTATGACACTTTAGCATGTATTCCTATTCATTCATGTACAAGTTCATGACTACCAAATGCTTGATGAAATGCCTCATTGATTACATTGTGAATAGTTGATTATTGCTATGTTTCAAGTATTGTCATGTTCTATTAGCATAGATGCTATCAAGTCCTAGGGGTATTTAATACTCGATAATTTAACTGCTTACCTAGAGCTAATGTTAGTTACAGAATAGTCTCAGTCACGTCATGATCAGTAGTACTCTTAGTCAATTACAAAACTCAGGAAAACTTAGTAAACCCAGTATCAGTCCAGTCCCGTTTAGCATTCAGTTCAGTCCTCAGTAAACTCAGTCAGTTAGAAAAATTCAGTACTATTTCGTCAGTCAACAGAACTCAATGAACTCTGTTCAGTTCAGTTAAATAGTACAATCAGTAACAGTTCAGTCAAGCCTAGTATGAACTAGGAAATCAGCTCAGTGTCCATTCAGTTGGGAGTAGGATTCAGCACCGAGTGAACCCAAGGATGGGGGCTCACCTGCTAGTAAAGGGTGTGATCTTTAGAAGCAATCCTTGCATTCCAGAACTACGTAGCCAGCGTAGGTTGAGATATATCCCTGTGAGATTAAGGTCGATACATCTCATTTAAGTTTTTCTACTAACGAGGGTTGACGGAAGAGCTTCCTATTAGAAAGGGTTAACTCATAGCTTGTCTTTACCTGTGGCACGGTTCTTACACCCTTCCAACTAGAGTTACAGGTTGGACCCCAAATTTATTAAAAAAGGGGGAATGTTGGTTAGATGATTACCTCTCACAGTCTCAGTCTCACTCTCCAGAATAGAACTTAGATAATTTTATAGAAACAGGATTGTCAGATACAGTCATTCAGCTTAGTAAAGAACTCAGATAGTTCTACAGAATCAGGATTGTCAAAAACATCACTCAGTTAATAGTACATTAGTTATTAGAAATCCCTATTATCAGTAGACTCAGTATTCAGTATTTTGACAACCTCAGTTATAGTTTACATATTCATGCATGTACTGTCATTCATTTATACTCATGTTATTCAGTTAGTATGGTTCATGCATATGAACCCATGCATTCAACCTACCTCACTTTGCATACCAGTACATTCAAACGTACTAACACATACTTTTCTCTTGCGCAATGATGTCTTATACCATAGGTTCAGACACACAAGCTCCTAACCATCCTTAGCAGGCCAGCCTATCAGTAGCAGACTTGTGGTGAGTCCTCATTATTCGAGGATGAAGTCATCATTTTAGTTATTAGTATTCAATTTATTTGTAGTAGATGGAGTTAGTTGGGGGCTTATCCCATCAACTCCATATTTCAGACAGTTTAGAAGCTTATCAGACTAGAGAATATTTAGACAGTTTGGTTAATTTTCATTATTGATATTCAGTTTTGGTAGTCTTAGATCTTATTCAGTTTATATTATAGTATTGAACCTTATGGCAAGTTTTTACCTAATTTTTGCATATTACAGTATTATTATTCAGTTATTACAGTAGGTACTAGTCATGGATTAGCTTGTAGTCCTTCGGGATTACGAGCACCGTGTAGCATCCGGGGTATAGACTCGGGGCATTACAAACTTAGTATCAGATCCTAAGGTTCAAAAGTGTCCTAGAAAGTCTGAAAGCCGCATCTAGTAGAGTCTTTTACATGGGTGTATTGCACGCCATACTTATGGACAAGAGGCTATGGAATGTTTTAGGAAAAGTTTCCCTTTTTTAGTATTTATGTCATGCGAGTGAGCATGAGCTCAAGTAAAACTCTCAGTCTAATCCACTTCTTATTTTCGTTTACAAAACATGCCTCCTAAAAGGACTAACAAAGAAAACCAAAAATCAGTCATCACCTCAGCCCGTTCAGGCAGATCCCCTGGACGAGCATGTCTTTCATGTAGAATTCAGGGTTGCATTCACTACTTTAGCCAATTCAGTCACAACTCAGAATGAATGACTAGCTGTTGTTCTGGCCAACCTAGTGTCCAATATTGCTATAGCCAGGATTTGGGACTTTACCTGAATGAACCCTCCCTTATTCTCAGATTCTAAGTCTGAAGAGGAGCCAAAGGAGTTTATTGATCAAGTTTAGAAAGTCACAGATATTATGGGAGTCACTTCCAGTGAAAGTGCTGAGTTAACCGCCTATCAGCTACAAGATGTATCCCATACGTGGTTTAAGCAGTAGATGGTAGACAAGGGTGCAGATGCAGAGCCCGTAAAGTGGGAAGAGTTTGCTACCGCTTTTCTAGAGAGATTCTTTCCCTTAGAGATGAAAAAAGCCAAGGTATTAGAGTTCATCAATCTCAGGCAAGGTAGTATGAGTGTGAAAGAGTATTTCCTTATGTTTACTCAGTTAGCCAGGTTTGCTCCCCATGTAGTAGCAGACAATAGATCCAAAATGAGCAAGTTTGTGTCTCGAGTATCGAGTAGAGTGGTTATAGAGTATAGGACTGCGATGTTAATTAAGGAGATGGACATATCGAGGTTTATGGTCCATGCTTAACATATTAAGGAGCAGAAGCTTAGGAATAAGGAGAGAGAAAATAAGAGAGCCAGAACAGGTAGCTTTAGTTTTCCCAAGCCAAGGTTAGGGGAGGTAACCGTTCTCAGTTTAGTCAGAAGTTTTCATCCTCAACTTTATCTTCTGCTAGTGCACCAGTACCAAATTTTAGGAATGACCATCGGGATGGGGCGCCAGGCTTCAAAACCTAGGGTAGTGCAAGCGGTGTTCGTACTAATCTACTTTGCGAAGAATGTGGTAAGAATCATAAGGATATGTGTAGAGACGATAGTGATGTGTGTTTTGGATGTGGCGAGTTAGGTCACAGAGTCTGAAATTGTCCTAAGGCTGGTCCACGAATTTAGCACAGTCGTCCTTTAGCTCAGTCCAGTCACCCAAATCAATAGGGTACCACTTCTAGTACCGCCAGTGGGCAGCTCCCGAATAGGCTTTATGCACTTCATTCCAGGAAAGATCAGGAAAGTTCTCCTAATGCGGTCACTGGTACATTACAGACCTTCCACTTACATATTTATGTCTTATCAGATCCAGAGTTTATCTATCTTTTGTAACTCCTTACATGGCAGTCAACTCTAAAGTTACACCAAGTATTAACTAAACCTTTCTCAGTCTCCACACCAGTGGGTCATCCTATCATAACCTGGAGGGTGTATAAGGACTGTCCGATTATGATATCTCAAGAAGTCAGGCTTCCAGATTTCAGTAGTAATATTAGTATGTGTAGAAAAGTAATGGGTAGAAATGATGCCTAACCCGACTTCACCTCAGTGCAAAGTTTTGTACCTCAGTTATCACGATACCTACGGATGCTTTATATCTCAGTTCCATGAATACAACTTATATTCACGCACTTTTTTATTAAATCGTGTGCATTTACAGTTCCTAGTATGAGGATTTCTTGTTCTCTCAGTAGTACGAATAATGTTCCATGAATACAAAAACTCCAAACTCAGGTCATACAGCTCATAACTCATATACTCATGTCATGCCTTACAAAGTGTTCAGTCCCAGTTATAGTCTCAATTATAGCCACAGTTACAGCCTCTGTTACTGTCTTAGTTATAATGTTAGTCTCATTCTTAGCCCAGTAATTAGATCAGAAACTCAGTTCAGTTTCAGATTTTACTTCAGCATAGCGTACAGCTATCAGTGTTTCAATACCTCAATTTACCAACTATTTCAAAATCATGTTATACGCTTGGTGTTGTATTCTCAAATAATATAGTTGTCACAAACTTATGCTCAGTTACCTTATGTCACTCAGTCAGTCTCTACCTCATATACATAATACTCTACGATTGCAGTCTAGTTATTCAGATAGAGTCTAGTCCAGTCTTACAAGCCCAGTATTCAGCTATCAGTCATTCAGTTAATCAGATAAGTTAGTATATTTATGCACTCGTGTTCATCACCCATGTGAATATTTTTAGAAATCTCATGTGAAGTGTCGTACTAAGGTAGAGAGTATAGTTGAGAGAGTATTTGAGGAATATGTCTAAGCTTGAAAATTTGTAGTTGCAGTGCATAAGTCGTAGTCACTCTATATTAGATGATGATTCGTAGGCCTCGCCTCATATTACAGAATCCTACCCACTTTGAGTGTCTTATTCAGACCATGCCAAGATTTCCTTGCTCCTCATAGCCATTGGAGCCTTATAGAAAGAAAGTCGAAGGAATATTTCAGTGAAGTATAAGCTTTTAGTACAAGTTAGTTTGAACAGCCAGCAATTCAGTTTAGCAGTCAGGCGAACAAATTCATATGATTTCCCATCTTTCCATTTAGTTGCACTATTTGAAGTCTTATGAATGTAAATATTCCAAGATAAACCAACCAAGTAGTTGCGTGTTCAGCTCAATTCATTTGTCATGTCTCAGTTTTAGATCCTAGGTATTCAGACATGACTCAGTTTGTAGGTGTCTTGTGCATCGCCCTAATTTTCCACAGCATCTCAGCCAAGTCAGTATTCCTCAAGGGACATAGTGTCCCAAGGGGGAGATGCACTATAATTCCCACAGAGCTTCCATGACCCAGGTCTTTCATTTTCTCTTTACGTACCGAATCCAATTTAGAGTAGTGGGTACTCATAATTTGACCTTCAAGTTACAATCTCAGCTGTAAACCATGTATTCAGTGGCTCAGTTCAGTTCCTGATATTCAGTCTATGTATCAAGATTCAGGCTCAGTCCTGTTCTTATGTTTTTGTTCATGTGTGTTCAGTAAATAGTCTCGGGTTAATCAGTATTTTTGGCCTAAGTGATGGTTTTCCTTAATCTTACTTAGTTTCATACTCAGATTTCTCTTACAAACTTGGAATCATCTACCATTGTGTATTTAGTCATGCGTTCATGAGTCAGTTCAGTCATGTATACATGGATCAGATATGCATGTTCAATATAAAAACTCAGTATATCAGTAGTTTCAATCATGAAATCATGCATCAAATATGCATGCCCAGTAAGCAAGTTTATTCTGCCAGTATTCTCAACTTAGTCAGTCTCATTCGAGGACGAATGTTCCCAATGGGGAGATAATGTAACACCTTGTATTTTTATGCTAGACTTTGGAGCATCATTCTCATGTGTGCTGACTCTAACTCCATGAATTTCTTTTGATTAAAAATTTCATGATCTTTATCCTAGTGTATGAAGATATTATGAGGTGAGAAGTGTTCATAATAATCACTTGGAGCAAAGTTGAGCGAAGAGTGATTCATTCCTCAAAAGTTGAATATTTGATTCTACAAGGGTCTAATTTGAACATGTATAACTTTTGATACATAAAATTTTTCAGCTTAAGACCCACCTAATTATACACAATTGAATTATTTTTCAAACGATACCAATTTCGTCAAAATCTGGTACTCGAGCAAAAAGTTACAGCCATTTTCGTGCAGAGGCAGTAAGCCGAGGCGATATGCCCGCGGCGCCCTGGTTAGTCTGGCCAGGGTATTTTCTGCAATTAAGCTCCACATCCAAAGGGGTATTTGGGTCATTTTCCACCCCTATTTATCTCTAAAATACGAGATTCAGCCCCAAATAACCAAAATATACTCACTTTCTCTCAAATTCTCTCAAGAACAAGCCCTAGGGTTTCCAATTGAAGATTTCAATCTTAAAGATTTCACCATCAACTTTCTTAAAATCAAGGTATGTGAAGTGTTTATCCAAGTGTTTTCTTTTACCCTTGGAGTTCAAGAAACTCTTTCAAATTACAAGTTAGATAATTGTATAGATCTCATGCTGGATTTGGGTGTAATCTTGATTATGATGTCGAATTGAGTTTTAATTCCATGATTTATCTCAAGCTTCATGAAAACTAGTTAATTGTGGAATGATTAATATAAACTCAATGTTGAACTCATGAATTACAAGTTGGATGTGGTATCTATGATATTGTTACATGTTAATTGATATATGAAATATCCATGCTTCCCATGTATTTGATAAATTGTCCACGAGAATGAAGTAATGTCATTATAGCATGCTAACATGAATTTCCTCCTTTAATGTACAAGTAATGCATCACAAGCATTTGTTGAAATGCTTAAGTGAATGAGATTGTGAATTGTGATCCATTGGCGATCTAAATAGTGAGTCCATGCTAACACTACATGATTAAGATGACTCTCATGTTAAAGTTATGCCTTGCAAGTGTTTGTTCGAATGCCTATGTGAATTGAATAGTGTATTTATGACACTTTAGCATGTATTCCTATTCATTCATGTACAAGTTCATGACTACCAAATGCTTAATGAAATACCCCATTAATTGCATTGTGAATAGTTAATTGTTGCCATGTTTTAAGTATTATCATGTTCTATTAGCATAGATGCTATCGAGTCCTGGGGGTATTTAATACCCAATAATTTAGCTGCTTACCTAGACCCAGTGTTAGTTACAAAATAGTCTTAGTCACGTAATGATCAGTATTACTCTTAGTCAATTACAGAACTTAGAAAAACTCAGTAAACCCCATATCAGTCCAGTCCCGTTAAGCATTCGGTTCAGTCCTCAGTAAACTCAGTCAGTTTGTAGAATTTAGTAGTATTTCATCAGTTAATGGAACTCAATGAACTCAATTCAGTTCAGTTCAGTTAAATAGTTCGATCAGTAACAGTTCAGTCAAGCCTAGTATGAACTAGGAAATCAGTTCAGTGTCCATTCAGTTGGGGGTAGGATTCAGCATCGAGTGAACCCAAGGATTGGGGCTCACCTACCAGTAGAAGGTGTGATCCTTAGAAACAATCCTTGCATTCTAAAACTACGTAGCCAACGTATGTTGAGATATTTCCCTATGAGTTTGGGTTGATATATCTCATTTGATTTTTTCTACTAGTGAGGGTTGATGGAAGAGCTTCCTATCAGAAAGGGTTAACTCACAACTTGTCTTTACCCGCGGCATGGTACTGACACCCTTCCATGGAGTTACAGGTTGGACCCCAAATCTATTTAGAAAAAGAGGTATGTCGGTTAAATGATTACCTACCACAGTCTCAGTCTCAGCCTCCAAAATAGAACTCAAATAGTTCTATAGAAATAGGACCATCAGATACAGTTATTCAACTCAGTAAAGAACTCAGATAGTTCTACAGAATTAGGATTGTCAAAAATAATCACTCAGTTAACAGTGTATTAGTTATCAGAAATCTATGTTATCAGTAGACTCAGTATTCAGTATTTTGATAACCTCAGTTATAGTTTACATATTCATGCATGTACTCTTATTCAGTTATACTCAGTTATTCAGTTAGTATAGTTCATGCATATGAACCCATGCATTCATCCTACCTCACTTTGCATACAAGTACATTCAAACGTACTGACAAATATTTTTCCTTGTGCTATGGTGTCTTATACCATAGGTTTAGATGCACGGGTTCCTAACATTCCATAGCAGCCCAACCTATCAGTAGTATACTTGTGGTGAGTCCTCTAGTTTGAGGATAAAGTCATTATTTCAGTTATCAGCATTCAGTTTATTTGTAGTAAATCGAGTTAGTTGGGGGCTTGTCCCATTAAATCCATATTTTAGATAGTTTAGAGGCTTATCAAACTATAGTATTTTTAGACAGTTTGTTCAGTTTTCATTATTGATATTTAGTTTTGGTATTCTTATACCTTATTTAATTTATATTACAGTATTGAACCTTATGGAAACTTTTCACCTAATTTTTGCTTATTACAGTATTACTATTCAGTTATTACAGTAGGTACCAGTTATGGGTTAGCTTGTGGTCCTTCGAGATTATGAGCTTTGTGGTCCTTCGAGATTATGAGCACCGTGTAGAATCCGGGGTACAGACTTGGGGCGTTACAAACTTGGCATTAGAGCCTAAGGTTCAAATGTGTCCTAGGAGGTCTGAAAGCCACATCTAGTAGAGTCTTATATATGGGTATGTTGCGTGCTACACTTATGGATAGGAGGCTATGAGATGTTTTAGGAAAAGTTTCCCTTCATTCAGTATTCATGTTGTGCAAGTGAGCATGAGCTCAAGTAAAACTCTCACTCTAATCCACTCCTTCTTTTCATTATATAACATGTCTCCCAAAAGGACTAACGAAAGAAAAACCAAAAATTAGTCAGCACCTCAGCCCGTTCAGGCAGATCCCCTGGAGGAGCACGTCTCTCATGCAGAATTCAGGATTACATTGACTACTCTAGCCAATTCAGTCGCAACTCAAAATGAATGGCTAGCTGCTATTCCAGCCAACCCTATGGCCAATACTAATGCAGCCAGGATTCAAGACTTCACCTGAATAAACCCTCCCTTATTATTAGGTTCTAAGTCTGAAAAGGATTCAAAGGAGTTCCTCGATCAAGTTCAAAAAGGCACAAATATTATGGGAGTGACTTCCAGTGAGAGTGCTAAGTTAGCAGCCTATCAGCTACAAGATATAGCCCATACGTGGTTTAAGAAGTAGATGGTAGACAGGGGTGCAGATGTAGAGCCCGTAGAGTAGGAAGAGTTTGCTACCACTTTTCTAGAGAGATTCTTTCCCTTAGAGCTGAAAGAAGCCAAGGTATTAGAGTTCATCAATCTCAGGCAAGTCAGTATGAGAGTGAAAGAGTATTCCCTCAAGTTTACTTAGTTAGCCAGGTATGCTCCCCATAAAGTAGCAGATAATAAATCCAGAATGATCAAGTTTGTGTCTGGGGTATCGTGTAGAGTAGTTAAGAATTACAGGACTGCAATGTTGATTAAGAAAATCAACATACCTAGGATTATGGTCCATGCTCAACATATTGAGGAGCAGAATCTTAGGAACAAGGAGAGAGAAAATAAGAGAGCCAGAACGAGTAGCTTTAGTTTTTCCCAGCCAAGGACAGAGGGTGGTCATTGTTCTCAGTTTAGTCAGAAGTTTTTAGCCTCATCTTCATCTTCAGCATAGTGCACCAGTACCAAAGTTTAGGAATGTCCTTCGGGATGGGGCGCCAAGCTCCAAAACCTAAGGTAGTGCAAGCGGTGTTCGTACTAATCCGCTTTGCAAAGAAAGTGGTAAGAATCATAAGGGTATATGTAGAGCCAACAATGATGTGTGTTTTAGATGTAGCGAGTCAGGTCACAGAGTTTGAGACTGTCCTAAGGCTGGTCTACGAAGTCAGCACAGTCGTCCTTCAGCTCAGTCCGGTCACTCGAATCAGTAGGGTGCCACTTCCAGTGTCGCCAGTGGGTAACTCCTAAATAGTCTTTATGCATTTCAGTCCAGGCAAGATCGGGAAGTTCTCTTGATGCGGTCACTGGTACATTACAAACCTCTCATTGACATATTTATGTCTCATTAGATCCAGAGTTTATCTGTCTTTTGTAACTCTTTGCATGACAGTCAACTCTAAAGTCACACCAAATATTAACAGAATCTTTCTTAGTCTCCACCTCAGTAGGTCAGCCTATAGTAGCCCGGTGGGTGTACAGGGACTGTCAGGTTATGATATATCAGGAAGTCAGGCTTCTAGATTTCAATAGTAATATTAGTATATGTAGAAAAGTAATGGGCGGGAATGATGCCCAACTCAACTTCACCTCAGTGAAAAGTTTTGTACCTCAGTTATCACAATACCTATGTATGCTTTACATCTTAGTTCCATGAACACAATTTATATTCATGCATTTTCCATAGAATCGTGTGTGTTTCCAGTTCCTAGTATAAGGAGTTCCAGTTCACTCAATAGTACGAATCATGTTCCATGAATACAAAAACTCCAAACTCAGGTCATGTAGCTCACGACTCATATACTCATGTCATGCCTTACAGTGTGTTCAGTCCCAATTACAGTCTCAATTAATGTCTCTATTATAGCCTCCGTTACAGTCTTAGTTATAATGTCAATCTCATTCTCAGCCCAGTAATCAAATCAGAAACTCAGTTCAGTTTTAGGTTTTACTTGACCATTGCATACAGTTATCAACTAATCAGTTATCAGTATTTCAGCACCTCAGTTTACCTACTATTTTAGAATCATGTTATACATTTGGTCTTGCATTCTCAAATAATACAATTGTCACGAACTCATGCTCAGTTACCTCATGTCACTCAGTCAGTCCTTACCTCATATGCATAATACTCTATAATTTCAGTCCAGCTATTCTGACTGAGTACAGTACAATCTTATAGGCCCAGTATTCAACTATTATTCATTTATTTAATAAGATAAGTTAGTATATTTATGCACTCGTGCTCAGCACCCATGTGAATATTTTCAGAAATCTCATGTGAAGTGTCGTACTAAGGTGGAGAGTATAGTTGAGAGAGTATTCAAGGAATATGTCTAAGCTTGAAAATTTGTAGTTGCAGTGCATAAGTCTTAGTCACTCTATATTAGATGATGATTCGTAGGCCTCGCCTCATATTACAGAATCCTACCCACTTTGAGTGTCTTATTCAGACCATGCCAAGATTTCCTTGCTCCTCATAGCCATTGGAGCCTTATAAAAAGAAAGTCAAAGGAATATTTCAGTAAAGTATAAGCTTTCAGTACGAGTTAGTTTGAATAGCTGACAATTCAGTTAATCATTCAGGCGAACAAATTCGTATAATTTCCCATCTTTCCATCTAGTCACACTATCCAAAGTCTCATAAATGTAACTATTCGAAGATGGACCAACCAAGTAGTTGCGTGTTCAACTCAGTTCATGTGTTATGTCTCAATTTCAGATCTAAGATATTCAGTCATGACTCAGTTTGTAGGTGCCTTGTGCATCGCCCCAATTTTCCTCAGCATCTCAGACAAGTCAGCATTCCTCGAGGGACATAGTTTCCCAAAGGGGAAATGCACTATAATTCCCCAGAGCTTCCACTTCCTAGACCTTCTATTTTTTCTTCATGTACCAATTCAGTTTGGATTAGTAGGTACTCATAAGTTGACCTTCAAGTTACAATATCAGCTGTAAACCATGTATTCAGTGGCTCAGTTCAGTTTCTGATATTCAGTCCATGTATCACGTTGCAAGATCAGTCCCGTTCTCATGTTTTCATTCATACGTATTCAGTAAATGGTCAAGGGTTCATCAATATTTTTTATTTAAAGTAATGATTTTCCTTAAGCTTACTCAGTTTCATAGTCAGATTTCTCTTACAAATATGGAATCATCTACCATTGCGTATTCAGACATGCGTTCATAAGTCAGTTCAGTCATGTATTCATGCATCAGATATGCATGTTCAGTGTGAAAACTCAATATATCAGTAGTTTCAGTCATAAAATTATGCATCAGATATGCATTCCCAGTAAGCAAGTTCATTCTGCCAGTATTCTCAGCTTATTCAGTCCCATTCGAGGATGAATGTTCCCAAGGGGGAGATAATGTAACACCTCATATTTTTGAGCTAGACTTTGGAGCATTATTCTCATGTGTGTTGACTCTAACTCCATGAATTTCTTTTAAATAAACATTTCATGATCTTTATCCTAGTGTATAAAGTGATTATGAGGTGAGAAGTGTTCATAAAAATCATTGGAGCAAAGTTGAGCTAAGAGTCATTCATTCCTCCAAAGTTGGATATTTGATTCTACAAGGGTCTACTTTGAATGTTTGTAACTTTAGGTACACATAGAAATTTTCAGCTCAATGCCCACCTAGTTATACATAATTGAATTAGCTTTCCAATGATACCAATTTTTCCAAAATCTGGTACTCGAGTGAAAAGTTACAGTCATTTTTGTGCAGAGGCAGTAAGTCGAGGCGATATGCCGACAGAGCCCTGGCTAGTCCAGCCAGGGTATTTTTTGTAGTTAAGCTCTGTGTAAAGAGGGGTATTTGGGTCATTTTCACCCCTATTTATCTCCAAAAACACGTGATTCAGCCCCAAATAACAAAAATATACTCACTTTCTCTCAAATTCTCTCAAGAATGAGCCTTAGGGTTTTCAATTGAAGATTTCACCATCAACCTTCTGAAAATCAAGTATCAAGGTATTGAAGTGTTCATCAAGGGGTTTCCTTCCACCCTTGGAGTTTAAGAAACTCTTTCAAATTACAAGTTAATTGTTTGTATACATCTCATGTTGGATTAGGGTGAAATCTTGATTATGATGTCAAATTGAGTTTTAATTCCATGATTTATCTCAAGTTTCATGAAAACTAGTTAATTATGGAATGATTTATATGAACTTCATGTTGAACTCATGAATTACAAGTTGGATGTGGTATCCATGATATTGTTACATGTTAATTGATATATGAAATACCCATGCTTCCCATGTGTTTGATAAATTGTCCATGAGAATGAAGTAATGCCATTATAGAATGCTAACATAAATTTCCCCCTTTTATTTATAAGTAATGCATCACAAGTATTTGTTGAAATGCTTAAGTGAATGAGATTGTAAATTGTGACCTATTAGTGATCTAAATAGTGAATCCATGTTGACACTACATGATCAAGATGACTCTCATGTTAAAGTTATGCCTTGTAAGTGTTTGTTGGAATGCCTATGTGAATTGAATAGTGCATTTATTAACTTTAGCATGTATTCCTATTCATGTACAAGTTCATGACTATCAAATGCTTGATGAAATGCCTTATTGATTGCATTGTGAATAGTTGATTATTGCCATATTTCAAGTATTATCATGTTCTATTAGCATAGATGCTATCGAGTCCTGGGGGTATTTAATACCCCATAATTTAGCTTCTTACCTAGAGCCAGTGTTAGTTATAGAATAGTCTCAGTCACGTCATGATCATTAGTACTCTCAGTCAGTTACAGAACTCAAAAAAACTCAGTAAATCCAGTATCAGTCCTGTCCCATTCATAATTCAGTTCAGTCCTCGATAAACTTAGTCAATTAGTAGGATTTAGTAGTATTCCATTAGTCAACAGAACTCAGTGAACTCAGTTCAGTTCAGTTAAATAATACGATTAGTAACAGTTCAGTCAAGCATAGTATGAACTAGGAAATTAGTTCAGTGTCTATTCAGTTGGGAGTAGAATTCAATACTGAGTTAACCCAAGGATGGGGGCTCATCTGCCAGTAGAGGGTGTGATTCTTAGAAGAAATCCTTGCATTCCATAACTACATATCTAGATAGTTTGATATATCTCCCTACGAGATTAGGTTCGATACATCTCATTTGAGTTTTTCTACCAGCGAGGGTTGATAGAAGAGCTTCCTATCAGAAAGTGTTAACTCACAATTGGATTTTGCCCATTGCACAGTACTGACACCTTTCCAACTAGAGTTACAGCTTAGACCCCAAATCTATTTAGAAAAGGAGGCATGCTAGTTAAATGATTATCTCCCATAGTCTCAATCTCAGTCTTAATCTCAGTCTCCAGAATAGAACTCAGATAGTTCTACAGAAACAGGACTATCAGATACAGTCATTCAGCTCAGTAAAGAACTCAGATAGTTCTATAGAATCAGGATTGTCAGAAAAAATCACTCAATTAATAGTATATTAGTTATCAGATATCCATGTTATCAGTAAACTCAGTATGCAGTATTTTCACGACCTCAGTTACAGTTTATATATTCATGTATGTACTCTTATTCAGTTATACTCATGTTATTCAGTTAGTATTGTTCATGCATATGAACCCATGCATTCAACCTACCTCACTTTGCATACAAGTACATTCAAACGTACTGACGCATATTTTTCTTTTATGCTATGGTGTCTTATACCATAGGTTTAGACACACGGGCTCCTAACCGTCCTTAGCAGTCCAGCCTATCAGCAGCAGACTTATGGTGAATCCTCATAGTTTGAGAATGAAGTCATCATTTTAGTTATCAGTATTCAATTTATTTGCAGTAGATGGAGTTAGTTGGGGGCTTGTCCCGTCAACTTCTTATTTCAGACAGTTTAAAGGCTCATCAGACTAAAGTATTTTTAGACAGTTTGTTCAGTTTTCATTATTGATATTCAATTTTGGTATTTTGATACCTTATTCAGTTTATATTACAGTATTGAATCTTATGACAAGTTTCCGCCTAATTTCTACATACTACAGTATTACTATTCAGCTATTACAGCATGTACTAGTCATGGGTTAGCTTGTGATCCTTCGGAATTATGAGCACCGTGTAGCATCCGGGGTACAAACTCTGGGCATTACAGAGGGCAAGGACTGATGCTTCATATTTTATTACATTTATTGATGATTTCATGCACTTTGGTTGTCTATTTGATATTTCATAAATCAGAAGCATTTGAATACTTCAAAAGATATATTAATGAAGTTGAGAATCAATTAGACAAAAATATAAAGGCATTAAGAACCTATAGAGGTCTTGAATATTTGTTAAAACAGTTTGAAGAACTTTGTATTAAAAAAGGTATTATCAGACAATTAACTACTACTTATACACCTCACCAAAATAGTGTAGCTGAAAGAAGGAATAGAACATTTTTAGATATGACAAGGTCCATGATGGCGCAGGCAAATTTACCAATCTCTTTCTGGAGAGATGAGTAATTATCTGCAACCTACATATTGAATAAAGTGTCTTCTAAATCAGTATCTTCTACTCCTTATGAACTATAGACTGGTAATAAATCAAAATTTAATGATCTACAACCTTGGGGTTATGTTGCATCTATTAAACATCATTTTGCTAAGTTTAGAAAACTAAATCTTAAAGGAAAGAAATGTATATTTATAAGATACTCAGAACACTCTAAAGGATATGTGTTCATTGGTGAATTGGAAGATGAAACTACTATTGAAATTGAATCATGAGATGTCACATTTCTAGAAAATAATTTTCCAAAAAGGGGTGAAATAAAGAAAAACAAGCCTCTTTACGAAATACTGAATTTAGATGATCAAATAATATCGCCGGACATGCTTGATAATTAAATAGATCAAGAAATGATTTTTGGTCCAAGTGAGAGTTGTGAATCCCATAATCCTATTGTGGAATCTGAACTTCAATTACGTAAGAGTACCAAAAAAGGTTTACCTAAATGATCTTATAAGATTCAGAATTATGTTTTCTTGGTATCCCCTACGGAATTGGATGAACCTAATTCTATGACTGAGGCTTTATCGAGTCCTGATAAAGATGAACGGATAAAAGCGATGAAAGAAGAATTAGAGTCCATGAAAACCAATAATGCCTAGGATCTAGTTGACCTTTCTTTTGAGCATAAATCTATTGGGAACAAATGGATTCTCAAAGTTAAACGCAAATCAGATGGGTCAATAGAAAGGCACAAAGCATGATTGGTGGTAAAAGGTTTTACTCAAGAAGCTAGAATAGAATATCAAGAAACTTTTTCACTAGTTGTGAAATTTACCTCAATTCGTTGCTTTTGGCTATATTTGCACGTTTAGATTTATAATTACACCAAATGGACATGAAGACTGCTTTTCTCAATGGAGAACTAAATGAGTAAATCTACATGGAACAACCTGTAGGTTTTGTTGTTAAAGGCCAAGAAAGGAAAGTTTGTAAATTAAACAGATCAATATATGGCCTTAAACAGTCTTCAAGGCAGTGGTACCTGAGATTTATAAGGAAGTGATTTCATTTGTTTCACCATAATCGATGAAAACTATTGCATCTATGTGAAAAAGTCCAATGAAATGTTTGTGATTCTTTCACTTTACATGGAGGATATTTTATTAGATGAAAATAATTTGGAGTATGTAAAAACTGTTAAGTCATGGCTTTCGAAGTCATTTGACATGAAATATATGGGTGAAACAGTCTATATATTAGGTGTTAAAATCCAAAGAGACTGTTCCAAGAAAATTTTGAGTCTATCTCAAGAAACATACATAATGAAAATTTTGGAACGTTTTCAAATGAATAGTTGAAAATCCATGGATACTCCTATAGCAAGAGGTGAAACTTTAATCCTTGAAATGTTTCTAAAGACTGAAAAAGAAAAAGAAGACATGTCTCGAGTACCATATTCTAGTGCAGTTGAGAGTTTGATATATGATATGATGTGTACTCTCCCAAACATTTGTTATGACATAGGTTTGGTTAGTAGGTATCAATCCAATCCTGGAAGAGATTATTGGAAAATAGTAAAGAGAATTTTTTGATATCTGAAGGGAACTACTGATTATTCACTATGTTATAGCGGATCCGATTTATCCATAAGAGGTTATACATATGTTGATTGGGCTGGTGACCAGTATGATAGAAAATCAACCTCTGATTATGCATTCTTACTAAATGGTGGTGCAATTTCATGAAAAAGTAAGAAACAAACTTGCATAGCCCTGTCAACTATGGAATCTGAATTTCTGGCTTATGTATCTATAGTACAAAAGTTGTTTGGCTGAAGAGATTCTTTGGCCATTTAAACATCGTAAAAAATTCTAAGGGTCCCATGATTTTATATTGTGACAGTCAAGTGGCTATCGCATATACGAAGGATCCTAAATATTACAACAAATCAAGCATATTGACATTAAGTATAACTTTGTTAGAGACATAGTAGCAAGTGGAGAAATAAATTTACAATACATTCCTACAGGACAAATGATATTTGATCCCTTTACTAAGGCGGTATCTAGAGACTTGTTTGACAAACATGTTATGGCTCTAGAACTACGCAGGATATGATTATATTTCTGTATTGTACATGACTTGATTGTGTTATCAATATAAGAGTCTTGAATTTATGTTCAATCTCATATGCATGTAAAAATGTGTTTTATTGATATAGTATGTTGAATAAGTCGCAAGATTGGCTCTCTCACATGAGCAATTGCCTCTTACATTGAGAAACGTGAAGAAAAAAGTTCCACCATCAGATTATGACTTGTTTATTAAATCCAGATATGAGTTTCTCTAAGAATATGTATTTGAGGATTATTAAAGAAAGAAATTCAGATTAGACATTAGATATGTCTAGATCTAGATCTATACAATGTTGAATGATTAAAAATATTAAGACAGACACATCAATATAGGTGAGAACATCGTAGCACGTATTTCATACCACGTGTGCTTAGCGACCAATGGGTTACTGAAAGAACAAATCCTTGCTTCTTCATTGTGTGAGACCCTTAAGGATTTTAACTTTTTATTAAAATACCCTTAGACCTTTGACTATTTCTTGATGTTTTAATTTGTGTTACTACTTTCACATATTAATAATAGTCATGAAAGATTTGACAACGTGATGCATGTCTAAGAAAGCAGTTGATTTGGAACAGATAGATTCGAGTAGAAAGGAAAGACGATTAAAATAAATATTTTAACTTGTTTACAAAAGCCGGTTGTTACACTAACCATATAAGAGTCAAGTGTAATTATGTATATAAAGTTAATCATGAAATCGAGTTCACCTCTCTAAGAGAATGAGGGATAGGATAAGTAACTACTAAAGTAGTGAATAAAGTCTGGGGTATTGTGAGTATTAGTATCCTCATATTACTAAAGAATTCTTTCCACATGTGATTGGATTCCTATATGTAGCTTGTAAAACCTTACAGGTAAAGCTCGTGATGCTCGCAGGCTGCATGAACTATTTGTCGTATGAATTGGTAACTTATTGAAGTCATACTGGTTCGGGTCTTGTCCACCTTATGCAAATTGGGAGATGTTGGATTATGAGTCATGGATCACCCATATGGACCGACCCAACCTGAAAACTTTTCTTTTTATTTGAAGAAGAAGATAAGATTATATTTTGAAATTTGGGGGGAATAATTATAAATAGAAATTGTTCAACATCCCCTTATATGTTCTAATATATGCTTTTTCTTAATTAGAGAGAGGGTGATGAAAGTTAGAACACAAAAGCATGAAAAGTGTTGTGACCGTTTCTTGACATAACAAAAATACCTAAAAGTATAAAGATATTTAGTTTGTGAAATCACACTTTAATTCCAAGATATTCAAAGCAGACTTCGGGCAGATTCTTTCGACGTCAAACTCATCTTCTTCCGCTGCAACATATTAAGGTATACATTGATTTTGCTCCGTAATTTACTATCACATATACATACGATGATTTTTTGTGTATTTTTTGTTGTTTTTTTGCTTAAAAAGAAATTCATTCATTCAGAGGTTAAGGGGGTGGGTAAGGGTGCTCCCCACAGCTAGAGGGGACAAAAATATGATGTTCAGGTCAACATCCTGGCCCTGTAGGATAATTGAGTTGTTCTTAATTGTACGATTTGTTAGTGACCCATTACAATCCGATTGCATATAGGCATTTAAAAAATAAGGTATTTACGCATTCGCCAAAATAATTTTGGTGCCATCAAGATCTGACTTTTGGCTCTTTCTTTAGCTAGCATATTCGTCACCGCGTTCTGTTTACTGAATATTTTGTCTGGTGCTTCTTCTTGTATCTCTATCATTAGTGAATTGCACTCAAAGATGAAGTTATGGTATGAAGGATGGTCGTTAGCAACCATTTAAAGAACAACACTAGAGTCAGTTTCAATGAGGAAATTAGCGAAATTGTCAGATTTAGCAATTAATAGTCCATGCCATAATACCAAAAATTTGTCCATAGCGGGGGTATTATGGGGAGATCCATCATAAACTCTACATTCCAGCCTCTATTATGATCCCTAAAGAGTCTACTTATCCCTCTTATTCCAAGATTGCCATGGGCTGAATCATCAATGTTAAGTTTTAGCTGCCCATTAGATGGAGGATTCCACTTGATGGCTATGGTGGTGGAGTTGCATGGTTGAGAGGGGATATTGAAAGCTAGCATATTAAATACAGTAGCTAGGAAGATGGCCATTTCAGTGGAAATTATGGAGGTTTTATTGTTAAAATTGTTATCATTCATGTACAACCAGATGACATAGAAACAATGTGGGAAGAGGACTTCCCACGAGAGCCGAGCATTAAAAGGTTTACCTCTAAGTTGCTGCCAGATAGTGTCCTAATTAGCAATGGATAAATTAATACAAATTTGGTTGGGTTTGTATCTGGCTTTTTGAAAGAGCTCTGCCCAGAAAAAGATAGCATTTGGGCACCGAAAGAAGATGAAGTTGGCCTTTTTCTCCTGATTTTGGCACAAGGGGCATTGAGGGTGGATGGAGAGTCTAATATAGTTTAGATAAGCATTGGTGAGGAGTCTGTTGTGGAGGAGAAGCCAGAGAAAGTCTTGGTTTTATTGGGGGTTTGGGCTTTCCAAACGAGCTTGAAGTTTCTCTAGGTGTCCTGTTGTATCCCAGGTTTAGAGATCGGGTTGTGTACTTCTTATACTGAATACAACATTTCTAGTTAGACCCCAAGCAGTCTTATCACCCTCGGATGGTGAGGGAGGATGGTACTAGTGATGATATTTCTTAAGTGGTGTGGTAGCTCTATAGAAAGGTGGCTAAAATCCCAAGTTCCATTCTAATGGAGTTGATTGATGGTGGTATTCATATAAACAGTGGTAAGAGGACCATGGATGATACTTTTAATGTTTCCCAAGTGAGGGATCTATCTATCACTAAAGAATCTGACTCTGTCCCCTTTGCTAACTCTCCAGTTTATGCCTCTAAAGAAATTATCTCAGCCCCTAAGAATATTTCTCCAGGCTCTTTATCCATGGCCAGTGTTGTAGTGGTTGTATTTAGAAAGCATAATTCGACCCTAAAGGTTGTTAGGGTGCATGGCAAGTCTCCATGCTAAGTTGGCATGGAGTGCTCTATTTTTATTCCATTTTTGTGGAGACCTAGCCCTCCATTACTTTTGGGAGTGGTGAGGGTGTCCCAACTGAGCAAGTGAAGGTTTTTTTTTTAGCACTGCTACCCCAAACAAAATCTCTTTGATTTTTGTCAATAAGTTCCAGGATTTTGCTGGAGACTTTAATGTAGTGCATGATGTGGGTTGGAATACTGTTCAAGGTAGATTTAGCAAGTACTGTTCTACCATCCAAGTTGAGGAATTTGGTTTTCCACCCTGCAAGCCTTTGATGCATGTTATCCAAGATGAATTGGAAGTCACTGTTCTTGGGCTTGCTGTGAATATAGGGTATCCAAGGTATTTGCCAAAATCCTGACTAGCTTAGATATTGAGAATTTGAGCACAGGTGGATGCATTAAAGGTGGTACAATTTTTAGAGAACAATACTTTTGATTTTGTATTATTGATGGTTTGCCCGAAAATATTACTGAAAGTTTTCAAGATATAAATAATGGTTTGACAGTTGCTAGGGGAATCCTTATCCAGTAAGGTGAAGTTATCAACAAAGAAGAGGTGAGAGATCTTAGGACCACCATTGGTGATGCCAATGGGGTCCCATCTTTTAGATCTGACTTCAGTGTCAACACCTATAGAAAGTCCTCCATGTACAAGATGAAAACATAGGGTGACATAGGGTCTCCTTGTCTAATACCTCTGGAGGGATTGAAGAATTTTATTTTGGACCCATTGACAAGTATAGAGATATATAAGGTGGAAACACAGGACATGATAAGCTTAGTGAGTTTATCAGAGAAGCCAAAGATATAAGGGTATCTTTTATGAAGGACCACTCTATTTTGTCAAAGGCTTTCTCTAGATCAATCTTCAATATCATGTAGAGTCCTTCCCCCTCATCTTATTGAAGTGGGTGATGTACTCATGAATAATGATAGCATGATCAAAAGCTTTTTTATTAGCTAAAAAGCTGGCCTGACTGGGACCAATAATAGAGGGGGGGTAGGGCTTAATCCTATTAATAATGGTTTTAGTTACTAACTTATAGGTAGTATTACAAAGGCCTATGGGTCTAAAATTCCTAAGAGATCCAACATCCCTACTTTTGGGAATGAGATGGATGAGGGTAGCATTGTTCTCAGCAGGCATGTTGGAGTTAAAAAAGACTTCCTTACAGAAGTCTATGTTTTTAGGACCAACAATGTTCCAAAATTTTTGAAAAAGGAGGGGGTACAGGCCATCTGGACCTAGAGCTTTTAGAGGCTTGAAGTATTTGAGGGCTACCAAGATTTCCATATCCCTAAGGTAGAGTCAAGCCTATCCGTTGCATTTCTTGTAAGAATATTGGAGTTATTCTCTAGAATGAAGTGACTGTTAGGGCTAGAGGTATTGCTGGTAGTGAAGAGGCTGCTAAAGTGATTGATGATGTGGGCCTTGATATCATTCTCACCAGAGATGGTATTATCTACATTATCTTTGAGCTTCATAATTTGATTCTTTTCTCCTCCTATTAATTATGGAAGAGTGAAAGAAAACAGTGTTGGCATCTCCCTCATTGAGTTAGGAGATTCTAGACTTGGCTTTCCAAAAGTCCTCTTCATATTTAAGGCCACTATCATAATCACATAAGAGCTCATTCTCCAAGTTCTAGAGAAAGTTGCTAGTATGATAGTGGGGGGATTTCTAAATGTCATCTAACCTAGCCAAAATAGTTTTGAGTCTGTGGAAGATATTGCCAAAGACAGTAGTATTCCAGTGAGTGGCATTTGCATGGAATTGAGAGACGTCTTGGTGAAGGATAGTGGATCCTAAGAAGTATCTCTCTACTAGAGAGTGGAAGAATTGGTGGTTAGACCATATGGGTTCAAACCTAAAGAGTTTATCCCTTTGCTTAGTAGTTTTTCTTGTGAGAGACGGGAGGAGAGGACTGTGGTCTAACTTGGTCCTAGGCAAGTGGGTAATGAGTGCATCAGGAAAGTGGTTTATCCAAGAGGTATTGGCAAGGCATCTGTCTATCCTTTCCTGGATAAGGCACCCCCGGTTTCTATACCTTTTGTTGGTCCATGTGTATTTGCATCCCCTATAAACAAGGTCCACCATATTGTAATAGTTTAGACAATTCCAAAAGTGGTTGGCCCTATTATTACAAGTAGGGGCACCCTTAAGTTTTTCATTGGTTGTCAGAATTTTGTTGTAATCTCCCCCCATAAGCCAATCCCCAGTAAGAGATTTAGCAATGTTGCATAACTCATCCCATAGCATTAATCTTAAATTAAGATTAGTGCTGGCATGAATAGCAGAGAAAAAAAAGAGTCAAGGCTATTGTTTACCATCACAGTTGCAGGGATACCTTGAGAGGGTGTGGAGCAGTGTTGGAGATGAAGAAGGTTTTCTTTCCACAAAAATACTATACTCTGTTTCCTTGCAACCTCACTAGACTATAGGTAAGCATCAAAGCAAAGGTATTCAGTGATGTTCTTATAATCTACCATCTTGGTTTCCAGCAAGGCAATCATAGTATGATTGTGAGACTTTATGAGGTTGTTGCGTTGGCGCTTGAAGTTGGCACTATTATCCCCCCTCGTGTTCCATATTATAAACTGCATGGGCTTAGATGGTGTTGGCGAGGGGTAGTTCATGGGTTGTTTCCCTTTGTCCTTGTGAGAGCTCTTCCTCAGGTCTATCTGAGGGATTAATGCAACTGCCGGTGGGATCTGTTCCGTAGCATTCCTCAGGGTCAGGCTGAGGACATTCATTGTTAGGGGATAGAGTACAGTAATAATTAAGGTTAAGGACTCTTTGAACTCTTTCCTAAGAGGCCTATTTAGAAAGAAGCTTTCTATTTTTGGGTCCCCAAAGTCCGCCAAGAACTGCTTCATATCTACATTGGCCTGTTTTAGTTGCTCTAACACTGTGGTGGTCACTTCTTTTTGGTCTGCTCCCTTTTAAGGTGGTTGTGGAGTTTTTACCACATTGTTTTCCTCCAGAGGGTTCCAAGGAATGAATTTTAGAGCGTTCGTCTTCGAGAGGTAAGGGGTTATCGGATAGAAGGGTGGACTTTTGAACATGTAACTCATAAGTGAGTTGTGTTCATTGGAGTTTATTATGTTCAATGTCCCCATCATCTAAGCTTGTAGTACCGATTGGCACCAAACTTGGTAGCCCAACGTTGATACTATGTGGTTCAACCCATCCTTCATAATTTACGCCATCCAAGCTGGGTCTTGGATGAGTAGGACTATGGGTTGGTCCCCTATCATGAAGCAATGTGTGATAGTTTTATCTTCTAGAATTAGCTTCACCCAAGAAGTTGGTACTCTGTTCGGTGGAGGTGGTGTTGTAGTAAAAAACAATGGCACCTTTAGAAAGAGGGGGTTGTTGGAGGTGTTCGAGTTGTTGGGTGGTATGTAAGACATTGTTATAGTGGAGAGAAGGAGTAGGTTCTCGGGTGGGGTTTTGGGGCTTCAAAAGAGCGGTGGTTGGTAGAAGTGGAGTTAATTGACATGACTGCCTTGGTCATGTCAAACGTCCTAGGGTGATGATTATCCCTAGTGCACTTTGAGCAATTTTTTATGTAAAAAACTGGGATTATATTTATTGCAAACTAATTATTTTATATAATAAGTATCTATGAAATTTTCCTTATTTTTAGCTCACCATTTTCTGAAACAAATGCCAACCAAACCTTAAGCTTTCTAACTTTTTTTTCATGTGTGTTTAATTCTCGATTTTTCATTGGTATAAAAACAACCATCCTAAAAGATGCGAAGGAATGCGATATTCATATTGTTGAGTTTCATCAATGAGAAACCAGTATAGGGTAGAGAGTAACAGAAAGAGTGAAAAACTATATTTTCTATTGTGTCTTAGCTCCTAAGTGTACAATGTACAATGTATAGAGAGAGAGTCAACTAACTACTCTTGCTCTAACCGCCTCTGCCCCACTATCTCAACTCTAACTATAATTAGTTACAACTACTACTTCGACAGCCTATCATCTACTAACTAATTCACTGCAGCCTTACACATTATTCTATTGCCATCGCAACACCCCTCCTCAAGCTGATGCTTGAAAGATATCTTTCAAACCCAGCTTGGATATCAAATGTACCTGTTGTCCTTTGCCTAAACGTTTAGTAAGTACATCAGTCTCTTTCTCTCTTGTGGAGATATGAT
Organism: Capsicum annuum; assembly: GCF_002878395.1. NCBI lineage: Eukaryota > Viridiplantae > Streptophyta > Magnoliopsida > Solanales > Solanaceae > Capsicum > Capsicum annuum. Next base: position 228,604,141 of record NC_061121.1, on the reverse strand, counting down.
GAGTCTTTATCATCCCTTGAATTAGTTTATCTCTTACAAAATGGCAGTCTATATCAAAATGCTTAGTTCTTTCATGAAAAAATGGATTAAATGTAATTTGAATTGCAGCCTTACTGTCTGTAATACCCTGCATTTTTGGGCTAGTCTATGAACTGTCGTTATAACATGTAGAATCTATAATCCAAGTGATTCCCATGTGAATATAAGTTTCATTATCCTTATACTCATGTTTGATTTGCTTTTGAAGTGAAAAATGTTCATAGAAATCATTTAGAGCCAAGTTGAGCTAAGATTCTTTGATTCGTCCAAAATTTGATATTTGATTCTACAAAGGTCTACTTTAAAAGTGTATAAATTTTTATATACATGGAATTTTCATCTTAAGACCTACCATATTGTATATAATTGAATTAGCTTTCCAACAATACCAATTTCGCCAAAATCTGATACTCGAGAAAAAAGTTACAGCCATTTTCGTGAATAGGCAGTAAGTCAAGGTGATATGCCCGCAGTGCTCTGGCTATTTCGGCCCGTGTAATTTTTTGCAATCAATATCCGCATCCAAGAAGGGTATTTGGGTCATTTCCCACCCTTAAATAGCCCCAAAAACACAAGATTCAGCCCCAATAACCAAAATATACTCACTTTCTCTCAAATTCCCTCAGGAACAAGCCCTAAGGTTTCTAATTAAAGATCCAAATCACAAAGATTTCACCGTCAATCTTCCAAGAATCAAGCATCAAGGTATGTTAGATGTTGATTCATGGGTCTCTTCCACCCATGAAGTTCTAGAATCCTTTTTAAAATACAAAGATTGTATATTTATTAGTTTTCATGATTTATTTGAATTGAAGTTCATGTTCATGTTGTTGTTGGGTTTTAATTCTTGTTTTAGATTACAAGTTCCAAGATTTGATCCTAGTATGTGATGATTTACATGATGTTCATGATAAATCCTTCAATTTACAAGTTTGTTGATGTAATAATGATAATTAGATATAGTGATTATTGTGTGACGAAAGTATGCTCCCCATATGTTTGATAAAATGCCTATGTGAGTGAAATAATGCCATTATAGCATGTTAGCATGTAGTCCCCATTCATGTACAAGTTAATGCATGACAAGTGTTTGATGAAAGACCTTATTGAATGAATCATGAGACATTAGTATGCATCTTATGACTTTCAAGTACTTGATGAAATGCCTCATTGATTGTATTGCGAGTGATTGACTATTGTCATATTATTTAAGAATTGCCATGTCTTATTAATTTATGCTATCGAGTCCTAGGGGTATTCAATACCCGATAATTTGCTGATTACCTGGAGCTAGTGTCAGTTTCAAGATAATCTTAGTCATGCCATAATCATCAGAATTCCATCAGTTATCGAACTTAGAAAAACTCAGTAATCTTAGTATCAATCCAATCCAGTTTCAGTAATCAGTTCAAAACTCAATAGTATTCCGACAGTCAATGAAACTCAGTGAACTTAGTTCAGTTCATTTAAATAGTACTATCAATAAAAGTTCAGTTAGCCTAGTATGAACTAGGAAATTAGTTCAGTGTCTTTCAGTCGGGAGTAGGAACTAACACCGAGCGAGTGCAGGGATGACGGCTTCCAGTTAGAGAGGGAGAGTTGTTAGTAGCAATCCTTGTACTCAAGAACTACGTAGCCAATGTAGGATATGAGAAGTCACCCATCAGTTTAGGCTTGACTATCTCGCAGGAGCCACCCGTCAGAATAAGACTTGGCTACCTCCCAAAGATCACCCTCAGATTAGGCTTGACTTCCTGTTCAAGGTCACCCATCAGATAGGCTTGACCACAACAGTATCTTTACTCGTGGCACGATACTAGCACACTTCCAACTGGGATTACAGGTTAGACCCTACTCAGTTTACTCAGGGGAATGCCGGTTAAGTGATACCTCCCACATTCTCAGGTTCAGATTCAGTCTCAGCAATAGTACTCAAATAGTTCTATAGATACAGGGCTGTCAGATACAGTCACTCAGCTCAGTCAAGAACTCAGATAGTTCTTCAGATTCATTACTATTAGATACAGTCACTTTGTTATCAGTATCAGTATTAGTAGATTTAGGGATCACCCGCAAGATAGGCCTGATCCCAAGGGTCACCCGATAGATAGGATCGACCCCACAACAGTCATCTGTAATACAATACTAGTAGACCCAATTATTAGTATTACAGTGTCAGTAAACTCAGATAATAGTTAGACAGTATTCAGTGTCACTACAACTTCAGTTACAGTTTATGTACTCATGCATGTATTCTTACACAGTCATGTTCACGTTACTTAGCCAGTTATAGTTCATGCATATGAACCTTTGTATTCAGCCTTACCTCATCTAGCATACCAGTACATTCCCACGTACTGGAACATACTTTCTTGCGCTATGGTGCTTTATACCATAGGTTCAGACGCACGGGAGCCCAAGCACCCTTAGCAGCTCATATTCAGCCTGCAGCAGTAGACTTAGTAGTGAGTCCTCATCATTCGAGGATGTCCTCATTTCTTTATTAGATTAGATTCAGTATTTCAGTAGACGGAGTTAGTTGAGGAATTGTCCCATCAACTCCACAGTTTAAACAGTTGTAGAGGCTTTTCAGACTAGACATTCAGACAGACTAGAGTATTTTCAGATAGGTGTTTTAGTTTTGGTATTATTATACCTTATCCAGTTTTATTTAAGTATTGAACCTTATGGAAAGTTCTGCCAAATTTTCGCATTATACAGTGTTATTATTCAGCTATTGCAGCAGGTACCAGTCATGGGTTAACTTGTGGTTCTTTGAGATTATGAGCACCATGTAGCGTCCAAGGTTCAGAATTCGAGGTGTTACACTATCACAATAGAGATCTATAGGCAATGTAAGTTCAACTCCCAGCTCTTTGTAAAGACCACATAGCCAAGTGAGCTCAGTAACCACAGATGTCATACTTCTAAAATTAGCTTCAGCTGAACTTCTAGCTATTGTATCTTGTTTTTTCGAGTTCCAGGACCCTACAACATCTCCATACTTCACTAGGTAACCTGTAATCGACCTCTTTGTATGAGGTATGTCCCCTAATCTGAATCCCAATATGCAACTAGTGTATCTGATTTTTGAGCAAGCATCAGTAATCCTTGACCAGGTGTTGTTTTGATATATCGAACTACTCTTAATGCAGCCTCCATGTGTGAATCCTTGGGTGCATGCATGACTCAGGACCTGTACTGCAAAGGATATATCAATCCTTTTCATAGTTAGATACAACAACCTACCAACCAACCTATGGTACTTGCCAATATTTACCAGGGGTTTATCACAAGAATTATTGCTGGAAGTATCTACACAAGTATCATATTCTATAGAGGTTAACCTTGTGCTGGGATCCAAAGGAGTTTGGTCAAGTTTATCTCCACTCAATCCCATTTCTGAAATAAGTTCCAGAGCATATTTGCGCTGAGATATGACAATTCTATCCTTGGATCTAGCAAATTCTATCCCAAAAAAGAAGTTAAGATCACCTAGATCCTTCATTTTGAACTTCAACTTTAGATTATTCTTTGTTCTTATTATCAGTTCCATGTTACTTCCAGTAACTAGAAGGTCATCAACATACACTAAAACTATCACCAAGTCATGCTTAGTCTTCTTTGTGAACAAAGAATAGTCATAGTGACTTTGAGAAAAGCCAAGTTGTACTAGAGCTGCAGTCAGCTTTAAGTTCCATTGTCTAGGAGCCTGCTTAAGTCCAACAGGGACTTATGTACTTTGTAGACTTTACCAAACTCCCCCTATCTGCAAAAGCTCGGAGGAATAGTCATATAGACCTTTTTGAAGAGTTCACCATGCAAAAAAGCATTGTGAACATCCATTTGTTCGATAGTCCAATGATGAGCAGCAGCAATATCTAAGACAGACCACACTGTAACCATCTTAGCTACAGGGGAAAATATTTTTGAATAATCAAGCCCCTCTTGCTGGGAAAAACCCTTTGCTACCAGACGTGTCTTGTACCTCTCAACAGCCCCAGAAGCTAAGTACTTCACTTTATACACCCACTTACATCCAATAGGGTGTTTATCATATGGGAGATCAACTATACTACAAGTATTGTTTGCATCTAGAGCTGAAATTTCAGCTTGCATTGCCTCAACCCAATAAGGGTCAAGAGCAGCCTCTTGAAATGTTTTAGGCTTCACAATAGCAGAATAAGAGGCTAAAGCAGCAGCGAAAGCAGGAGAAAGAGAATCATAACTAACATAGTTGGAGACGGGATACAAATAAGAAGATGTCTTGGGCTGAGTAACAAAGTCCTGGAGCCAGATGAGAGGTTTGCTAGTCTAGAAGATCTCCTAATTGGAGGAGGTGCATCAGGTGGAGGTATAGATAAATAAAAATCTGTAGCAGGTGGAGGTGGAGATGTAGGAGACCCAGTTAAAGGAACAGAAACAACTGGAGAAGCAGGTTCACTAGGCATATCAGCAAAATGCAGAACTAAAAAAATAGAGGTCCCTTGAGAAGAAACTTGAGAAAGGGAAAAAAGTGATTCTTGAAATGAGATATCCCTACTAACAAACAACTCTTTTGTGTGAATATTATAGTTTATAGCTCTTTTGAAGAGTAGAATAACCAAGGAAAACAGAGGGAATAGCCTTTGGAGAAAACTTATCTAATTTCTTGACTTGAGTAGCATAAGCCAAGCAACCAAAGACTCTGAGGTGATCTAGAGTAGAAGGAGTTTTATACAAGAGCTCATATGGAGTTTTACCATGAAGTACAGATGAAGGAATTCTATTAATAAAATATATTGTTGTTAAAGCACATTCACCTCAGAACCTTAAAGGAACACAAGACTGAAACCTTAAAGACCTGGTAGTGTCTAGAATATGTTTTTGCTTTCTCTCAACTACACCATTTTGTTGAGGCGTGTACACAAATAAACTCTGATGAAAAATACCAAGGCTATGTATAATTTCAGACATTTGAGAATTAAAGAACTCACACCCATTAATACCTTAACATAAGCATTGAACAAATTCTTTATCTGAAGAAGAAAGTGTTTGAGTGCAACTATAACTTCAAATTTGGAGTTCAACAAAAAAACCATGTATACCTTGAAAAATCATCTACCAAGGTCATAAAGTACCTTTTCCCATCAAAGGTAGGAACCCTATTGGGACCCCACACATCACCATGAAGTAACTCAAAACAACCAGAAGAAGTAGTAGAACTTAAAACAAAAGAAAGTATAGATTGTTTTACCAATGGAGACACAGTACAGTGTTCATTAGTAATATCACTACATACATTCTTGAAGCAGTTCAGACCTTTTAAAGTAGGTAAAGGGACATGTCCTAGCCTTTTGTGCCATAGAGATAAGCTTATTCTAGACTTTCTCAGACTGGCTGCAACTGGAACAGAAGAAGCATTATCACCAGTTTGAGGTCCTTGAGAAGTTAGCTGTCAGTCTATATTTTTCACATATAGGTCATTCTCTAGTCTTTCAATCCCCCTTACTTTCCCACTGAACAGATCCTAGAAAATATAAAATTCTGGGTAAAACAAGGCACAATATTGTAACTTCTTTGTTAGTTTAGACACAGAGAGTAGGTTATATTTGAACTCTGGGAGATAAAGAACATGATATCGTAATGAACTTTTTGGTGACGGTTATCAAAGCGTTGCAATAGATGGTCTATTGCAACGGTTTCAAGCGTTGCCAAAAATAATTATTCTATTAGCTATAATTTAACACTATAACCATTATATTTGATACTAAACGTTGTAATAGATAAATAAAATAAGCTATTGCATTGCTTATTTTGTACCCTCCATTTTACCAGGGAAATTTTATGAAGTCCGCCAAAACAAAATAACACTTTAATAAAACTTTTTTCAATGTCTCAAAATCTACTCCACTCTAAACCTACTCCCTTCTAAATCATTTGCAAATTCCTAAATCTGTGAGTTTCAATCGACGACCGTTGTCGCTGTGGACTTTCAATCGACTGTCGGCGTCGCTGTGGACTTTCAATCAATGGCCGGCATCGCTGTGGACTTTTAATCAATGGTCGGCGTTGCTGTGGACTTTCAATCGACGGTCGGCGTTACCGTGGGCTTTCAATCGATGGTCGGCATCGCTGTGGACTTTTAATCGACGGTTGGCGTCACTGTAGACTTTCAACCGACGGCCGACGTCGCTAAATCTGTGGAACCGGTAAGTGAAATCGTAGCTCCGCCCTACTTCAAAAATGGTAAAACAAGAGGAATTTGTAAGATGGTTGATTTTTGAAAAATTTTGATGTGTATTAATTGCTTCATTTTCTATGTGTTTGAACTGTAAATAGGGCTTTGTTCATGTTAAATTTAAGGGCGATTGAGTTGTTGTAGTTATGTAGTGGTTGTTTTCAGCTTGAATTCGACTTGGTAGTTGATTTGTTTTTTGGAATTGCTTAGCTGATTTTTAGTGTGTACAACTTGATTGATGCATAGGGATTGATTGATTACAGTGAGCCTTTAGTGTGTATTTTGTTGTTTTCAGCTTGAATGCTTTTTGTATTTTTGGAACTTACATGTTTTCATGCGATCCTCTTACATGAAGCAAAAGCAATGGTGACAGCAGAGTTTAAATGGGCACCAAAAACATGCCCAACAGTGTAGATCATAACCATCGTATCCAAACCCCATAAAGCTGCTATTCCTAGAATGCTCATGTTCTTGTTCACCACCATGGCAGCAAAACTAGCAAACATCAATAAGTATGTGCCTAATTACTAAGTTGATACTCACGAAGAGTAGTGAATTCAATACAAGAACATAAGCATGACAAAATGAAAGCAAATAAAGCGATTAATTATTGAAATTATATTCCCCGTTGAATCATCAAGTTACTAGATTAATGAGCACGTGTATACACACATCAACCACACTAATCTACTTTGATTTTCCATGTCCACCAGCTTTAGTTAAATGTAGGCCAGCTTCAAGTTGTCATTTTAATGGTGCTAGAGAGTTCTTTAATCCACCAGATCTCGAATCTGTATTTATTATTAGACATGTGTAGAGAGCAAAATGTTGAAGTAGAATTAGTAAAGGGCCAAAAAATTATAACTTTATGGAACCAGAAAGAGGCCCTTTTGCTCTTGTTATGTTTTTTTTTTACTTACTTTCTTAAGTTTAGTAATTTTTTTTAGTAGGTTAGGCTTTTGATATTTAGATAATATATAATGTAATATACAAAATATTAGATATGGTGTCAGTAGATTATGCTAGTTTAGTTCACTGCATGTACTCTTTTGTCATGAAGATCGCCTCATGATAAACCACGTAATCAGGAATGTAATCTAGAGAGCACTTGCAGGATGCAGGTTTCAAGGCATCTTATTCCTGCAATTAACATATTCCCAAATACCCTTCAGCATAGCTGCATTATGAAAGTACGCAGAACAGATTGTTTTCCGCACAACATCCCAATCAGGACCACAGCAGTTGAGTGGAATTTTGAGTGTCTTGAGGATGTCTAGCAATTGGGATATTATTTCCATAGCATTGAGCAGACCTTTGACCTGTAAAAAGTGTTCATTACACTAGTCTGCCTGGTGTTGATTAGCTTTCCATTGCTCGTAAACATTAAGCAATGTAAGGTGAACAGATTCTGGCACAACAAACTTTTCCCTAGCAGCATCACTTTCCTCTTCCCTATACTTGGGTCGAAAGAAAACTGAAGGCACGGAAAGCATAGAAACAATTGTCAGAACCTCATTTAGACTTTACATTTGAAGTTTTTTTCTTTATTTTGTGATTTAAATATTATTTTCATATTTTAACTTATCATGAATCATAATTTTGGTGATTTCGGTGTTTTATGTAGGATTTAAATGGATAGTGAAGATAAAAGTTGGATGAATTGTTTAATATGGACTGATAAATTCGAGCGTGGAGTGAAATATTTTCTTAAAAAGGCGTTCGAACGAGCTGCTCAAGGAAATGAGATATTATGTCCTTGTAGAGACTGCAAGAATCAACATTGGCGTTATAGAGATGTGGCGGAGGATCACTTGCTTTCTAGAGGGTTTCTTCCTAGTTACATCAAATGGACTTTCCATGGAGAAAGCACTTCCTCGAGAAAGACACATCATCAAATCAATGATGATGAAGGTTCTAATATGCGTGATGATATTGATGGACTACTTCACGATACGTTTAGAAATGTAGATGTTGAATCGAGGCATGGAGAAGGAGTTGGAGAGGGATTACCTGAAGATGCAACTAAATTTTTTAAATTATTGGAGGAAGGAAAACAACAATTATATCCTGGGTGTGAGAATTTTAGTAAGTTGAGTTTCACCATTCGGTTGTTCTTGTTTAAATCATTGCATGGGTTGAGTAATGCAGCATTTTCAGATCTCTTAGTGTTGATAAAAGAGGCCTTTCCCTTTGCTCAGATACCAGAGTCTTTCAATAAGGCTAGAAATGTGATAAGAGATTTGGGTCTTGATTATGAAAAAATACATGCATGTCCTAATGATTGCATGTTATTCTGGAAGGAAAATGAGAAAGTTGAGATTTGCTCTGTATGTGGGACTTCTAGATGGAAGAGTGTTGGTGGTGCCTCAACCAATGCAAGCTCTAAAATTCCTGCAAAGGTTTTAAGATACTTTCCCTTAAAGCCTAGGCTTCAGAGGATGTTCATGTGTCCTGAAACAGCTGTTGCAATTAAATGGCATGCTAATGAACGACCGAATGACGGAAATCTAAGGCATCTTGCTGATGGCCAAGCATGGAAGGATTTTGATCGTTTGTATCCCAACTTCTCTAGAGATCCTCGTAATGTTAGGTTAGGTCTCTCGAGTGATGGTTTCAATCCATTTCGAACCATCAGTATTTCTCGTAGCACATGGCCTGTTATGCTGATGAACTATAATTTATCACCATGGATTTGCATAAAGTCGGAGTATCTTATGTTTGTCAATTATCATTCCAGGCCCATCTTCTCCTGGAAATGATATTGATGTATATTTGCAACCACTACTTGATGAATTAAATGAACTATGGGAATCTTAAATAGATACTTATGATGCTGAAACCAAATAAACATTCAAAATACGTGCAACCTTAATGTGGACAGTTAGTGATTTCCAGAATTACCAATGCTTTCAGGATGGAGCACTAAGGGAAAATTGGCATGCCCTACTTGAAATCGTAACACATGCTCTCAATATCTCAAACATAGTCGAAAGATGTGTTATTTGGGTCATCGAAGATTTTTTCCACTTGATCATCCATTGCGAAAAGATAGGAAGTCATTTGATGGTAAGGAGGAACATAGACCTGCACCCATTCCTTTGTTGGGTATAGAAGTTCTTGAAGAGTTGTGCGAATTCAACAATATTTTTGGAAAGGGCAAAAAGAAAAGGAAGGGTCCTTGGAAGAAAAGATCTATTTTTTTGAATTGTCATATTGACCAGATAACAAATTGAGGCACAATCTTGATCCAATGCACATAGAAAAGAATATATGTGATAGTTTGCTTGGGACTTTATTGGAGATAGATGGAAAGTCAAAGGATCATGTAAATTTTCGATATGACTTACAAGAAATAGGAATACGGGAGGAGCTACAACCGGTAGAAGATAGTAACGGAAATGTAAGTTTGGCTCAATCTACATTCTCCATGGAATCGAAACAGAAAAAATTATTTTGCAGTGTCTTGAAAATGTCAAATTACCTAAAGGGTGTGCTTTAAATATATCAGATCGCGTGCATATAAAGGAGATGAAGATATCTGGTTACAAGAGTCATGATGCTCATTTTATAATGCATCACTTGCTATAAGTTGTTGTTAGAAAAGTGCTACCTAAGAATGTTGCATTGACATTGATTAGGTTGTGCAATTTTTTTTTAGCCATATGTAGTAAGGTTATTAGGCAGAGAGATCTTGAAAAACTAGAGTTTGAAATTGGTGAAATTACATCTAACCTTGAAATGATTTTTCATCCAGCATTTTTTGATATAATGCTACATTTGCCTGTTCATTTAGTAAATGAAATTAAGCTTGGGGTTCCTATTCATCTTCATTGGATGTATTCCATTGAGAGGGCCCTATGTAACCTTAAGGGGCTCGTTCGTAACCTATCATGTCCAGAAGCATCAATAGCAGAAGGTTATTTTGTTGAAAAGTGCTTCACTTTTTGTTCAAGATACCTACATGATGGTGTGAAGACGCAATTTAGTAGGTACCAAGCTGAAGATGAGGAATCCATTCTGAATTTGTCCCCTATATTCTCTAAGAATGGTCATCCAATTGGAAGTGAGAAGAAAAAAATTGCACTTTTTTTATGGATACAAAGTTACGTTATGAAGCACATCGATATATCCTTTTTAACACGGGGATGAAGAAGTGGAAAAGTTCATCGAATAAGATATTTACATATTAAACTTCATTTATTTGTTTATGATAAGGTACATAAACATCTATTTATAATGACCTAGTAATTATATTTTCAATATTCTTGATTGCGGGAAACATAAAAACTCATTGAGTAATCATGCTAGATCCAATGCATGGGTAAGAGCAAGGAATCATAGTCATGAATTCAGCAGTTGGTTTGAAGAGAAAGTTAAAAATATTGAAGTATCTCATCATTTAAAATGGCTATCTAAAGGGCCTAATATGGTGGCCAAGAGATATAGTGCATATTTCATCAATGGATATCGATTTCATACAAAAGATCGGTATGCCCCACTCAAGACTCAGAATACTGGAGTGACTTTATCAGCAACAACTGATAGTTTTGCTAGTGCTAGGGACCAAAATCCCATAGATGGAGTGGTGGTTTATTATGGAGTTATTTGAGGTACCATTGAGATTGATTACTATGGTTGTTTTAGTGTTGTATTGTTTAGATGTGATTAGCATCAAAATGAAGTAGATGAGTATGGGTTAACTCGGGTATACTTCAACAAGTTATGCAGTCAATATGATCCTTTTGTGTTGGCATCACAAGTTTATCAAATTTTTTATGTTGCGGATCCAATTGAAAAAGATGTTTATTATGCAAGAAATAAAGTCCCTGTTGATTTGTATGATCTAGAGAAAGAGAATTGCCCTAATATAGGAGAAACTTTTTGGAGGGAGCCTAATGATGACATTGGTCCCTCAACTAGAATAGATGAGGGTGACTTAAGATGGGCAAGAGAAGATGGAGCCGTTGTTGCTGTTGATATTCCGTCTACTGAAGAACATTCAGAAGATATAGTTGTGGAAGTGTGACAATACTGATTGGGATTGGATGGAGGCAGATGATTAGACAAGAAAGTTCTTTTAAATAGATTTATCGTCCTTTATGTTGTAGAAATTGGTTGAATAGTGTCAAAGTTTGAATCTTTTCAGCTAGTAATGGTTTTCCTAATATTGATTATTCACAGTTTTTTTCTTAATTATTCTTGATTGTTATTTTTCTCTGTTTGATGTTGCTTGTAGTAAAAGTTTTGACCAGTAGGTGGAATTGAGTTATGTTGAGTGTATTGAGGCGAGTTTATTCATTGATCAGTGAAATTGTATGCTCTTAGTTCTTTCAAGATTGGTGCTTTTGTCTAATATCTACTACTACAATTATATTTCAGGCTTTTCATCACGTTACAGGGACTCCGTTAGGCAAATCACACCTGGATTGCCTCTTTTCTTGTACAACTACTCAACTCATCAGCTTCACAGAGTTTATACTACTATCACACTGTTCTTCTTTTTGATTCATCGAGCTAATGCTTAAACTGCTGCAGGCTGCTAGCTTTGGTTGGCTCAAACATTGATCCATCTACTTGGGAGGACAAGAAGCACCCTGGTGAATTTTGCTTTTCTGCTCAGGTGAGAAAGTTATTTAGCATATAAATTCTTTGGGATTTGAACCCTGGGTCAAAAGATAACTTATCTAACATCAAACCTAGTGCAATCCCAGTTGAAAAATAAAACTCCCTCCTGAAGATGATAGAAGGGACCTATCCACATCAATTAAGTGAGTGCAGGAGCAAGAGTTAGTACTGCATTTTTTCCCTTGTCCTTCTCTTCAAATAAAAAGGTTTTAACTTTAAATGGAAATAGTGCTCAGAAAGATACCAAAGCTTTTGAAGATAGACGCATCTGCAGGTCATTTATCGCATAGAAAGCAGGAGAGGCCTACAATTACAAGAAGTGTATCAGTTATAAAACCAAGTGAATTCTTAGGGAAAATGATCTAAATAAAATCCATGCCACTATTGTATTAATCATTGAAAAGGGCTACATTCAAAAGAAATAATACTCACCTGGGAGACATTATTTACTTCTTGTGATAATTACTATGAGAAAAGTTTGCATCTTTACTGGTTTCTCAAGCTATTCACTTGTTGCCTATTCTTTATTGGCCTAAGCAGCAGGGTAACCAATTGTGTAGATTTTGTATTTATGAACTTCGTGATGAGGTTAATGCTCATGGTAGTGTTCAAATGTCTAAATGAAACAGACCTAGTTCAAATATCTGAATGAAAGTTTGCATCTTTACTGGTTGCTCAACCTATTCTCTTTTGTTACAAGCGGCCTATGTTATGGTAAAGTGTGAATATTTTAAGCTGATTTACTTATTGCTTTTTCTTACTAGCCTACCTTGTAGTGCCTGAATTATAAATGTTTAGTCCAAAGTCATTGCATTGCCTTAAAATAGCGGTATGGTCTTTTTAAAATATGAAATAAGTTATAGATTCATCTCATTTAGACAAAGAATGAAACCTTATTATGCTAAGAAATTCGTTTTGATGCCTATTTTGATTATCAAAAGAAAGCAGGGGGCCCTTGACTGCCTCTGCAAACAAGATAGCTAGAGGTCCATCTGGTATCTGTTCATTTGTTTCCATCAAGTGGTCAACATCATAAGAACTCCTGCTCCTTGTGCCAATTATAGAAGTAGTTTGAAAGAATCCTCTTTGCATCATTACTGTTAAGAAAGTTGCATAGACAAACAGTATCACTGTTAAATGTGAGAGAGAAAATTATCTTGCTGAAACTCTTAACATCAGCAGCTGGTTGTTCTGTTATGTTTCTTGTTTCTCTTTTTCCTTTTCCTTATGGGAGTGGTGGGGGGACTGGAGGGAAGAAGGAGGGCTTAGAAGCCAGAAAAGAGAGATTATACAGAGCTCTGGTGAAGAATGCGTAGAACTTTGGTAGTCAAATCAGCAGCAAATATACACGCAAAACTTTTTACCAGCCAGAGTATATTCAAGGCGTGAATAGTGTTAACAACTAACAATTAGTTGTTTGTGGAGCCTGTTTATCACGCCATTAGGCTCATGAGCCACAAATCTCCAGCTTCAAATGATCTCTTGGGGAGACATATGGCTATTCCTATCATGCATTCTCAGCTTTTAATCATCGATACTTCACTAGTTCTCTTGTAATATAATTAAAAATAAGTCGGCTATTATTACCATATACCCCTCTTTCTTTGCAATAACCCAAGAACAAAAATACTAAACTGTCAAGATATTCACTGGAAAACCAATTTCAGAGATGCTTAAGTTCAAGAAGCAGAAAGGGGTAATGTTAAAGAAGCTTACCTATACAGTTCAAGCGAACATCATCCCTTTGAGGTTTCATGAGAACTGCCAGTGCCGAGTGTAGGAGCTACGAGAAACGGCCAAATAAACTGGGAGGATCTTCACTATCTTGAGACACATTGAGTAGGAATAATTTGTAAAGAACGAACAGGACTTCCCCTTGAATGGGTATATTATACATAAAATTTCAGCTTATTCTTCGAACATTGCTCTCGCTTTTGGTATTCTTTCTATATATGTGTTTGTTCTGGTCTCTTTCTGTTATGTTATCCTATTACAATCGAATGAACTTGTAATGTGAAGCCTATTCATTATTGGTAGAAGGTAGAAGATCAAAAATCTAGTATAGGAAGGAGTTCAATGAGCTAGGGAACATATTGCATGACCTGGAAATGCGTGTTATATTACATCCTAAGAAATTCTCTTCCTATCGATTCTGTATAGCATAGTACTGATATCACAATGCATGTTATTAGGAAAAGGTTCCTGTTCTGGTCAGCAGAAATAAGTTTTTCTTTGTTATTTTAACCAGCTTGACATTACATTTTTGCTCTTGATCTTATAGAGACTTAAAAAATCATGAATCAACAAGGGTATTCGAGAAATCATCAGAAAGCTAAAAACTTTCTTTCAGCTGGATCACTAGCAGCTCTACAAAACAAACAAATACTATAACACAAGAAGAAGAAGAAGAACACAGGCTGCATAAATGCAAAGGAAAAGAATCAAAAGTAGAAGGAGAAGTCAAACAACGTTCCACCTATATCTCTAGTACCAGAACAAGTGCAACAGGTGCCAGCTATATCTCTAAGTATCAGAACAAGCGCAACAGGTGTCTCCGGATTCCACCTCTCTTGCAGAACCAGTAGAGGAGCAAGTGCGACAAGAATTGCTAGACTCCTCCATTCGTGCATCAAAACCCACAGTTGAACGAGTGCAGCAAGATCAGTCACTACTTCCTAATTTACAAGCAAATGAACAATCTAGAGTATATTTTAGTTCATACTAGTTAAAAAAATGTCTGCATTTTAGTAATTTTATTGTTGATATTATTGTAGGCCCTTCAACTAATAAAAGAAAAAGAGGCGCTACACAAATGCAAGCAGTACATGGACGGACTAACCGTCAACTGATAGTTCTAAATGAGTTGAACCAGCCTATTGGTCCAACTAAAGCGTGGTCACTGAATTTTCCAGCTTTCTTGGCACATTGGCAAGGAATGAGACATTTTGTCCTCTTAATCTCACTTGAACAAAGTTGAAGACATGCGATGAAATGTGGAGCTATATTCAGGTTCTAAGTTCTTAATATTTTAATTTATACTTGAATGCTTTTCACAGTTTTTACACTAACCCAATTAAACCAAATTATAGGAGAAATATGACATTCCCAACAACGGGAAAGATTGGGCTATGAGTTCAATTGATGCAGCGTTTAGAGGGTTTAAGTCCAGACTAAGAAAGATTACTTTTATGCCTACACCAATGATGAAATTCGAAGGGCAAAAAGGCCTACCTTTGTTCCAGAACCTATATTTGAGGATCTCTTTAAGTATTGGAATTTAGAATAAGTTGAGGTATGATATCAATATGGACAACTATTATATTATTGTTAGCATGCATTTATTATTGAATTCATCACGCTTGATATTCTTTTTTATGTTGTTCTTTCTTTCGATAAAAGGCATCAAATTCTGTGTGTTTAAACCTTCATTGCCTTGATCTTTTTATTAAAAACTTATTTATAAATATTGACTTGCAGGATACTTCCAAGACTAACGAAGAAAACAGGAAAAAATTTAAGTATCCACACACTATGGGCAAAACAAGTTTTGCTTTAATCTGCGAGGTTTGGTGTTTTCTCATATTGTTACTATGAACTTGTTGAATTTACTTGATAATATTTTAATGCTGACTTTCATGTAACTAGGAAAAAAAGAAGGAAAATTCTGGTGTTTTGTCAAATAAGGAATTCTTTGTGGCTACTAGAACAAGGAAACCGGATCGAGTATATAAGGACACATCTAAAGAGATCAGAAACAAAATAGTATGAAATTTTCTATTTCATAATTGATCAAGATCATTGTTTTCTTAAATATTGAATCAACTAAATTTACTTGCTCTTGAATCTGATGTGTAGGTTGAAATGGAGAGAGTAGAGACTCAGGAAAATGAAGATAGTAATCAATCAACTGATGCATTCACACCAGTTATGGGGACTGATCCTGGTCGAGTAAGACTACTCGGACGTGGTGTTATCAAGACTCTTTTGAAACAGAAAGCAAGTGATTCTGGATCCTCTTCAAAACCTGATGAACTGGTAGAGAAGAGATTAGATGAGCTAGAAGAGATGATGCAACAAAGAATGAATGCTCAAAGAGATGTCATTGAGCGAGAAGTTATAATGAACATCATTGCATAGCTTCAGCGTCTAAATCCAGGATTAACACTTGATCTTAATATGCTAGGATTCAATGTTCATTCGTGATACGAGTCAAATGGCCACCTTAGCTTTCGATGACATCATTTGAAGTCAGGACGTGGGGCATCAAGCTTTGGTCACATTGAGGATACGGGATCCTACATGGAGGGGTCGATTTGCGTACACCAAAGAGCAATCCCACACGTGGAAGATTGCTGGAGCATTAATAATTGAGGACTCACGGTTTTGGGCCTTCATTATGGGCATTTTGGTCACTTAGCCTTGTCCAAGTAACACTCTATGACCACCTTTTTTCATTAAGAGTATTATGGTTATTTTGTTATGTAATAAGTTAGACTATAAATAGGTTCTATTAGTTCATTTGCTAGTTAGTTTTTATGAATGATTAAATATTAAAAGTCCTCTCTTTGAGAGTAGAACACCTTAGTGTAGTCTTAGTTAGGGCTTGGAAAAACCAATATTGACATTTGCTTAGAAACAGTGGTTCTTGAGGTGAGTTGATTCCCTTAGCGGTCATCGTAAGAAGATTGGTGTTTGATTATTGCGACTTTGAGGGCCTCTTCATTCAATACATGTGTTGGTTCTCATTGTTTCGTAAGATCTTATGTCATCTTGCTTATTCCTTATCTTATTTCACTTTGTATGTTTGTATCATGTCTTCTTTATCTCATGTATTTGCGTTGTTGGTGTGACTTGTCTCTATCTTGCTCTCGGTTTCTTCTTGTGTTGTGGACTGTTTTAGCACTTCGTAGATCGTTCTCGTATCATTTGGTATCAGAGCTAAGACTGGTTATGTTCCTACACTACCAATCTTGGGCTCTCTAAGTCGGAAAAAATAAGGTGTTGAAAAACTCAAAAATTATAATTTGTCCACGTTTTTTTTTTGTGTTTAGGCCGATTTGAAGCCTAGTTTTCTTTTATTTTTTATTTTTTTGTTGTTTCTAGTGTTAGTCCTTTCTTTACTAACACTTATAGAGTCTAGATCTAAATTTTGAGTCATTTTCAAGTTGTTTTTGAACTTTGAAGGTTGCTTTTTTTTAGGATTGGTGGCTTGAAAAAGTGTTGTTGAAGTTTGTTGTTGAGATTGTGTCTTTAAAACGTTTTGTTGATGTTGTTGTTGAGGGTTGGGGCTTGAAAAATGTGTTATTGATGTGTGGGATCCAACCTGAACCATAGAACTCCAAGATTCAAAAGTTGTGTTTTTGGTGTTCTTCACCATCTTCATATTTTGTTAAAGAGAAAATGGTTGTTTAATCTTAGAAATTGAAGAAAGAGAGTGTGTCTTGTTGTTAGTCTTGAAAGACACAACTCTAAGACATCCAAAGGGGAAAGGGGACAAAAGGATTTCAAAAGTTGTCTTGCCAAAAGAGAGAAAGTCCACCTACCAAGACTTACAAAAAGGGAAAGAGCCAAAAGTCTTTCAAAAAGGTGTTTAGTCAAAAAGGTACAAAAGAGTCAAACACTTTTTGAACTTGAAAAAATGGCTCCAAAGTCTTATTGTTACCCTCTCATAGCCGAAATTCCACCATTCCCCACTTGAAATTTGATCAATACAATTTGAAGACAAGGAAATTTCTCAAACTTTCAACAATTTTAACGTCCAATAGGAGGTTGCCATGTCATCATCCTAAAAACCGACCCTCTTGTTTCTTTAGTTTCAATTTTCTTAATCCTAGTACTAATAGACAAACTAGTAATCACCTACTAGGTTGTTAATTAGTTTTTGAATACATTTCTTTCGTGTCTTTGTTATTTGTGTGCTTTTTTCGTTTGTAACTCGTAGTAACTTTTTTGTTTCAAGTTCGTAACTGAATTTTGTTTTGTGTCTTGAGTCAATCAAAACATTCCGACCGCTAAGTAGAATTGACATCTTATTGACTATCGGAGTATAAGCAACTTTCAATATTCGACACTCCAATTGTAAGGATCACAAAGGTGAGTGTCTAGGAGTGTTGGTGAGGAGCTTTTACTACTAATCTTGTTTGTTCATTTTGTAGGTTTGTTTCTTTGTTTGTTTTAGGTACAATTGCAATGGAACCCAAGGCTTCCACCTCTCAAACCACGGACAACAATGTCACCAATGTCATTTTGGCCTACCTTGACACTATTTCTCGAGACATGGCTATGATGAATGAAAGATTGGATCGTATGGTAGGTCCAAGGGATCAAGTGGGCTTCTCAGAAATATGTGAAGATGAAGACTATAGCTCATGTGACTAGAAGATAAAATAGCTAACTCTTACACTTTTATGCGTGAAAATGAGAATTGTGTGGCTAGTAGCCCATTGAGTGTGAGTAGTGACTTACTTACTTATGAGTCTAATGATTCTTTTCCCCTTTTTGATGATGTACATGTTGTGGGTGTGGATACACTAGTTGATCCTATTGATGACCAAATTGACTCTTCTTGTAAGATCAATTTATGTCCACCTAGTGTTGAAGTCAATATGTTGAACGAGAGTACATCATCTTGTGTAAATGGTGTTGATCAACTTATTTGTGAAACTTGCCCACCACTTGAGGTTATGTGTGTTGTAATTAATGGAACTCAAGTGAGTGAAGTATTTGAGAATGTTGGTCAACAAACTAGGAGTGAACCTGTGAGCTATCCTTGTGATATGGATTCCATGGTTTGCGTAGCTCATAGGGATAATCTTGTACTTGAAACCTCTTTGAAACTTGATAATTGTCTTTTAGAGAGTAAAGAACGAACTTGTTCTAAATATGCCTATGAGATAGGTCATGCTCTCTTTAGGTATAATGTTTTGTTTGAAGATGATTTGAACACTCCTAATAAACCTAGTGGTGAAAATGATGGTATAGCTTGTCTTGGAGGCTATAGCCTATATGTTAACCCACTATGGTGTGACAACATTCCTCCTAACGATGGAAATCTCTTTTTGAAAGATGAGAGTACTCTTAAGGGTAAGGAATGTGTAGTCCATCTTGAAAACCCGAGGGCAAAGGTGTCATTGACTTCTTGGGGTAATGTTTCTAAATTTGCATCCTTGCTTGACACACTTGTGCTTATATTTCATGAATACTCACTTGAGAATGCCAAGTTGCCTATTTTCTTGAAGGAAAGAATGTGTATGTGCTTAAATGCTTTATCTTCACCCGTGTATACCTTTACACTTAGTTCTTTCCTATACTACCTCTTTGTCTATGATGACATCCATGCTAGTTTTGGATTTGTATTATGTAGAGGTAGGAAACTTGTTGGTTGGTCTACTTGTTCTAGTGACTATGTTATGTGTGTTTGGTGGGCTTTAAGACCAATAGTGGCACCATGTTTGATGAGGTCACTTGAAGAGGTAATGAAACAATTGTGCTTTATGGTCCCTAAGTTATGGGTAGGCTTACCTTTGGGACTTCGGGATACCATTAAGTCCTTTTTAGTTTCTTTATCTCTTGATACTTTTCATAACCATGCCCTTTGTGACGTTTTTGCTAAGTTTTTCATGACTAACACGACGGATTCATGGTTATATTTCAAGTATGTTCCGTCTTGGCATAATGATATTTATTATTGTGCTAACTCTAACCCTCTTGCCATGAGAAAATTGTGCTTGTTTGTCCTTTCTCTTATTTTGCAAGGTCTAGATTCGAGGTCGAATCCTTTTCAAGAAGAGGAGGATGATACGAGTCAAATGACCACCTTAACTTTTGATGACATCATTCGAAGTTAGTATGTGGGGCATCAAACTTTGGTCGCATTGAGGACACGGGATCCTACATGGAGGGGCCAATTTGAGTACACCAAAGAGCAATCCCACGCGTGGAAGATTGCTTGGAGCATTAAAAATTGAGGGCTCATGGTTTTGGGCCTTCATTATGGGCATTTTGGTCACTTAGCCTTGTCCAAGTAACACTCCATGACCACCCCTTTTCATTAAGGGTATTATGGTTATTTTGTTATGTAATAAGTTAGACTATAAATAGGTTCTATTAGTTCATTTGCTAGTTAGTTTTTATGAATGATGAAATATTGAACTATTGAAAGTCCTCTCTTTAAGAGTAGAACACCTTAGTGTAGTCTTAATTAGGGCTTAGAAAAGCTATAGTAGTCTAGGGCTTGGAAAAGCCAATATTGACATTTGCTTAGAAACGGTGGTTCTTGAGATGAGTTGATTCCCTTAACAGTCACCGTAAGAAGATTGATGTTTGATTATTGCGACTTTGAGGGTCTCTTCATTCAATACATGTGTTGGTTCTCATTGTTTCGTAAGATCTTATGTCATCTTGCCTATCCCTTATCTTATTTCACTTTGTATGTTTGTATCTTTTCTTCTTTATCTTATGTATTTGCGTTGTTGTCGTGACTTGTCTCTATCTTGCTCTCGATTTCTCTTTATGTTGTGGACTATTTTATCACTTCGTAGATCGTTCCCATATCAATGTCAGGAGAAGCGTTTGCTAATCAACCAATAAGTCATCCATCTGTTGGTAGTAACAATTAAGGTCAGTTTCCATTTCTTAATCTGTTGGTAGAACTTCTCTTGCTTTTGGTGTATTTCTGCTGCTGATTAGCTGGTGATAGTTTGATATTTGTAGTTTGGTATTGTGGCCTGGTATTCTGAGTTTGACTACCTCGACAAGTCATTTAATGTTAGAGTGAGTATGTCACCTTTTTTGTCCAAGGTACTTGCCAATAGTTTTGAGCATTGATGCATCTCTTGTACCTACTACTGAGAATAATCACCTCACTCATTTAGTAGTAAAGTTCAAGTCCATATTAAAAGTCTTTGGGAAGGACGACATATAAATAACATGAAAACGATAGGTATCCTATAGACTATAGTATCAAATCTTGTATAGTTTGATAGCTTTAATCCAGATTTTGTACCTTTGAGAAATGTTCATATTGTGTATGTGCCTGATAAAGAGGTAAGTGGATTTGATGGGATGAAGAAGTTTATGGAGTTGAAAGAATTTGAAGAGTTAAATGTTGGGTTTATGATGGATGGATAGGCTTCAACTAATGATGAGTTTAAAGTGTTCTATGCTGATAGGACACCTTGGCATATGGTGATTAAGGCTGTTGGAACGCCTGGACATGGCTCTAAATTGTATGATAATACTGTTATGGAGAATTTGATGAAGAGTATTGAAGTTATTACAAACTTTAGGGAGTCTTAAGTTTGATATAGTTAAGGCTGGACTGGCTGCTAATTTTGAGGTCATTTCGGTGAACCCAGTATTTCTCTTCCAGTAGTAGTTGATTCTGTTGAAGGGAGCTGTAGCAAACTAATTGTTGTATTGATCAATACAAGCAACTAATAATCAGATTGTTCATCAATTTCGGTAACAAAGAACAAAATGAGAATAGAAAAGGGAGATTCCAGAGTGCTATTACAAAATAGCTAACAAAAAGAAAATAACTATATGTGGTTTATGTACTTATTTTGTTGTGGAATAGTCCATTTTATGTTGTCATGTAAGTGCTAACTTATATTATTTGTTTTCTTTTCATAGGTGTCCAAAATGAAGAAAGAGATGAAGAAAATGACGAAAACATTGACCTTACTTGAGAAGATTTTTGGGTTGTGGATAAATGCTCTAATATCAATAGTTTTGTATTGAATTTTTTGAAACTTATCGCGGCTTGAACTTGCTAGTATGTAAAAACTTAACTAATCATTTGGACTTGATTACATTTTACTTTTGGGTTTAAATTACTAGATTGTTGTAAATTTTGAATTATGTGATTATTAATGAATGATTTTGTTTTGTGATATATATATATATATATATATATATATATATATATATATATATATATATGTATATATTGTGTTATAATTTATTATGTATGTAAATAAAAATTTATATTAATACGACTATTTATATAAATCGTTTCAATTTAATAACATGCATGTAGCAATCATTGTTGCAATAGATCAATAAACTATTGCAATAGGTAGTCAATAAACTATTGGAATAGCTATTGCAACGGTTTAATGTCGTCGCAATAGATGCTATTGCAACGGTTCAATTTTATTATAATATAATTTATTGCAACGGTTTGTAACTGTTGCAATAGATGAAAATAGGCGTTGCAATAAGTAATGAAATAGTTGTAACAGGTAGTCAAAAAGCGTTGCAATAGAATAACAAAAGTGTCGCAATAAATTCTATTACAACGGTTAGTAACCGTTGCAATAGCATCTATTGCGACGGTTTGTAACCGTTGCAATAGATAATAATAGGCGTCTCAATAAGTCAAAAAATAACCATCACAATAGGTCCATCTATGGCGACGATTGTCAGAAACCGTCACCATAGCTAGACCAATGGCGACGGTTTAGACAACCGTCGCAGAAACCGTTGTCATAGACCTATCGCAACGCCCACCTATGTGACGTTTGTCGAACCGTTGCGATAGGTCTATGACAATGGTTTTTTAGTCTATTGCAACGGTTTTGTAACCGTCACCATAGACCTAATTTCTGATAGTAAATATGATTGTAGGTACCTTGATATCAAGCTTCAGACCACATCTCTCTTTGATGGAATGTACTATTGATCTCAGCCATATGCATTCTCTACTTGCTTCATGGATTGCTATTATCTCCGCATGATTAGAAGAAGTAGCAATGATGGACTGCTTTGTCGATCGCCATGCTATTGCAGTACCTCCATATGTAAATACATAGCCTGTTTGGGTCCGTACTTTATGTGGGTCAGATAAATAACCTGCATCTGCATAACCAACAAGATCTGGACTAACTTTGTTAGTATAAAACAGACCAATGAAATTATTGGCACAAATAATATGATTAAGGGCACAATTCCCAGATTATCCTATTAAGGTTATTCGCCTCGATAATGCTAGAGAATTTACATCCCAAGCTTTTGATGATTATTGTATATCAGTTGGGATAAAAGTTAAACATTCTGTTTCTCATGTTCATACTCAAAATGGTCTTGCTGAGTCATTTATTAAGCACCTACAATTGATAGCAAGACCACTGCTTATGAAAACAAAATTGACTACTACTGTTTGGGGTCATGCTATCTTTACATTACCAGTTCTAGAGATGTTTAACATCTTGACATTGCTTAGAAGATTCATATTATGAACCATATGTTTGGATGCACCTGAGTCTGCTATCCACTTATTATCATCAGTCAAGGAGATAGAGCTATGCATAGTACCTGCTGTGCCAACTTTATTTGCAAAGGTAGGATGTCTCTCAAGTAATTGAAGAATCTGTTGATATTGCTCATGAGTAAAGTGAGGCATTGTTGAACCTCCTGCTGCAAACCTTTCATCGGTAAAGTAATTTCCAAGCTGCATTCCGGGCATTGCTTCACATAGATCATCAAAAGAGCCAGCATAATTTATAGCATTAGTAGTAACTAAATTCTTCTTCTGCCCTTTTGAATCAGAGGGATAACCATGGAGTTTATAACAAGTACCTTTGGTATGTCCCTTCCAGTTACAGTAGTCACAATATAGATTGATCTTCTTCAGTCTATAGTTGGAGTTGTTGTTGTGATTCAGTCCAGAAAATCCTGAATTCATAGATGGTTTCCCTTTCCTATAGTATTGAGAATTTATGTTACTTTGTCCTCCCCTGTATCCTCCATTGTAAGATGTACCATCTTTATCAGAGATCTCAAAGGATGTGCCTCCTTGTTTGGCACCAGAATTGAAGGTATTTTTCCCACCAAAAAATGACATACCATCGGATATATCAGTTATGTTGACAGAATTTGACTTAGCAAGTACACGTTGACCTTCCTCAGATATAACCAAGGAATAGGCCTTATTGACCGTAGGAGGAGGATATAACATCATAATTTGACTCCTACACTGGTTATATGAATCATTAAGCCCCATTAAGAACTGCATTAATCGCTGGTGTTCAAAATGGGAGGCATAAATTTGAGATTCTTCACACTAACAGCTAGGACATGGAGTAAGAGAATCATATTTCTCCTAAAGCTCTTTTATCTTAGAGAAGTATGATGATACAGAAGATGTACCTTGCACCAGTGTTGTGATTTCCTTATGGAGGAAGAAGATTCGCAATCCATCTACTTTATCAAATCGCTCTTTCAGATCAGACCAAACCTTTTGAGCATTCGATGCATACACAATTCCACTAAGTAATTCTTTGCTCACAGAAATCATAATCCATGACAGCACTATTGCATTGCATTTCTCCCATAAATCATACAAAGCAGGTTCAAACTTCTCCTTCGTATGTCGGCCATCTACAAAACCTAACTTGCTCTTGCCTAAGAGACCAATTCGCATTGATCTACTCCATAATGCATAATTTTCAGATCCAGTTAGTTGTATAGGAACAAGTGAACTACCTGGAGTATTGCAAGCTTGTAGATACAGAGGATGGTGATGATCAATCACGGTTGTAGTAGTACCAGATGAATTAGAGATTCCGCCATTAATAATACCAGTTATACTTGCCATAGCAACAAAAAAATGTGATAAGACACTCAAACCTTTCAGCAAACAACACTAGTGCACAAATTTGAGCAAAAACTTGCAGAATTACAACAATCAGCCTCAAATTCAAGTGACAAAAAAAAAGGAAAAAAATGTGATTTCGATTGCTATCTTCACTGCCTGTAACTATATGACAATCAAGAGATGATTAAGTCAACCTGGCTTTGATACCATGTTGAGTTTCATCAATGAGAAAGCAGTATGGGGTAGAGAGTAACAGAGAGAGTGAAAAAAATATTTTCTATTGTGTCTTAGCTCCCAAGTGTACAATGTACAATATATATAGAGAATCAGCAAGCTACTCTAGCTCTAACCGACTCTGCCCTGCTATCTCAACTCTAAATGTAATTAGTTACAACTACCACTTAAACAGCCTGTCATCTACTAACTAATTCACTGCTTCTATTAACTAATTCACTGCTGCCTTACACACTATTCCATTGCTATCACAACACATATCTCATGTACTTAGAATTATGCCAATATTTACTTTTATTTTGTGCTTGTATTTAAGTAACGAACAATCAAAGCCCTTAAGCTTTCGTACACAAAAAAAATGCAAAAGTCTTTTGCTATAATTATAAAAAGAAGGATTCGTGCATAGCAAAGTGATCTGAAAGTTGGTTTCAATGTTAAAAAAAGAAACGGTACAACAACTAAGAAGATGTTCTATGTTTATTCAGATTCTGACATCTTAATTTTAATAAAATAAAGTGATATCTAGGTAATACCAAACTAGGATTCTCTTCGATGTTTCCAATTAAGACGTTAATTTTAGAAGAGAAGCATAAAAGAGTTGGTTCCAAGTATCAGGAACACCAGGAAGGCAAAAATGTGTACAATCAAAGCCTGAATAGCCATTATGATTGGCTGGATGTCCATCTTTTCTCAAATGAGAAAGTATCGTAATATCAAGAAGGAATATTGAATTTGTCATGTTCTTCAACACTTGTTTCATAATTTGTGCAGGTAAAGGCAATCCACTTGGGTAAATTGATCCAACAACTGGTGTTGTTTGATTTGAGCAACCCTTCACTCCAGGCTCACCCCAATCTTCTCCACTGAAAATGATACAATATTATAGTACAACAAATAAATAATAAAGGATATATAACTAAAGTTCTCAAAAAACAAAGTACGTCCAGAAAAAATTAAAAGGTCATTGGTCAATTTTATCTTCTGGGAGTTTTAGTTTAATATCATTCTGATGATTCGGATGTTCGAACTAGCTTACATGTATCTCGATTATTACCTATGATACTTATTGGCTCTCACCAATATATGTATAGGATAATTCTGTCAAATAGATTTAGACAAATGAAAAAAAGACCACATACTAGTATTTGTTTTGCATCTAGTAGAATTCAAAGTTGAGACCAAAAGATTTTCCTCACATTTATCGACCAATAAGTGACACTCTTAACCTCAAGTGCTAAATTTTAGATTTAATACTTCGCTTATCCTGAGGCAAAGAGTTTTGTTTGTTGCCTTGGTCTGTATCAAAGCTCCGACTTGGAGGTGAATTTAAGCTATGGTACAAAATTGAATGATAAATTTGAACATTTTTTCTCGAAAAAATGAATAACTAGAGTTACCTATTTCACGTCGGGGATCCTTAACATCAAAAGATGAAATAAAAATGACATGAATGGACCAAAATTAGAACAGAGGGGAAAATTGAGCAATTTTGAGTAATACAACAGCAATTTTTTTTTTTTTTTTTTGGGGGGGGGGGGGGGGGGGCGGGTCTAAAATTAACAATTAACTTACTGATGATGAGAACCAGCTTGGCCTTGATAGAAAACTTTGGTTTTGGTTAGATCCACTTCCCTCTCAACCCATTTGGTCCATGTGTTTAATCCTCTTCGAAATGCAATCACACGATTCATTTCCTTTACTAACTTGCCATCAGTATCCTCAATATAATCCCAACTGTAAAAAATAATTTACACATTTTCAAAGAAATCAATTAAAGGTAGAAATAAATTCATATTTCTATTCATTATTCTATTATCAGAATTCCAACATACAAAACCCTTCGTTATTCAAGTTAATGAAATTCTCATTAATATGCTTTATCTCTATCTTATGCTCATGATTATTTCTTAAATTTGTTCTATGCATCGACTGTATAAAAAATATTAGACAGTTAAGTCACTTAATAATTATATTACTAAAGTTTAGAAAAAATTCACGTCCACATGTGATTCTTGTGCTCTTGGGGTTCTTGCTCTAGCAATTAATTAATATTAATTAGAAATTTAAGTTCTGTGTATCGATAATGAATTTTTATAGCATATATTAACTGATAATCTCGTAAAATTGGCAATTACCTACTATTACAAATGAGGTTATATTGATTTAAAAAAAAAAAATTGCTATTGATATATAAAATTTAAATTTTTTAAACATTTAAATTAAAAAATGTAAATAGGTAAGGTGAGAACATACGGTTGCTTTGGCCCTCCCCTAGTCCACCAAAGCCAAGTATTGACGATCAAAATATCAGCTTGCTTCCAAATTTCTCCATTTTTAATGGAATTGAGTTTTAATACTCTTCCAATATTGGGCTCCACTTCAACATCTACTAGGAATAATGAGTTGAATAATGTGACTGAAACTCTATAATCCTGTAAAAATTCAGATAAATGATTAATTTTTGTATGATATGAATTAAATTAGAAAGGCTATTCACATTTAATCGCGCTGTTTCTATCTCAATAGGAAGGATTTTTTTCTACTTTTTATTGCAAAAATATTCCAAAATATAATATTCTTAACTCATTTGGCCATGATTGTTATTCACCTATTTGGGGGGGAAATTTCACTTTGTTTGGAACTCAATGTTTAGCCCCATGAGTTGTATTTGAAATTTAAAAAACACGAGAAACTTGATTTTCACCATTTGCACTTTCAAACAACAAAATTATTTACAAAAAATTATAACCAAGCACAATTTACATCTTCAGATCTAATTTAAAAATTTTCATATTCGGAGGGGGGGAATGGTTTTATGATCAAGCGCCTACTTAGTTTTGTTTTTAGATTTTGACCTAAGAAATTGAAGTGAATTGCATTTAACCACCTTGCTCTTTGGATTTGAAAAACAATACCTACTTTACTTTTTGAACCAGATGATCCCCCTAATCTTACACCCTGTTTGACTGTGAAAATAATATTTTTTTTTTGAATTGAAGTTGGAGTTTGTGTTGTGTTTGACCATAATGATAAATTAGAATTTTGTTTTCGAAATTTTTGTGAGAAAAATAGAAGTGAAATAAGTGAAAATAATTTTCATTTATTTCACTTTTTCAAAATTAATTTTCTCTAAAATGAATAATTTTTATGATCAAATACTACTATTTTCACTAAAGTAAAATAACTTTTTCGGAAAAAAAATCATGAGCAAACGCTAACTTAATCTTAATCAACTACTCCGAGAAATAAGTTGGTGATTGCATATTTTTTTTTTTTTTAACATATCAAAAGTATCCTTCAGTTATGAGAAGTCCTTTTCTCGAAAAGTTACCTAAAAATACCTTATAAGATGTATTCTCTTCGTTTATTTGTACTTCTCCATTATACTAAAAATAGATGTTCAATAATACTTATTTAATTTGAAAAATTAATAGATAATTTATCCATTTCTATCCACTTTATCCTTAGCATTAAATATGATTCATTAGTCAATGTATTTCCTGAAGCACTAAATTTATTATATTCAAAGGGTAATATGATAAAATTATTCCTATCATTTATTACGCCCTCCGTCCCATTTTACCCGTTCCAAATTGGCTAAGTTGATGTCCCATTTTACTTATCAAGATAAGACAAACTTTTCTTTCCATGTTTTACCTTTTGCATTAATTACTTTTTCTTTAAATTAAAATATAAACATCATTTAATAGGGGTACTTTGATAAACTAGCCATGTTATTTATTATTTTTCTTAATTGTTGTGTCATCCCAATTTGAGACAAGTAAAATGGAATGAAGGGAGCATTTCTTAACGTGTGTGTCAAGTCAATAATGAACAAATATTGATGGACGAAGGAAGTATATTTTTTCTCTTGCAAAATAAGTGAATGATTATTGTTTACTACTTTTTCCATTTCAAATTATCTTGATTTGGTTCATTTAGCACAACCCTTAAGATATCAATGATTAAAGATGTATTTTTATTTTGTTTACCCTTACATTTTAATAATTAAATAATAAATATGGAGTAGAAATCAAACATCTTTAATTATTTTAGTGTTTAGCTAAAGCGTAAAAATATATTTTAGAAAAGGCGAATACTAAAAGGAGAAAAAAAGTCATACTAAAAAGTGTGATACTAAAATTGAATTTATTTTCGAAAATTGAATTCATTAAACAAAAATAGCTTTGGAGTAATACTAAAAAGAGAAAAAAAAAATACATTTATAATTTAGTGTAAAATTTAATTTTTCCCTTCTAGTATTACTTCAATTTATTTTTGAAAGTTGAATTCAATTAACAAAAATAGCTTTGGAGTAATACTAAAAGGGGGAAAAGAAGTCATTCACATTTAATGTCTTTGGAATATAATTCAACAATTCTATTTTCAAATATTTTAAAAAGTGTAATACTTAGGGTATGTTTGGTACGAGGAAAATATTTTTCATGGAAAATGTTTTTCTGGAAAACAAGTTGATTTCTTACTTGCTTTTTTATGTTTGGTTGGTGGATGGAAAATATTTTTCGAAAAATATTTTCTAGTGTTTGATTGGTGAATGAAACAAAATTTTTTGAAAAAATACATTTTAGTGTTTAGCTAAAGCATAAAAATACATTTTAGAAAAATAATTTTTGATCCCAAAAAATACTTTTTTTAGAGTGTGTTTGATATGAAGGAGGAAAAATGTTTTCTAGAAAAATAAGGTGTTTCTTACTTATATTCTTGTATTTGTTATGCAAATTGGGTAAGTATATATTTTCTAAAAATATTTGTATATATTTAACAAAAACAATGAGAACGAATAGGATAAGAAGGGTGGGATAAGAAAAAAAATTGAAATATTTTTTGTGAATGGAGATGGGAGGGGGAGGGAGGATTGAGAGTCAGAGTAGGGGTGAGTGATTTTTAAAGTTGTTTGAATATTTCAAATTAAGAGTAAGCTTGAAAGAGAATTTTGAAAAATGTTTTCCTTACTTTTTGAAGAAAAGACATTTTCCTTAGATTTGAAAAAAATAACAATTAATTTGAAAAATGTTTTTCAAAACCTTTAAACCAACCAAACATGAGAAAATTGAAAAATGTTTTCGTTCATACCAAACACACCCTTAATAGGGGTAAAGTTGAAAAAAGGGTTTAAAATAGTTTTGACTTTATAAGTAGGAGGGTAGGACAAGTAATTTAAAACAATAAATATAGAAAGTAGGTCAACTAATTTGAAACAGTGAGAATATTTATTTTAGATTCCAAGAAATGAAATAAAAATAGAGGAGAGTCTAATACTTCGCCCTTCCTAAATACTCCCTTTGTTCATCTTTATTTATCTACTTTCCTATTGGCACAAGAATTAAGAAAAAGTAAATGGTAGGGCTATTTTTATCATTTTACTCTTTGATTATAATAAATTTAACACTTTGAAAAATACACTAAATAACGGATCATATTTAATGTTAAGGGTAAGATAAGTAAATTATTTGTTAATTTTATAAACTGAACAAGTATTATTAGACAATATAAAATAAAAAAAAAGTGGACAAATATAGATGAGGGCGGGAGTAAATGGTTGTTTTAGCTTAGATATACACATCTTTAAAATACTACTTATTCCTAAAAAACAAAAGTGCTTTTATTAATTGATAAATACTTTGAAAAAAAATTAAACTCTTTAATAATTTCTTAATTATGTAAAACTCTTTTTATTAAAAGGGTGATCAAATTGAAAGGATATCATTAATATCACCTTGATTATCACTTATTTAAAAATGAAGAGAGAAAATAAATTTTAAAAAATTACTTACCTCAAAAATTACAGTAACACTTTGGTTGGTTGATTTGGTGTGGTGGTTCACTCCAGGCACTGAAACATAAAGCAAACATAAGAATGAATCATAATTATTTAGACTTAGTGAATCCCCAATAAACATTATCTGCTTCCCCTTGTATTTCCTCAAAAATGCACTACCATCAAACCTGCAAAATAATTTTTTTTTAAAAAAAAACACGAAAATTATAATTTTCAATTTTCACAAGCCTAAGAACCAATATTATTCGACTCAAAACTTAGGCAACATTATGATTTTTCTAACTATGCATTATGACTTCTTAATGATATATCTCATGTACCATCTCTATCGTGATATATTTGGAGAAAACCAAACTCGTCAACAAAAAAATAGCAAAATAGAGGTAACTTAAAATAAAATAAAATAGTTTAACCAGGCAAATCAGATGAGAGAGGGCAACGGCGGTGGAGCTAAAGCCAGAAAAGAGTGGTTTATTGAACACCTTTCGCCCAAATTATATTGTGTATGATACATCAAATATTACTTGTTATACAATATATTAAATTTCGAACCAATTTTGTGAAATAATCCCGATTCTGCCAATTATTGTTAAAAAAGACGAAATTTCAAGGGAAGACATTTTTTGACAGACTTTTCGTTAAGAAAAATTCATATTTTTGACGATGTTTTGAATAAATGTTTATTGAAAATTCACGTTTTCTTAATAGTCTATGCAGGAAGTGAGAAAATACGTACTTTGGTAAATCGCAACCAGAAGGTTGCCATTTATACTTAAGATATTGACGATCAGGCCGTTTGGTACAATTAAATGTCGATCGAATGAATGGACAAGTAGTTGTGTTATACAAAGGCTCAATAACATCATCGTCAATCACCCAACTCCCTTCAAACAAATTGCAATTACTTCTAACTACATTTGCTTGTTCTTGTTTTGATACTATTATTCTTGTTGTATTATTCCTTTCA
>NC_061121.1:228535655-228569658 GCF_002878395.1 Capsicum annuum | reverse complement strand
AGACCAATACACGTACTTGAATACGCCAATATATGTACTTGAATACGGGGTGTTACACAAACGTAGTCATCAATACCAACTAATCTTCACCTATGAGAGACACGATCTCACCATAATTCACGCATTAACCATCGCTAGCTACCATGTTTCAACTAACAAGATTCATTAACTAATACATTAGATTCCTAGCCATCAAGCGCTATGGTCCTGTAATACCGTTAATTAGGTAGAACAATCGTAAGATCATATTTTAGCTACAATCACATAAATTACCAATATAGTACTCATGAATGTACCAAATCTATGCATGCCATCACCAGTATCAAATCAATAAAGTCGTAAGCAACATACCGCCTCTTTCTCCGTCCACTACTGGAGAGATGTGTAGACAAACATATATGTATTCATAAACTGTAATTGTATCCTTTACACTGATAAACACTCTTCGAATATTCAATCATTATCATAACACAACCCTTGGCCCATTAATTTATCCAAAATATTCACAACATCATAATCACGGCCTTAGGCCCATATACATATTCGAAACTCATATAGATAATCATATTTATAAATCGTAGCATATCTTTAATCGTCTCACATATAGGAGGTATCTCACATATTGGAGGCATAATATAGATAGAAATATAATCATCTATAAAATATCTTATATCGATAGGTCATACATCATGACTACGAGGAATATCACTTCTCTAGGCCAATTTGCATATCTAAGAGGAAATAATATTTCTATGGGTCAATCATCAAGTCTAAGAGGAAATAACATTTCTATGGGTCAATCATCAAGTTTAAGAGAAAATAGCATCTCTATAGGCCACTTAACGTATCTAGGAGGAATATCATATATAAATGCCCAATATCACTTCCACATAAAGTATCATAACTATAACTCAAAAACCATAATCTGGGAACATCAATACGAGTTACCAAGTTCTAAGGTTTACTAGCCTCATCTATGTCTAACATCCGCAACTAAGTCCACAAGACTTAACACAAGTTTAGGCCTAAGTGGGCTAGACGATCCCACTTCTAATCCTCAATTTTTCATAAATAGGCACACTATGCCCCAAACCAGGCTAAGGTATCTAGTTCATCTTCTAAATGTCAAGTAGGCCATATTCAAGCCTAAGATAGCAACTTCGCTAGAAATAAGGGTACTCAAGTCAACGCTACCCAACTTACGATTTCAAGACTACTACACTAGCCCAATAAGGCTGAATATACAAATCATGCTTCAAATGCTAAAATCATATCCCAAACATCGGTTTACACCATAACCACGCTACAACTAATCCAAACATGAGAGGAAAAACAATAGGTTTCAAAAGGAGTATAAACATGTCATTTTACGGGTCCCACGGAATTAAAGCCTACAACACATTATCCTCCACAACATTGTTAATATCCATCTAATAATCATACCTTAACCACTCAACAAGAAATATCCTCCAAGTATCACTCAAGGAAAGATCAATCATGCCATTTAATAATTCATTTATTCTTCCATTCAGGATCATCCTTAATTATTTTATGAATGTAACTAAGCCATTTGATTTTGCTTTGCCACTATCATGGAAATTACTATCCTCTAAATGTGTCATACGTCAGTCAACTTTGTGGGACATGCAAATGCATAATTCAGCTACAAGGTCAAGTCAATAATAATTCATCTTCTCGAAATTAGTCCTAATGCATAAATCCACAACTACAACTTATGTCCTGACAATCACTAACTCAATATTTTTGAACGATAAACACTTCATGGTCAAGCCAAACCTCTCTTATATCACTAATATCAATTTAAGATATACTGAGTCATTCTTATTTCTACCTAACAATATTTTAATAAATCGATTATAAGTCATTGATAGTCTAATCACCAATATCACATTCCAAACAAGTCATTGATCACATTCTGTAGGTATCAACAACCTCTACTAGTTTTTGTCACTTTTTTTAAAACTCATTATTTTGCCAAGCATTAAGAATTCGTTCACATAAGGAACTCAATAATAAAGTCACTTAGCTAGTCCTCACAAGGAATCCATTATAGTTTCAATAATATTATTGCACAAAAATTCTAAATACAGTCTCAATGGCCGTACCACACAACAATCCCCAAATAATATCAAATAATCAAACTACACAAGGGTCCATCCACAATATTATTAACAAGAACCTCTAATTACAGAAAATACATATCACCCCAATCTTTTATTCATGCAACTTTTTCACTATCTTTTCTCGACATCATATTCTCATATCATCCTCTCAATTTTGATACCATCAATCTCATCAATATAATAGTATCAAAAATAAGTAAGCACCATAGAATTTTCAGTTTTACAATAACAAGAAATCAAATAATCCCATTACATTCATCAACAAAAACAACTTAGTCAATTTTTATCACTTCACAAAAATAATTCACAATAATGACAAATATCTAGCAACACAAGTTTAACCAAATATCAAACACAAGCAATCAATAAGTTCACAACTTTCACAAGTCTTTACCTATTAACAATAACTTTTAGACCTTATTCACAGATACCAATTGAAATTTTCTAGATAACAATTGGATTCAATCTAGTAGTCCAAGATTAGGATGGCACGATAGAGAGAAAGAAAGGAAAATGAATTATACATGCCTCATAGCCTTACGAAGATTGGATGTGGGGGCCTACACACCAATCTACGGAACTCTACTTGACATTGCTCTTATTAACAGATACCAATTAGAATCACCAGATACCAATTGAATTCAAGTAACAACATGTGGGAAAGAAGAATTTGAATTTTCCTAGTGTCCTATAACCTCTCGAAGAAAAGTACAGACGTCTCCGTACCATTTTGCAAGACTCTACTAGACATATTCTTGTACGACGAGATTGGCAAACCTAGGGATTTGTACCAACTTTGTCACAACCCAAATGGCCATGAGTGGCACCCACACTAACCTTCCTGTGGGAGAACCATCTAAATTAAACCATTACCCAATCACTTAGTCAATATTAAAATGATAGTTTCATAAAATCATCTTAACAATAATAATCTGGAGTTAATCATCAGTAGCACGAAAACCAAACAATCTACTAACTGAAATTCCCAAGACCTGAAAGTCATCGTACAAGAACTATTAACAAAGATCATGTCTAAAAAGATATCCCAAGTAAATAAAGAATGTTTCATTGCCCGAAAGATGGACAAGAACAAATAAGATGACCCATGGAAGCCTGGAGATGGAGTACTCACCCTTGGATCAAGATCTGCTTTCAAACTTTAGAGGTGAGATCATGTATAAGCCTCTAGAACAATTTCTGCACTCAACAAAAGAAGAGTACAGGGTAGTATCAGTACAAACCACTATGTACTGGTAGGTATCATAGGCCAACTCAACTTAATAACATGTACACAACATAAATAAAATAACAAGTAGACAGGCATCATCACATAACAAATTCTTAATGAATCAACAATATAACAGTAGTAGGTCAACAATGCTCACAAACAAGCCACATAACTATCAAGAGGATCAACCATACTGTAAATATCCACCAAATCAGCACAAGTATTCCATCCACCAAATCAACACAAGTATGTACACACATGCTATGGGACTTATTTTTGCCCAAATAGTCATGACTTGCAGGGAATAATCTGTGTTTATGTACCGTACCGGTGTGGTACTCAATCTAACATAAATATAAATGCACGGCGTTGTACCTGATCCAACATAACTATAAATGTACCAGCATGGTACCCGATCCAACATAAATATAAACGTATCGGCGTGGTACCCGATACAACATAAATATAAACATGTATTCTCAATATCAATTTACACAACCTCACAACATACAACACAATGTACCAAGTTTACAAGTACACTTAAAGTGATAAGACAATTCCATCAAGTAAATTTTCAATAACCATTTATACATGCATTAATAATTCAAACATCAACAATTTCAAGCATGTATGAATACCAATCAGCAAATATTCAATTTAGGAGCATACACACAATTAAGCTGAGTATAAACTCCAATTAAATCGTAACCTACCTCAACCAATGAATCTGAATATAATTAGTCCGCAAGCGCCTTGCCCTTCCTCAAAGTTTTGAAACGTTCAAAATTTATTTCAATATATAATCCCCGTAAAAATATGAATCTAATGACATCCGTTTTATAAATTAATAAAAAAACCCAAACTTACAATCAAATTAATAAAAAAAAAAGTAACCATCTGATCTGCTTTACTGTTTCTTGACCAGTAATAAACAAAAACCATTCTTCATCGTTATCAACCCATGATTTGGCCAACCATTGCCTTATTTCTTTCTTTTTATTAAATGCTTCACACATAATATTATAATCACTATAATTAAGAAATCTTTATTCAAGAATGCAATAGTAGTCATCTATGTGTATGCAAATTCCAACATTTATCAACTATTGACCAATCATTGCATTAACCTTACTTTATACGACTTCCAATGATTAGAACAACTATTATAGAATAATTGATCAATTTTAAGTTAATCCATGATTAAGATATTTTATTTCCACCGTATGAATATCTTGAAAATTCAATTGATGCCTAACATCATTAATAAGATGTAGTAGTACATAGGCACTAGGAATTGACTCACCTATCGATGCTCCTTCTGCAAACAACGGAGAAAATTGCAACTTTCCTGTGCCTCCCTCTTTACCCCAGATTTTAGATGTTGTTATTAATTATATATAAATCCTTTTCACTTAATCCATTTCTTATACATAGGTCTCAATAAATAAGAAAATTATAGTTTGACCCTCTAAGTCTCTATTAACTTAATTATCTAAAATACCCAATAGGTCCTCGAACATTATTCAAAATCTCAAGAAAATAAGTCAAATAGTTACATTGACTAAAAAGT
This sequence comes from Capsicum annuum, assembly GCF_002878395.1. NCBI lineage: Eukaryota > Viridiplantae > Streptophyta > Magnoliopsida > Solanales > Solanaceae > Capsicum > Capsicum annuum. The sequence continues at coordinate 228,564,716 of NC_061121.1, read as the reverse complement.
ATATTCCAAACCTATTAAAAATACTACGATACTAACCCGAGGTCGTCTCGCTAAAAAATTGACCATGATTGCGTTTAACTTTATTAAAACTTAATAATTCAACTAATGACTCAATAACTTTTGAACACCTCCCGAATTGGTACTACTCATCCCGTGAGTCATAATCCATGTATACAAACTACGTAGAGCGCTAAAATAGAGTAGATGAGAAAATTTCACAAACGATCGAGAGGGTCATAACATTTAAGGTGTAAATCAGGGCAGAGTTAGGTAGGGTCAAGGGTTTCATTCTGTTATTTCCACAATATAGTTGGGTATGCAGAATCTGTATAGTAGAACAACAACTTCAACTAGTTCAAGTTTATAAACAAGAACACAATGAAGTATATCAAATACCCTCAACACAAGATCAAAATGACCTTTCCAAGAGGTGTATTTTATTTTTCAGAAAAAAAGATGAAGCAAAAATGAATAAGGATAAGTCGTCTGAATTCACGGAGTTTCCTTAAGAAAATAATTTCCCTCACTGTATTCGAGGTTGTAGAATTTTTTCTCACAGGATAAAATGGCCTTCAATTTGACTATAGCGGTACCTCAAATAATCAGATTCTTCAAATGCACTCAATAGTTTGATTGATCACAAAGAGTATTTTGAAGACAAGAAGAGTTTTGTATTCTGAAAATTTCTATCTCAAAACCTATGGATGAAACCAGGTTTATATAGCCACAAGTTGCCTCTTCAGAAAGATGGCATTGGTTCAATTTAAAGGTGTATGACTTTTCTGAAAATGCATGTCTGTTTACTTAAAATAGTACATCATTTTGCTGAAACAGTACATCCCAGTTTGTGTGAAACATTTTCATTTCATTGAAATATTGCATCAGCAAACAGTGCATCAGTTCACTGGAACGGTGCATCTGTTTACTGTAACAGTGCATCTGTTCACTAGAATAGTGCATCTGTTTACAGAAATAGTGCATTTGTTCATCGAAACAGTACATCTATTTACAAAAATAATGCATCAGTTCAGTTTCAGCACTGCACTGTTTTGAAAAAACTACATGTATGTATAAATGGAGAATCAAAACACATTATTGCGTTTTACTGTTGGTAAATTCGAATCATCAAATAAATTTTTTTCAAAAAGATAGATCTCATTGATCGATCATTTGCCAAATCCAAATCCAAATTCGAAGCTGAAGCTGAGCCGAGCGAGCGACGAAGACGACGGTGCGAGGCATCTCTATTTTATTTAGTCACTTATCATGTGGAGTAAGTGTTCATTAATATAACCACTACAAAGTTTTCTTCTTCCACCAATATGGGAGAATTAGTGGACTTTCCAATTTGGGAGTATACCTTCTAAATTGGTATCTCCTTTCTTCCACCATTTTCTCTCCATTTTTTCCATTCACTCTTCATTCATATACTATGAACCCAACAATCCCCCACATGAATGGGGAATGTCTATTTTTCGTAAAACTTTTACGGACAAGTATGTGATTATCAAGCAAAGACTGATTGCATCTGGATAAGTGAGTTTCCCTTTGAACTTTTCGTAGTGAACATACATCAGATGCACTCGGTCAATTGGTATATTTGATATCTTTGAACCGTCGATCTTTAATGTACACCTAGACAACATATGTCACATAACTAGCCTTTTACCATTTATGGTTCTTACGTTTTTGTTCTTTTCAGCCATGAACACGTCTCGTTTTTTATGAGAGCTTAGAGAATAGGCCTTTGCTAACATTCTCTTTGAAGCAGCTTCCACTTCACCCTCACATAAGTGATTTCTAAACGTTCAATCCTGTAGATTAAACTATTTGGTCAAACCTGCCAAATTTAGATAATCATTAAAAAACTTTTCACCTTAAGTCTTATCTTAGTTTACTATACATTGTCTACATCATTAGAATGGGTTGGGTAATTGACAATGTTGAACCTGTCAGACACAACTTTGTTTGATCTCCTTGAACCTAGCTCTTGGAATCTCCAGTCTGCTAGGTAGAGTTACTGCCATGCTGACTTGTCCTAGGTCTTAAACTCATTCCCTTGGATGTCCTTTCTACTCCTTCTCTAGATAGGCCTTTTGTAAGTGGATCCGACACATTATCCTTTGGCTTTACAAAGTCTACAGTGATAATTCCACTAGAGAGAAGTTCTCTAACGGTATTATGTCTTCGTCTTATATGACGAGATTTATCGTTAGACATCATACTTTCTGCCTTACCTATTGCCACTTGGCTATCATAGTGTATACATACTGGTGCCACTGGCTTAGGCCAATACGGAATATCTTCTAAGAAATTTTGGAGCCATTCTGCTTCTTCACCGACTTTATCTAATGTGATAAATTCAGATTCCATTGTAGAGCGAGCAATACACGTCTGTTTGGATGATTTCCAAGAGATTGCTCCTCCACCGATAGTAAATACATATCCATTTGTGGATTTTACTTCGTTCGATCCAATGATCTAATTTGCATCACTATTCCTTCAAGTATTGCAGGATATTTATTATAATGCAAAGCATAATTTTGAGTGTATTTAAGATACCCCAAAACTCTTTTCATTGCCATCTAATGAGTTTTGTTGGGATTACTCGTGTACCGACTCAATTTACTGATAGCGCATGCTATGTCTGGTCGTGTACAGTTTATTATATACATTAAACATCCCAATACTCTTGCGTACTCCAATTACGAGTCACTTTCACCTTCATTCTTTCGAAGTGCAAAGCTCACATCCAATGGAGTCTTGGCAATACCGAATTCCATATACTTGAACTTGCCAAGTACCTTTTCAATATAATGAGACTGTGACAATTCCAACCCTTGTGGAGTTCAATGGATTCTTATACCTGAGATCACATCTGCAACTCCAAGGTCCTTCATATCAAACTTGCTCTCGAGCATTCATTTTGTTGCATTTATGTCAGAAATATCTCTACTGATGATCAACATATCATCCACATATAAACATATAATGACTTGGTGATTTGGAGTGTCTTTAATATAAACACATTTATCACATTCATTTATTTTGAATCTGTTTGCCAACATGGTTTGGTCAAACTTTGTATACTATTGTTTTGGTGCTTGCTTTAGTCCATATAATGACTTGATAAGTTTACACACCTTGTTTTTCTTTTCTGGAACCACAAAACCCTCAGTTTGTTCCATGAAAATTTCTTCCTCCAAATCTCCATTTAGGAATGCGGTTTTCATATCCATTTGATGGATTTGAAGATCATATACCGCCGCCAAGGCAATTAACATTCAAATCGAGGTTATCCTTGTTACAGGCGAGTATGTATCAAAATAATCAAGGCCTTCTTTCTGTTTGAAGCCTTTTACTACAAGTCTTGCCTTGTATTTGTCAATAGTACCATCCGCCTTCATTTTTCTTTTGAAGATTCATTTAGAACCTAAAGGTTTATTTCCGGGAGGAAGGTCAACCAATTTCCATGTATGGTTTCTTAAGATTGAATCTATCTCACTAGTGACTGCCTTTTTCCAAAAGGATGAGTCTGATGACGACATTGCTTTTTTAAACGTTTGAGGCTATTTTTCTAAGAAAAATGTTACAAAATTCGATCCAAACGAAGTTGACGTTCTTTGACGTGTAGTACATCTTGGATTTTCTTCATTATGTACATTCTCATTTGGTTCATCTCGAGGTATTTTAGATCCTCCACTAGACTGTTCATTTCTAAGTTTATACAGGTAAATGTTTTCAAAGAATTCAGCATTGTCTGATTCAATTACCGTATTTTCACTAATATCCGGATGTTCAAATTTATGAATCAAAAATCGACATGCTTTACTACTTTTAGCATATTCTATGAACACACAGTCCACTGTTTTAGGTCCTATCTTAACCCTTTTAGGTATAGGAACTTGAACCTTTGCTAGACACCCCCACACTTTGACATATTTTAAGTTAGGTTTCCTTCCTTTCCATTTTTCGTAAGGAATTGATTATGTCTTACTATGGAGAACTTTGTTGAGTATATGATTGGCCGTAAGGATGGCCTCCCCCCATAAGTTTTACGGTAAACCAAAACTTATAAGTAAGGCATTCATCATTTCCTTAAAAGTTTAGTTTTTTCTTTCTGCAATTCCATTAGATTGAGGTGAATATGGGGCCGTAGTTTGATGGATTATTCCATTCTCTACACATATTTGCGCAAAGGGAGATTCATATTCTCCGCCCCTATCACTTCTTATCATTTTGATCTTTTTGTCTAACAGATTTTCAACTTCAGTTTTATATTGCCTAAATGTATCTATTGCTTCATCCTTACTACTTAGAAAGTAGACATAGCAATATCTAGTGCAATCATCAATAAAAGTTATGAAATACTTTTTCCCACCACGTGATGGTGTTGACTTCATATCACAACTATTAGTGTGTATAAAGTCAAAGGGATTGGAATTCCTTTCAACGGACTTATAAGGATGCTTCGCATACTTCGATTCCACACACGTTTGACACTTAGATTTATTGCACTCAAAGTTTGGCAAAACTTCTAAGTTTATCAGTTTTCGTAACGTTTTGTAATTAACATAGCCTAAACGTTCATGCCATAAATCATAAGACTCAAGCAAATAAGAGGAATTCAAACTTTTATTTATTTCAACAGTTATTACATTTATCTTATAAAGGCCTTCGGTCAGATAGCCTTTCCCTACATAGATTTCTCCTTTGCTAATTACAATTTTTCCAGAAACGGTTACACATTTGAATCTGTTCTTATCTAGGAGTGAAACAGAAATTAAATTCCTACGTAACTCCGGAACATATAACACATTGTTCAGTGTCAAGACCTTGCCGGAAGTCATCTTTAAGCAAATTTTTCCTATTCCCTCCACCTTAGCAGTAACGGAGTTAGCCATGTAGATTATTTCTTCTACTTGAGCCGGAGCAAATGACGAAAACAACTCCTTGTTGGCACAAACATGGTGGGTGGCACCAGAATTCATCCACCATTTGCGAGGATTCCCCGTCAAGTTGTATTCTGAGAACATAGCACACAGATCATTTCTTTCTTTGTTGGATTCAATCATATTTGCTTGATCCTTCTTCTTGCCTTTCTTTGGGACACGACAATTTGTGGACTTGTGGCTAATCTTGCCACAGTTGAAGCATTTTCCCTTTAACTTTTTCTAGGGTTGATTGCTTCCTTGTTCAGCTTTCTTTCTTTTCTTTGAATTATTTTGGTCATCTTCTACAATATGTGCTCCATTAATTGTAGAATTCCCCTTTGACCTTCTTTCAACAACTTTATTGTCCTCTTCAATACGAAGTCGAACAATAAGATCTTCAACGGTCATCTCCTTGCATTTATGCTTTAAGTAGTTTTTGAAGTCTTTCCACAAAGGTGGTAGCTTCTCAACTATCGCTGCTACTTGGAAAATATCATTCACAATTAAACCTTCTACTAGGAGATCATGTATGATGACTTGTAACTCCTGTACTTAAGAGACAACAGATTTGCTATCTATTATTTTGAAGTCCAGGAACCGTGCAACAAGGAATTTCTTAATTCCCGTATCCTCCATCTTATATTTCCATTTAAGTACCCCCCCCACAGTTCCTTTGATGTCTTGGTCCCACTATAAACATTATAGAGGTCGTCTTGGAGACCACTCAGTATATAGTTCCTGCAAAGAAAGTCTGAATGCTTCCAAGCCTCTACAATTATGAAATGCTCTTTGTTCGAGGTTCCCTCGGGTACCTCAGGAGCGTCTTCACTAGTAAACCATTGCAGACATAAAGTGGTGAGGTAAAAGAACATCTTTTGCTGCCACCACTTGAAGTCAATGCCCGAAAATTTTTTGGGCTTCTCCGTCGGTGCCATTGTTGGCGGAGCATTTATGTGGCAATATTAGTTGTCCCCACAGACGTTGTCGTATCCATCATTTGACTTTCAGTTGTCATTTTTCCTGTCACCACAAGACAGAAAACTTAGTATTTTTCCAAAATACTATTTATATAGTTAAATAACTTGAAACTCTTCTTCTAGTTTCTAGTTAATGATGAAGTTTTTATTACTTCAAATCGTCAACCAAGTGAACCTTAACTTGTGATGAAGATTTTACGTCTTCTAATCACTAGTTAAATTCAAGCGAAGTAGAAAGTTTAAGCTTTAATCTCCAAAAACAAGTAATACAAATTCTGTAAAGTATTATTTCCTTAAGATTGTTATTTCCACAATATATTCAGGTATGCAGAATCTGTATAACAGAACAACAACTTCAACTAGTTCAAATTTATAAACAAGAACACAATGAAGTATATCAAATACCCTCAACATAAGATCAAAATGACCTTTTCAAGAGGTGTATTTTATTTTTCAGAAAAATAGATGAAACAGAAATGAATAAGGCCAAGTCGTCCGAATTCACGGAGTTTTCTTAAGGAAATAATTCCCCTCACTGTACCCGAGGTTGTGAAATTTTTCCTCCCAGGATAAAATGGCCTTCAATTCGACTATAGCGGTACCTCAAATAGTCGGATTCTTCGAACGCACTCAACAGTTTGATTGATCTCAAAGAGTATTTTGAAGACAAGAAGGTTTTGTAATCTGGAAATTTCTATCTCAAAACCTGTGGATGAAACCAAGTTTATATAGCCACAAGTTGCCTCTTCAGAAAGGTGGCATTGGTTCAATTTAAAGGTGTGTAACTTTTCTGAAAATGTATGTCTGTTTACTTAAAATAGTGCATCATTTTGCTGAAATAGTACATCCTAGTTTGTATGAAACATTGTGTCATTTCATCGAAACATTGTGCCATTTCATCGAAACATTGCATCAGTTTGCTGAAACAGTGCATCAGTTCACTGGAACGGTGCATCTGTTTACTGTAACAGTGCATCTGTTCACTGGAACAGTGCATCTGTTTACGGAAATAGTGCATCTATTTGCAGAAACAATGCATCAGTTCAGTTTCAGCACTGCACTGTTTCGAAAAAATTGCATGCATGTATAAATGGAGAATCAAAACACATTGTTGCGTTTTACTATTTGGTAAATTCGGATCATCAAATAAAATTTGTCCAAAAAGATAGATCTCATCGATCATTTGCCAAATCCAAATCCAAAGCCGAACGAGCAACAACGACGACGGCGTGAAGCATCTCTATTTTATTGTCTCACTTATCATGTGGAGTAAGTGTTCATTAATATAAACACTACAAAGTTCCCTTCTTCCACCATTTTTCTCTCAATTTTTTTCATTCACACTTCATTCATATACTATGAACCCAACACATTCAAACCTTCTTTATCAAATAAGTATAAATATACGAGTAAAATTATTTTTTATATTTATATAGTAGATATTAAACCCCTTTGAGTTCTTCAACGCTAAGTGTAACAAAAAATCTTTATACAATTACAATCATGTTATTTATAACAAAAGTTCAAGAAAATATCTATTATAAGTACTAATCGACTGATAACTTGATTAAAATAGTAATTAATTTACTGCCACAGGTAAAAAAGATCAAAGTTACAGTAATGGTGTAAATAATTTAGATACTGTTAACATGTATATAACTTAAATTCATTTATATCAAAATAAAAAGAAGAATTGTCACATAAAATAGAACAGATGTATTATATATTTTAGAGAGCGATGAACTTGGGAAAGTTACAGCCATTATTGGGCTGCCATCTATATTGAAGATATTCAAGATTTGTTCTTCCATAGTTGATGCAATCAAATTCCTTCCTTATGAATGGACATGCTGTTCAATTATACAATGGATATTTATTATCAATAACCCAACTTCCTTCAAATAAATCACAGCCATTTGCTTCTGATGAGCCAATTAACACTGCTAAAACAACAACAACTACAAAGCAAAACTTCTCAATAAACACTGTGCCCATTTTTGTCCCAAAGGAGCAAAAATAAAGAGAGAAATATTATGATTGAAATGAGGCTGCAGATTAATGATATATGCAGAGCTGTTGCGATATTTATGTGTGTGGAAAATCTTTTATTTAAGGGAACTTTTTATTATTAAAACAGACCTAGGTCATTCTTTTGCTTAAATTTAAAAAGTTCATATATAGAGTAATTAGGAAGACATTAGATGGCCGTAATGTCCAAATTAGTTCATACATGTAATAATTAACCAATACTAAAAGAGTTGATAATGATGTACTCAATCATTTGGATTATGTTGTGAGTATCATTTACTTTTAAAGCTTAATATATAATCAGCCTCTTAAATTTGACAGAATATTTCTTTTGTAGTCAATGATCTAGATTTATGTTGTGTATTTCAGTTTTGACTATCATTTATTACTAGCTTAATATCTGACTAACCCATTAAATTTGAAAAAAATATTTCATTTAGACACTCGAACTAAGTGTTGTTTCAGATGAATACCTCAACTTCAAAATAAAATATTTCAATTAAATATTTTTAATTTAAATTTTGATATATATTTTTTTCTTGCATTCTCATTTATCTGTTAGGTAGTTAAGCTAACTACATAAAATATGTCATTTCTATTATTTATATGAATTCGCCTCAATAAATCGTAAAATTTCAACAAGTTTTGCTTGAGGTTGATGCATATGATTAAACGAGTTGATATAATTTATTTGATTAACTTAACTATCTAATAGTTGGATAAAAGCACACGCAACAAATTTTAAAATTAAATTGAAAAAGTCTATTTGAAATACTTTATTATGGGTTTAGGTATTTAATTCAAGCATAAATTAGTTTGAGATCCTAGATGAGATACTCTGACAAATTTAAGGGGCCAACTCTATGAGATCTCCTAATTTTTACAATCGTTTTATTACATGATTCTCATTCGATTTTGATCTACTTAATTTTTTCTCACGTTTAAAAGACTTTCTATTTTTAATACTTTTTTCGAATTCTTCTTATACAAAATTTTCAATTATAGCATTTATAACGGGGAAAATTATGATTTATGAAGCAATTTACCAGACTTGTTGCTTTCTTCTTCGAATTAAATAAGTTAATATCCTTGTTATTGACGATGACATGCAACTTCTTATTCCAAAATAAGGTAAACAGAAGTTATATTTGGTAATTATGTGTATGCCTCATTAAAAGAAAAAAAAAATCAAATTTTATAAAATATCAGATGACTTTGGGTGTGTTTGGTATGATGGAAAATATTTTCCATAGCAAATGTTTTCCTGGAAAATGAGTTGGTTTTCTACTTATTTCTTATGTTTGATTGGTAGTAGAAAATATCTTTTAGAAAAAAAATTTTAGTGTTTGGTTGGTGAGTGGAAAAGTATTTTTTTAGAAAATACTACTAACTGTTAACTAGTATATTGCTGTCTCTAGCAACTCAACAATTTGTAAGAACTAAATTAAGCATAACAAATAATATCAATATCGAGTACTAAAATATTACAAGTCACTAAATTTTAAGCAACTACCAATTAGCAAGCATAGGAGACGCTTTTCAATATTTTGGTAAGACAATCTCAAGATACTACAATCAATAAAAATTGGAGATGCTTTTCAGTATTTTGGCAAGACAATCTCAAGATACTACAATCAATAAAAATACAACGAAACGACAAGCTTATTCAACCTTGGGAAACAAGCTACAACGATGACAAAATGGAATATGTAATTAGCAAAAGTAACATAGGTAAGTCTTCCTCTATACACATGAAAATAACAATACATTTAACGAACATTGAAAATAGAAAAAATTCGGGCTTCACTATTTTTTATTTCAAGCAGTGAAAAATTGGAGCAAAGCACAGTGAAAAATATTTCTAAGTAATGTAAATTTTTTGAGTAATGGGAATTTGAGTGTTGTTGGGGTGGGGGAGAGGGGTAAGGGTAAAGTCATAAGTCACATTTGTCATTTTCTGGAAAATGACTTCCCTTGGCCCATGAGGTAAGTCATTTTCCCTCAAATTGAGAAAAATGAGTTGTTGTGAAAAATATTTTCCCAACATTTTATTACAACCAAACAAGAGGAAATAGGAAAACATTTTTAAGAAAACATTTTCCATCATACCAAACACGCCCTTTATAATCTGATTCTTTCTCATTTCGATAATAAATATTTATTCACACCAATATTTATGCCGAATACATTTTTGTTAAAATAATAAATATATTTTATAATAATTAATTTCCTTCTAGATTAAGTATTTATATTAATGGTTAATACATTTCCTTTTTTAGCTTAAAAATTTTCTGGAATGTTTGTTTTTCTCTAAGTCTATGATCTACATTAATGCTAAAATATTTAGTTCCTTTTAGTTTAATATCTACATGGAAAGTAACATATTTTTTTTCCTTCAGTTCTCTATAAACAGTGATATACTCTTTTAAAAATTTATAATATGATTAAGCGATAAATAATTTATACAAAAGACACGTATTTTATATTTGATTAATTTGATACAAACATAGTGTGCAGATAAAATGGTTTGGTTTTATAGGCCATTTATAATTTTTTTAATTTAATTTTATGATTTTTTATAAGAGACCTTCACTTCACACCTAAAAAATCTAATAGAGATTATTTTTCCTCTATTCAATTTGTAAGCGGTCAATAAATTTAATTTCCTCCTTTTTGATGTGACCAAATAAAAGTAGTACATATTAACGAAGAAAGAGTTGTTAAAGCAAAAAGACTTAGAGCCAAGGCTGGATCTGTGATGAGCATTTGCAATTTTCACATGGCAAAAACCTCACATATACATACACCTCCCCATTATTTATTGTTTCTTGCTCTCCATGTCTCTCGAGAAAATTAAAGAATAGGTATCTTTTAAGTCTTGAATGAAGGATTGGTGATATTGATCAACAGATAGGGTCAAACATTATTAGGAAACTTGATCAAGTTAATTGTGGACTTGATTAATATTTTCAAAACTTTCTAATCTTTTCAAAAATCCAAATCAATCCAACCCACACCCTCTTCAATCCAAATCAACCATTCTCTCCTCTCTCTCGACAGCTTCTCTCAACTCTCTCCTAACCAACAGTTCTGCAAAATTTCTCCCTTCAACCCCCGACGACAAATAGTTGGGCTTTGATTTTCCCTCTTTAATTCAATCAACCTGTCTCTCATCCCTCTCTCGACAGCTTCTCTCAACTCTCTCCCAACCAATTGTTCTACAAATTTCTTATTTCAATCCTCGGCGACTTCAACATCCGACTACAAATAGTTGGGATTCCATTTCCTTTTCGACTTCAATCGACGTGACAACCTTGCTCTCCGGCCACAACAGCTTCAAATTCTTCATCAGTCCTTTTCTTCTTTCACAGGTAAAAATTTATGGCCTTTTAGTTTTGAAGAAAACGAAGAACTTGAGCCAACTTTTCTTATAGTATTTGTTAACAATTTCAATGTTTGTTGCACTAATTTAAAATGCGGTCTGAATAAAACCCTAATTTTTGGTATTTCTTCTCTTCTCTTCTCTTTTCGAAGTGAATTATGATATTTTGTTGTTTGTTGCATTTTTTTTGAAGTTTTATTTTTATTGTTTGTGTTTATAAAAACAAAAGGACAATTTGGTTTGATTTGTTTTGTTCTTGTTCTTGGTAAAAATGGTGAAATTGTTATTTTTTGTTTAACAAAATCGTGCTACTGTTTTCTCCAACAGATTACCAATCTGGTGCAACATATTAACCATCTGATACAACAGATTCATCATATGATGCAACAGATCAACCATCTGATGCACCAGAGGAACCATCAAATTACAATTCTGATGCAACATATTAATAATCTGATGTAACAGCTTTACCATATGTTGCAACAAATTAAGCTTCGGATGAAAAATCTGATGCAACTAATTAACCATCTGGTGCAATGGAAGAACCATCAGATTAATGATCTGATGCAACAGATGAACCTCCTGTTGGATAAAATCCTACCAACTCTTCCTACAGGAAAAGTCCAAGAATTGATTTTTCCAAATGATCATTCATCTGCCGCGATAGACGACCCTATGTTGAAAGAAATCTAAACAATATTGACCGTTGATAACTGTTCCAACAGATCACTCATATGTTGCAATAGATGTGTGACCTGTTGCACAGACCATTCATCTTTCTTAACAGATGAGTGATATATTTTGTATTGTCGCAACAGATTACTCAGCCATTGCTACAGATTATTTAACTGTTCCAACAGATCACTCATATGTTGCAATAGATGATATCACAACAGTTGTGTGATCTGTTGAATAGACCATTCATCTGTCTTAAAAGATGAGTGGTATGTTTTGTATTATTGCAACAGATTACTCATCCGCTGCAACAGTTTGGTTATATGCTGCAATAGATATACTACCTGGTGCAACAGATCGATGATCTATTGCAACTGTTATTTTACTATTTTGCTTGTTTGATTTACTATTATCCTTTTTAATGATGCATTAATCAACAATAATATATTATTTTATGTTCTTGTTAATTTTAGATAATATGGTTCCCAAAAGAACAGAAACCAAATCAAGTCCAAGTAAAGGAACAAGTGAAGCAACTAGGCTACATCTACTACTCTATGAGCTTGCTTTACAAGCTTATCTCAATCGGGAGCAGAATATGATGAACACGGGGAGGAGGAATATTTCAAAAGAGATGATGCAGATGCTAATAGCCCTTCCACCGAAGAGCTGGTCAAAGCCTTCAGGATTGATAGTAATCCTATGAGAATGCAGTGTGATGGTGCCGCAGATTTAACAGGTGAATTGTGGTTAAGTTAGCCATGGAAAAATCTTTCGACGCCTTTAGAAAAATACTTTGAGAACAAAAATTGGATGCTTATTTCAGGGACAGCTGCTTTGAGAAATATCTTGATTTACCGGAGGACAACAATGCTCGTTTACAAATAAAAATGGTATATGAACTTCTCAAGGATAGGTTTATGTATGAAAACAAAGATAAGATGAATGAGGTGTGGATAAATTACTGTGGCATGCCTGTTTGTTTTGGTTGAAAGGAGTTTGTCATAGTTACTGGACTAAAATGTTATCCTCCTTCTCAAGTTATACCTATTCTAACCTAAAAAAAAGCACCCCGCATATCCAAAAAAGGCAAAGACAAGTCGTGTGATCTTGATGACCTGGTGTCTATTGTTGGTCCAAGCTTCAAAAATAAAAATTTAATAGAAGCATTGAAAGGTAAAGGACTTTCAAAGAAGCACAAGCAGTCATTGTGCTTGGTTTGGTTTGTATATAATATTCTTTGGGCGAGAGACGTTAACAACAACATAAGCCTCGATTTAATAAAGCTCTCCGAGGATCTTGAGGCATTTAACAGCTATCCATGGGGTATGAAAGCTTCAAAATGACTGTCAAATAATTATTGACTCCGTTAGTGCCAAAGACAATCAACTTATATGGCTTCCCATGGGCTTTCATGGTAAATGTTTCTTTCTTCTATAATGATATCATTCATTTTTTTCGCTCAATAATGGTTTTGATTTATTAGCGTTATTTTATAGGCTTGGGCGTTTGAAGCCATTCCTTATTTGAGACAACAAGTGAACTACCAGGAAGGAGTTTCTTGTCCAAGAATCTTGAGATGGTTGTCGTCCAAAACTCTTAAAAATACAAAATTTCCTGATCTCTTCAACCCCCGAAGGATGCAGTAAGTATAATTATAATTAATTTTTTCTTTTAATTAATGTTTTTTTTGAATGATCTAATCATCATTCTAATATATGTAATGATTTATGTTAGAATGTGCATCCGTCGCTAGTTCCGACCAATTGAGAGTTGAAGATGCTATTTTTTCTTACTTTATGGTCTGTGTAAACTTTATCGGATCCTAAGGTCATCGATAGAATAAAAATAGAATTGTTTGGAGCAACAACCATTACAAGAAAAACAATTTTGGAGGGTGGACTTATTGTTGTTGATGGAGCTGTTGGTGGTGGTAGTGGTGCTGCTGGTGGTGCTAATGATGCTCCTCTTACAGTATTTAAAGCAACCCATTATAAGTATGATCATACTGGTTATACAGATTTTGCCTCTCCCAGCGAATGTTCTGCATGCAAATGTAAAGACTGTAGGGCAAAACATGATGTAGTGATTAATGCTATTAATGCATTAACTACTTCTGTAAAGGAATTGACATCTAAGAGGGGTCTTATTCCATCAAAGAGGATTTTATTTCTATCCTCTCCATTAGAGATTAGGGTTAAGAGGAGAAGGAGAGTGATTTCCAGGGCATTATTAGGCATCCAAAAAAGCAAAATTGCAACTCCTCTGTCTGTCTGTTGCACTGAGCAATGTACAATGTACAATGTCCAAAGGAGAGCATCACGAGATGAAGAAGGTGAATATATTATATGTCTTCCAACTGACAAAACAAACAGACACATGTCTATTTCAATAGATGACACATCTACTGAAAATTATAAAACAGATATATACATCTGTTGCAATAGTTGACTAACCTGTTGCACCAGATACTTTATCTGGTGTAACATATGTCTCATCTATTTTAGCAAATCAAACAACTCTTCGTACAACTTTTATTTGTACCAACAGACGACCTATCTGCTGCAACAGATGATTCATATGTTGCAACAGATGGTTCATCCATTGGAAATTATCACACAGGGTATTCCTCATGTAGAAATTTGTCCCAATAGTTGATTCATTATTGCAACAGAAATATAATATATTTGGGACAATTTAAAATGGAAGGAAGACCTATTTGATTTGCTAGAAGAGATGAGTTATCCTTTTCCATTTTGTTGTATCTCCGTGATTAGCGTTGACCAATTCTGGCTTTCCAGGTGGATGTAGAAGAAGCTACTACTGAACATCATTGACAATATGCTACTCTTTTTATGGAAATACGGAGAACAGAAAGCACAGAAACCGTACGCAAGCGACAATGAAGATCCACGACGAGCAAAGCCGAATTCCATAGCACCGGATGAAGAACAACTTGTCCATACTGAGTAGATCTTTATAGCTTGAGCCTGTCAAAGCAATCCTTGGTAGTATACTTAAATTGTTGTTGATGTATTTGTTGAGATCTGTACCCATAACAATTTTTTTACATTTTATTTATTCGTTGATTTATTTCAGCTAATTTATGAAGGCTTCAATTTATTTTATTTTGTTTACAAATTTAATTTATTCCTTAGATTTGAACTTATTAATTGAAAAGGAATACTAGATTCAAATATTGCAACAAATAATGTATCTGTTGCAACAGACGACACATCTATTGGAAAATTCAAACAAATTTAGACATATGATGCAACAGATAGGTGATCTGTTGGAATTTATCAAACAGGTCTTCCCGCTGTTGCAACAAATGGACTTTAGATAAAAACATCAATATAATGCAATAGATGACACATCTATTGAAAAAAAAGAACAGATTTAGACATATGTTGCAACAGATGGACTTTATCTGTTGCAACAGACGACACATCTATTGGAATAATCAAATTGATTTATACATATGTTGCAACAGGTAGGTTATTTATTGGAATTTATCAAACATGTCTTCCCACTGTTGCAACAGATGGACTTTAGATAAAAACATCGAGATAATGCAATAGATGACCAACCTATTGCAACAGATAAGCTATATGTCAGAACAGGTAGGATAACTGTTACAACGGATGAAGAATCTTTTGCATTATAAAAATTCAACTTTTGTTGGACATAAAAAATTGCCACTACGTTTAAAAAGGTTAACGTAAATTGATATAAAAAAGGCGCAACCCATCGACAGTGTTCAGTTCAAACACCTAAAATAAAATAGGCATCAAGTAGACATGTTCATTTTAAAGACGTAAAATAAAATAGGCATCAAATGTGTTAGTATCAGTCCTGGCACATTTCACTGACTTGCCATCACTTGGCCCCCAACGACCATTTTTCCCCTCATTGTCTTATATATTCATCTTCCTCCTAAAATTTAACCCTAAATTTCCAAATCTTCTTTTTCATCGTCATCTTCTTTTATCTATCCAAATTCTTCAAATTATTACTTTTATTTTTTCCAACTGACCTTGATAATGTTGAGCGCATCTTCCACTATTTTTTGTGATAAAGATTTTTGATATTGTAAGTGCGGTCATGAAGCTCTGTTAAAGACTTCTTGGACTCAACAAAATTCGGGTCGTAGGTTTTTTACTTGTAGGATTTCAAAGGTAATATTTTTTAATTTAATTAATTGATTATTATTGACTTGTAATTATTTTGTAATTGTGTTCTCTTTTTTATAGAAATTGGGTGGATACGATTACTTTGATTGGTATGAAGAACGACACCCTTCACAAGCAAATCGTGTGATCTGGGGTTTGTTGAACAAAGTCAAGGCTTCTAAAGAGAAACAAAATTGAGCAAGAAGATACTACATTGTTGTCGTTATTGCTACTGGTTTGGTGTTGTTAGGCACATGAATATTGAAGCCTAATTACTAAAATTTTCATGGTGGTGTGTGTATTTGCTACTAGTTTGTTATCAACGAGCACATGGATATTCAAGCGTAATTGTTGGAAAATATCAAAAAGATTTAGGCATATGTTGTAAAATTTAGGTCATCTGTGAAAATTATCAAACAGGTCTTCCCACTGTTGCAACATATTAGACTTAGATTATTAGATTATTCATAAAAATTATCAAACAGGTCTTCCCACTATTGCAACAAATTAGACTTAGATTATTAGATTATTAGATTATTCAAACAGGTCTTTCCACTGTTGCAACAGATTGACAATCTAATCTATTGCATTATAAAAAACTCAACTTTCATTAGAAAAAAATTATTGCCACTACATGTACTTGTAATAAAGTGAAGGGTGGCTTGAAAATTAAAAATTTATATTTCACAGGCTCTTATATATACACAGGATTCAAGCATCCAGTTAGTAACCTATAAGCCCAAACCTTTTGTAGGTTTACCATAGCGTTGTCGCACAGAAAAGTCATTGGCTCGACCATTTCTGTGTCGGTCAGCAAACATTCGATGTGTGCAAGAGCGTGCGAGCCGCTCGCTTTAGCGGCATCATCTTTTGGAAGGATCATTCCCCTGTTTCGACCTTCAAAATCCCATGATTTCTTCATCAACACTTCCTTTGGCAAATGATTCATCAGTTTACTCTTCCTCAACAAGATGGGCAACAGCACCATCAGTGGCTCCACGAGGAGAAAAAGATCAAAATCATTGATAAGAGGTATGTTGGAGTCATAAACATTGATCTTTTCCTCCTCGAGTAATATCTCAATAGCCCAATAATGTATGTCATTCACGCTAATGACTGCAAGAATCCTTTTTGCCTCGGTCCAGCTCTTGCCGCGTGGTTTTGGCCTGTCCCCTCTAACATATCTTAACGTTTCTTCTTCATCCAAGACCAACGTATGAACTAGGAAATAAAGTCCCACGCCAAGGCCTGACGCCTCTCCATTGAGTTGATTGTACCTATCCTTGAGCTTCTTGCAAAAGTTGAGGTCCATTATCCTATCGGCAGCGTCATAAGCTTCCCGGTATGTTAATTGCCTTTTCCTCATAAGGTAGAGAATTATGTCAATATTCTGTGAGATAAGAAGTCAATTTTTAAAGAAGTCAATTTTTAAATAGGTTAGTAATTGTAAAGATGCAACGGATGGTCCATCTGTTGCATAGGGTTCTCTAAATCAATAATCCAACGTAACTTATGCAACAGATGGATAATAAGTTACAATAGAACCATAACCAGTTGCACCAGTATACCCAGCTATTTCAATAGATGTGAAATCTGTTGCGTAGCTTCTTCTTCATGGGTTAGATTAGAAGGGCTAAGTTAGAAAAAGTAAACTTGTCTTGTCCTCGTACGGCATACACATATCAGTCATAGTCTGGAAGTCTTGGGGGGGGGGGGGGAGAGAGGCCTGGGGTAAACTGGTGTGCCTGGCTTAGAATTCTTGGATTGTCGCAGATCCCTCTTCTCTTTGGCATCAATTTCCGCGTATATGTACACCTTGTTGACTGGCCCCTGAACTTTAACAGCTTTTGAAGAGGGAGGAATTGCAGTTTCTTTTGATTTTCAAGCGGAGAGTACGTCTCTAATTTCTCTTTTCTTTCTCCTAACCAACGTTGTAGGAGTGTGTGGATCTCTCACCTTCTTGGATGGTATGACACACCTCTTGGATTTGAATTCCTCTATATCTTTAGAGATAGCCTATACTTTTTCAAAGAGTTTATCCTGTCTGTCCTTGCACTCATCGCATTCGCAACGAGAACAAGAGGGTGAAGAGGGGTGAGAGGGACCTGTGTAAGGGTGAAAAGGGGTGTTTTCAAACATATTTATTCTTTGGTAGCAGCATCAGCATGCCTGCCACTAACACCAATAACTCCACCAGAAGAAGCACCCGGATCTGCCTTAGTTAAAGGTTGGTCATGAAGAGCATCAACATTAGGTTGACCTTTCCTAACTACTCTTCTTATGGCTGTTGCTCCAACCAATTCCTTCTTTATTAACTCCATATTTGGGTCTGCAATAGTATCAACATGACCAAGAGTAATATAAAAAGTCATCACCAACTTCTCCTCAGTAGGCACGATCCATGGATTCACAACCTATAAAAAAGACAAATACATTTAAATCATATAATATAATAATTTTCATAGTTGGACTACATCTTAAAAAAAAAGACCCATCTGTTGCATAGTTTGCAGTATATGGTTAAAATTCGTTTGAGTCTGGTTCAGAGAAACAGAGCAACACATGGATAATCTGATGCAAAATATCAATCGTCTGTTGCAATAGCTGCACAAGATGGGTAATCTGTTATGCAACAGATGATCTGTACGTCGCAATAGATGAATGATATATTATCAGATTAAACATCTATTGCATAATTTACAGTAGATGGTTAATCTTTTAGGAGTCGGGTTTAGAGAACTAAAGCCACAGATGGGTAATCTGATGCAAGATATACCCCGTCGCAACAGATGTCCCATCTGGTGCATTAGATATAACATCTCATGCACCAGATATAACATCTATTCAATATCTTTCTTATCTTTGAGTAAAATTATTTTACTTGAAGAAGATGTACTGCATCATCCGGAGGGTTAAACAGATCAACCTCCTTAATATTGGTGTTGCTCTTTGCAGCCAACCGCCTAAACATCCTTGGATGAGAAACCTCATCCGGGTAATCCATTAACTGCTTTCGGAGGGGAGGAATGGCTTCAAATGCCCAAGCCTAAAAAGTGTAAACTGGAAGTAAGCAAAAAAAAATAATAACTATATTCAATATAAATTAATGGATGAGTAAAATTAGTGATTAATTTTACCACGAAAGACCAAGGAAAGCCGTATAATGTTAGCTATATTCAATATAAATTAATGGATGAGTAAAATTAGTGATTAATTTTACCATGAAAGCCCAAGGAAAGCCATATAATGTGGTCCTCTTTATCTTTATGACTCTCCAATTCCTCCTCTTTCTCACTTTCATTTTCTTCATCACCATCTACGGACCCTTGTCCACCTCTCTCAACGTTGTTTTCACATCTCTCCTCAGCTTCACTTTCCCTTACTGAGATTGTTCAGGAAGCTCCTCTGAATCCCTCTGTACTGTAGCTTTTTTTTGAGTGGTCAGTCGTTGATCCACTTGAACGTTCTTTTATTTTGGGAGACATGTTTTACCTGTTGACACCTAATTTTTGCCCTCCACGACTAAATTTAATCCTAAGTTTCTTCAGTTTTTAATAAACCAAAATAATTATTTCATCCAAAAAAAAACTTAAAATATTTTTCGTACGTGATTTTGTCATTTTAAGTAGCGATTATATACTATCGTGTTCAGTTATACGAGATTATATAATTTGTTAAATATTTATTTTACAAAATATCGAATTTAATTAAGGCTTATCTTGAAAATAAATTCAAATGATTAAAATCTTAATTTAAATATAATTTATTCTCAAAAATAATTTATTTGGATAAATATGCATTCATTTTATTAAATCAAGAAGCTCGGGATTAAAAAAAAGGTATTAATTCTTATCGAATTTTAATTTAATTTAGCCAATCTATTAAATTTGACCATAATTGAAAATTGGTCATAATTGCAATGCAATTCGTCAATTAATTTTTAATTTGGTCAAAATAAATAAATATGACTAAATTTTAAATTCCAATTGGGGTTATATTTTAAATAACCCCAAAATTCTCAATAACTCTCATAACTTTTACCCAATTCTCACCAAAAAATAAATTCAAATTGTACTATTCCCCCTAACTTTGTCTTTTTTCAATTTTGAAATTCAAAAATTGTACTACATTGTACTATTTCCCCCCACATTATCTTCCTCCTCACCTTATCTTTAATTTTTACATTTCAACCCCCCCCCCCCCTAAATGCTTTTTCTCCCACATTGGTAGATGACAAAAAATAAATCTCAATCCTTTCCTATAAATACTTTTCTCTCACATTGGTGGAAAAGGAAAAAAAATACCCCATTGTCTCCTATAAATACTACCACTACTTTGGTAGAGAGAGGAAGGGAGAAGGAAGAAAAAAAAGGCTTGAAAGGGGAAAAAATCCTTTTGAGCAAAAATAGTTATTTTTATTTAGCAAAAATTTTTGTTTTATAAAGTTGATCGGCTAATCAAAATTTTTGAGTTGCCGGCGACGTTTTACGGTGGTGGTTGATTCTAACGAAGCTCGTAGTCTCGTTTTGCTGCCCCCCAAAAGGTAAACACACCTCCTTTTTTCTTTTTTTTTTTTATTATTTTAGTTTTTATTATCGTTTTTTTCTTCATCTTTTTTCTTCTTCGAAGTTCGTAGATATAATTTTATTTGTTGGGATTGTATGTTGTAGATGGCCTTGAAGACCCTAGGACGTTGTGGTATCGATATTCTAATTATTTTTATGTTTACAATATAAAAATGAGCTAGCAATAGTTGTATGTGTCTTTTATGACTTTATTCTTTGATTATTTTAGATAAAGTTTCAATCTTTACTTAAAAGATGTATTTATGCTTTTTTTAAACTCATTGTTGTTGGATACATTTGTTTTTAGTATGTAAAGTTATTTTCTTTATGTTTAGAAGAATAGTTAGTGTTGAATGTTTTGCTTTTTCACCTTATTCTTTGATTATTTGAATAAAGTTTAGATCTTTACTTGAAAAACGATACCCATGTCTTGTTTAACCTTATTATTGATAGATATATTTGTTTTTAGCATGTAAAGTTATTTCCTTTATGTTGAAAAGAATAGATAATATTGATTGTTTGTCTTTTTTTTAACTTTATTCTTTGATTATTTTGGATAAAGTTTAGATCTTTACTTGAAAAACAATACCCATGTCTTGTTTAAACTTATTGTTGGTAGATATATTTTTTTTGGCATGTAAAGTTGTTTATTTTATGTTGGAAGAATAGTTATTATTATTGGTTGCGCCTTAATAAAAATAGTAATTAGCTAAGTCAAGAATTTGTCATTTGCTTACTAATTATTTTAATGGATTTCAAAACCCTCATATAAGATATGAAGTGCTAGTTTTATTTTTCATCCAAGATGTTTATTCTTCTTTGTTCGCATGTTGTCTTTTCAAAATGATGAGAAAGTTCGAACTTTTGCGGCTAAATAAAATTATTTGGATATTTTTGACTTATGCATAGTATGATTGTGAAACTTTTGCTTTGCATTTTTTATTTGTTGACTCTCATTCTTGTGCAAGTGTGCTTATTCTTGTCATTCAAAAATTGGTTCTTGATAGTTTCTTTTACTTTGAAATATGTCACTTTTATGCCTTGAACTTATATTAATTTCTTTATCTTTTCTTTGTATGCAAAAAATATCTCGAGTCCAAATGGACTCCTCTCCTCCTGCATTTCGTAATGGATAAATGAGGCTCACCCCTTCGAGTCAAGTTCGAAGTTTAAACCCAAGGTCCACTACATGGCGTGCGAGTGCTAGAAGATAGACAAATAAGGAAAATGGGTCAAAACCCATTGACGAGGTCACTAAAAGACTTGAAAAGTCTCAATTTTTATTATTGTCTTCTTTTTATTTATTCATTTAGTCATTTATTTATTCATTCATTTCAGCCGCGAAGCCAAAGTTGTATTTAATACAGGTGAAGCAAGACTCGAGCCAAAGGCTCAAAAAATAGTTTACGACAAGTGAAATGGGTTGGAAGTCCAACTAGACTAGGACAGGTCTCGTTGATTTGGGCCTAATGGCCTAAATCCTTTACTTTCTCCTCCCTTCCCCTTTTATGTGTTTATTTATTTATTAGTTTTGTTTAGACTTAGTTAAAATCCCTACTAAGTTGCCTAAATCTATTTTACACAAGTCTTTTTTTTTTTTTGAAAAAAATCAAATCACTATTTCAACAAATTAATCTTTTCAAAGTTAATCAAAAGACGATTTTCAAACAGTCCGGATAACCGCAAGTTAGCGGATGTTTTAGGTGCCTAACACCTTCCTAAAAGGTTAATAGGAACTGCTTATCTAGAATCTCTAACTTAAAACGATTTCCCTGTTTTGAATCGTTTAAAATAACTCTCTAAATATTTCTTAATTCCTTTTCAAAATTAAGTGGCGACTCTCTTCAAAAGTCAAAATTTCCACAAAACAGAAATGGCGAATCTGCTGGGGATCTAACTAGGTTCTAACCAAATGTTTTATTTCTTCTTTGATTAACTGTTTATGTGTTTATGTGTTTTGATTATGTAAAGTTTAATTATCGCATATCATGGCATTTCTGCATCTTATAAACTGTTTTGGGGTTTCGTGGATGTCCCGGCCCTTGTTGTTCAATTCCAAAATGTGTTGAAAATACGAACAGCTTATCAGCACGTGAGTCATCTGATGCTGTTCGTATTTTCAAACTCAAGTTTTCCACTTGAGAACCAGTGTCCAAGACCACTCTAGACACCAAGGATAGAACGAAACCAAAACCCTATTTTAGGCATGTGCCTAGGATGACCCAATATTCGCGCGGGGTATATGGCCTATTAGAAAACCTTCCCTATGTCTATTTGACCCCGAGTCAATCACAGAAGAACCATGCTTATGTGTTGAAGAAAATGTATGCCTGTCTAATTCAATCCATTATCCTTTCGGGGTCAAGAAAAAGTTTGATTTGCTTACTTTTGTAAGAAGAATTGAAGCAAGATAAGCAAAAAATTGATCGATTTGGGAGGTTACATCTAAGGCACAGTTTGAACGTCAACGGATGTCACCAATAAAGAAGTGGACGAAGCTAAGAAGGCGAAGGTTGATAGAAGAAGCACTCGGGAATTAGTATTTTCTATCCCCTGTGTGGGAACGTGTCTTCTTTCATGTTATTTCCCTTTCCCTAAAGATTGTATCCCTATTTTGTTATCGTTTGTAAGCATTTATGCCCTTTTCGTGTCTATATAAGTTGGAGGTTAATGGATTGACTTCGAGGAATCATATATTTTCCTTAAAAAATTGCTAGGCCTGAACCCTTAGCTCAAAAAGGGTCACCCCAATTAAGATACGCGTTATTTTAATGTCTTGTGTGATATAACTGTTTTATGTGCTTATATGCATTGGTTGAGATCAAAGTCAAGTTTATCCACTATGAACTACGGATGAATTTGGCTATGACTCAAACAACTCTGTGTGATTATTTCCTGTCAAATATTTTGCATTACTTATCACATACGGAAACTAACACATTTGCCTTTGAGTTGTTTTACTTTGAGATAACAGAAATTACTCCGTGTTGATAAACTGGCAGAACATCCCTACTTCACTCGATCGAAAACACAGAAAATCCCATCCTCGGACCATCATTCAAAAATGATATGAAATGACGAAGAAAGATCACTGGTTATCTGGGGTAATATGATAGCAGAACAGAATGAGATGATTGCGAAACTTGCAAGAAAATTAGAATTGCTTCAGGAGGAAATAAATCGCACTCAAGAATTGTCTAACTTGGCCATCACCGTCAATGCCCCTGCTCCGGGAGGACACGAGACTCCACCTCAAATCCCTCCCCTCAGTACCCCTATTCTCAGGGACCAACCAACTAATGTATCATCCGGCTCCGCTCCTCCATTTGTCCAAAACACTAATCGTGAAAATAATCCAGACGCCTGCTATCCACAAAGTCCATCCGCAACCCCACAGAACCCGTCTTCGAATCCATTCCTAAATCCTCAAAACACATTCTCAAATCAACAAAACGCATTCCCAAATCTGCAAGATTTACTCTTAAATCCACAAAATACAGCAAACCTACCTTTGAATCCACCAAATTCACTTCCAAATCTGAAAAATCCCTCTCATATTCCGCCAAACTACTTACAAGGCCTACATAACCTTCCTAATTTCCAAAACGTTCTCCCCACTTACCAACCAAATTCCCTTCATCTACAAAATCAAGCCTTCCTTCCAAATCTTTCTCAAGCCATCATATTTTCTAATATTTATGAACCTCTTCCTAACCCCGAGATGGACCATTACAAGGAGAAGGAGAAGGAATGGAGGTCCCAGCATGAAAGGAATTTACTAGCCATGCAAGAAGAGATCATGAGGATCAAAGAGTCTCACGGGGCCAAGGACCACGACGGTTTGGGGTATGGCGATTTGTGTGTTCACCCAGGAGTAGCCCTACCAGAAGGATACAAGGTCCCTAAGCTTGAGATGTTTGATGGTGTCGGAAATCCAATGGACCATCTAAGAAGGTACTGCGAGCAACTAGTAGGGATAGGGAAAAACGAGGCATTATTAATGCACCTATTCAGTCAAAGTTTGAATAGTGAAGCCTTGGAGTGGTTCATGTCTCAGGAGCCGAAAAGGTGGACAGGTTGGAGGAAATTGGCCAACAGTTTCCTTGCCTGGTTCGCATTCAACATTGAAATAATCCCTGATCGGTATTCACTAGATCGGATTAAACAAAAAAGTGTTGAGAGTTTTTGAGATTATGCTTTTTATTGGAGGAAAGAAGCTACCAAAGTGTAGCCCCCCATGTCCGAGGAGGAAATGGTATCCGTGTTCTCTCGCGCTCAAAAAGGAGAATATTATACTAGGATGGTGTCCGCTGTCAGAGCGACCTTTGCAGATTTGGTAAAAATAGGAGAATCATTAGAGGAAGGTATTCGGACAAGAAAAATTGCCAAAACCCCGACATCATCTGGAACTGCCATGTTTTCTAAGAAGAAGAAGGAAGAGGTAGGTTGGGTTTCTGCTAATTCTGTTACAAAATTGAAACAGCGGTTCAACTCTAGAAACGTTTTATCTTCCCCGCCATCACCTAAACTTCCGCACGCATTCTACGTCCACCCCCAATACCAAACTCCACTCCCAAACATCCCACCATCATACCAAGCTCCACAGCCAAATATCTTTCCTCAATACCTAGTTCCACCTCTAAATTATCAGTCTCATTTCCAAACTACTCCCCCAAATAGACGAACAAATTTCCAAACACCTCCAAATTACCACCAAGTACCCCCTCCTTCAAACCTAAGCCTGTATAACCCCCAGCGTCCAAAGCACAAAAAGAAACCTCCCCAAAACTTTACCCCACTAGCTGAAAGTCATACCCAATTGTTTGAAAGATTAAAGAATGTTGGTCATTTGCAACTAGTACAGCCAAAGCCTGTCAATCCTAACTCCCAGTTTTATCACCCTGATCAAAATTGTGCCTATCATTCAGGGGCAGCAGGGCATAGTACCGAGGACTGTCTTAGCTTGAAACACAGAATCCAAGATCTGATTGATCAAAAGGTCATCACGCTCCAGGCACCTACTCCAAATATTAGCAGTAATCCACTGCCCAACCATGGGGGATCCACAGTTAACATGATCGAAATAGAAGGCGAATGGGCATCTGGCAAGACCATTACTCGGGTGAACTCCGAAAAGCACAAAAGGGCGGAAGAGGTAGGAAAGATAGAGAAAGTTGTAGCTGCCTTAAGTATCAGTGAGAAAGCCCCATTTATAGTGATGATTGCACCGACTCAAGTGTACGCTCCCTCTCCAAAGAAGGAATTTATTGTGCAAACCGCCCCTGCCCAGGGGATAACGCGATCAAGACGATGTTACATCCCTGAGGAATTGACCAACAAGAAAGATTCATAGAAAATGCCAATCACTGAAGTAGAGGCTGAGGAATTTTGGAGGAGTATGCAACCAAAGGATTACTTAATTGTCAAACACTTGGAGAAAATGGCGGCCCAAATCTCTGTATTGGCACTATTATTGAGCTCGCAACACCACCGACAGGCTCTGTCGAAGGTCTTGGAGGAAGCATATGTTCCCACAGGAACGAGCGTTAAGAATTTGGCTACGATGATAGGGAACGTTGTGGGGAACCATCGCATATCATTCAGTGACGAAGAGTAGCCATTTGAAGAAGCAATTCACAACAAAGCCATGTATGTCACCATCATTTGTCGAGATTATGCAATTAATCAGGTATTAATAGATGACGGATCTGGAGTGAATATTTGTCCCCTCTCTATACTGGTCCAAATGGGCTATGATCTGGGGAAAATTCGTCAAAGCCACGTAAATGTGAGAGCATTCGATGGAGGGCAGAGAGATACCATAGGAGAGATTGATTTGCACATCCAAATGGAGCCTGCTGAGTGTAAGACTAAGTTTCATGTTATGGATATCCATCCTAGCTACAACCTGCTTTTGGGAAGACCATGGATACACGGGGCAAAGGCAATTTCATCACCCCTTCATCAATTATTGAAGTTCATTTGGAAAGATCATGAAGTAGTCATCCAAGGAGAAGGAAGTCGAGCGGACCGTCCCAATGGTTATGTGCCAGTGATTGAAGATGTTCCAAAAGGTCGCAGTTTCTATACAGTAGAAATTGTAAACGCTGTGGAAAGAGATTCGACACCCAAAATATCAATGCTTTCTGTCTACAAAATAATCGCAACTGTGATGTTAAGAAATGGGTTCGAACCTGGTCTAGGCTTGGGCAAAAATTTACAAGGAATTATCAAGCCTATTGTGATCCCAGAGAGAATCTCTAAGCATGGGTTAGGGTATTATCCTACCAGAAGAGATAGGGTTGAGGATGAGCCAGAAAAGAGTCTGTTTAGGCTCTTGCCACTCCTGTTCCAGTCATTTCCCGTACAAGAGATGTCAGATGATAATGGTCTTGGGGATGGGATAGGAGATTTGTTTGAAGGATGCAATGTTATACCAGAAGATCTCCTAGAGTCCAACGGGATAAAGGAGATTGTGCTAGGGGAGGATTTGCAAAATTGGACCTCCACTCTACTCATAACCCATCGCCTGTCGTGTAACAGTAGCTTAAAACCTATCAATTTTGTGTCATGTCAAAGCCTGAACGAACAAAATAAAGAGGACGATGATGGTTGGAAGGATGATGATGAGGAATGGTTAGTTGAAGATATGGAGGAATTTGAGAATCGCAAAAAACCCAATCTAGAAGAAACTGAAATAGTCAACTTGGGAGATCACGATAAAATCAAAGAGACCAGTATCAGTGTCCACCTCGCGGCGCCATAAAGGGAAGAGCTCATCCACCTATTGTGGGAGTATATCGACTTGTTTTCTTGGTCCTATGATGATATGCCAGGGTTGAGCACCAGCATTGTGTCACATAAATTGCCGATAAATTCTGAGTTTGATCTAGTCAAGCAAAAAATGAGAAAATTCAAGCTAGATTTAAGTCTAAAGATCAAGGAAGAAGTGACAAAACAAATCCAGTCTAAGTTTGTCAAGGTCACAAAATATCCGACAAAGTTGGCCAACATCGTCCCTGTGCCAAAGAAGGAAGGCAAGATTCGAATTTGTGTTGACTATAGAGACTTGAACAGAGCCAGTCCTAAAGATAATTTTCTGTTGCCCAACATCCATATTCTCATTGATAACTATGCGAAACATGAAATGCAGTCATTCGTTGATTGTTTCTCCAGCTATCATTTGATACTGATGGATGAGGAAGATGCAGAAAAAATGGCTTTTATTACGCCCTGGGGTGTTTATCATTACAAGGTAATGCCGTTTGGTCTCAAGAATGCAGGTGCGACATGTATGAGGGCCATGAGGATGATTTTCCATGATATGATTCATAAGGAGATTGAGGTGTACGTGGATGATGTAATTATCAAATCTCGTGAGAGTTCGGATCATCTAACTCATCTGGAGAAATTCTTCAACAGATTAAGAAGGTACAGTTTGAAGTTAAATCCTGCTAAGTGTGCTTTTGGTGTGCCATCAGGGAAGTTACTGAGGTTCATAGTCAGCAGAAGGGGGATCAAGCTAGACCCATCCAAAATCAATACAATTCAAGACTTGACACCACCAAGGACCAAGAAAGAAGTTATGAGTTTCCTGGGTCGTCTGAATTACATTAGCAGATTCATCGCTCAATCAACAGTCATATGCGAGCCAATTCTCAAGATGTTGAAAAAAATGCATTGAATGAGTGGATAGAAGAATGTTAGAGAGCTTTTGATCGCATCAAGGAATACTTTTCTGCACCACCAGTTTTGGTCCCACCAAGAGAAGGAATTCCATTATAGCTTTACCTATCAGTCTCAGAAAATGTTTTTAGATGCGTCCTCGGGCAACATGATGAGATTGGCAAGAAAGAGAAAGCCATTTACTACTTGAGTAAAAAGTTCACACCATATGAAGCCTGTTACCCTCTTATAGAAAGGACATGTTGTACTTTGACTTGGACGGCACAAAAGTTGAGGCATTATCTTTCGTCCTACACAACTTACCTCATCTCGAGAATGGATCCATTGAAGTATATATTCCAGAAGTCCATGCTTACAGGAAAGCTAGCCAAGTGGCAAATGTTGCTGAGTGAGTTTGACATTGTGTATGTAACCCAAAAAGCAATCAAGGGGCAAGCCTTAGCAGATCATTTGGCTGAAAACCCAGTTGATAATGAATATGAGCCACTTCGGACATACTTTCCAAACGAGGAAGTTTTGTTCGTAGAAGAAGATATCATGAAAATCTATCCCGGATGGAGGCTATTTTTTTATGGGGCGGTCAACTTCAAAGGTTCAGGAATTGGAGCAGTTTTGGTGTCAGAAATGGGCCAGCATTATCCG
>NC_061121.1:228525023-228532655 GCF_002878395.1 Capsicum annuum | reverse complement strand
ATGTCAATTTCAAGTATTGATTATGATTTAACCAAAGCATGCTCCCCATATGTTTGATAAAATGCCAATGTGAATGGAATCATGTCATTATAACATGATAACATGAAATCCCCAATAGTGTACAAGTTAATGCATGCAAGTTGTTTGATGAAATACCTTAGTGAGTGAATCATGGACATATGGTCATTGTTGTGCTTCAAGCTTATGTCATGAGTTATTATTATAGTTATCAAGTGTTCCATGAAATCCCCAATTTATCGTATAATGAATTATTGGCTATACTCATGTGTCAAGAAGCGTCAGTTTCCTTCTATCGAGTCTTGGGGGTACTTGTACCCGATAATTTAGCTGTGTGCCTAGAGCCAATGTCATGTTTTCACAATACTCTCAGTCAAGCCATGTCCCATAGAACTCAGTTAGTCGCATGACTCAGGAAAATTCTTAGAAATCTCAGTGATTTAGTAATCTCAGTAATGTTCCGTCATTCAACGAAACTCCATGAATTCAGTCCAGATCAGTCAGTTAATTATGTTCAGTGTCTATTTAGATGGGAGTAGGATTCAACATCGAGTGAATTCAAGGATGGAAACACACACTGCCAGATTGAGGGTGTGATTCCTAGAAGCAATCCTTGCATTCCAGAACTATGTAGCCAACATAGGTTGACACATCAACA
This sequence comes from Capsicum annuum, assembly GCF_002878395.1. Classification (NCBI taxonomy): domain Eukaryota; kingdom Viridiplantae; phylum Streptophyta; class Magnoliopsida; order Solanales; family Solanaceae; genus Capsicum; species Capsicum annuum. Next base: position 228,531,979 of record NC_061121.1, on the reverse strand, counting down.
CTGCCAGATTGAGGGTTGATGAGGCAAACCAACACAGGGTTTCACTGTTCTCTTATGGGGACACTACCAGATTGAGGGTCACTCACAGCTTGTCTTTACCCGTGGCACGGTACTGATGCCCTTTCACTTGGAGTTACAGATAGGACCCCAGCTTAGATATAATAGCACATTTGGGGCATCTCGGTTAGATGAATTCTCCTAAAGTTACAGTTATAGTCTCAGTCTCATGTAAGGGAACTCAGATAGTTCCTCAGATTCAAGATTGTCAAATACAGTCAACTCAGTTTCATGTAATGGAACTCAGCTAGTTCCATCAAATTATAGACTGTCAGATACAGTCACTCAGTATCAGTTATATCATGTTATTAGTTATCAGAAACTCATGTTATCAGTATTCAGACTCAGTAATCATGTTATCACAATATCAGTCTCAGTTTTGTATTTCATGCATATATTCTGACGTTCATGTTAGTTAGTCAGTTATTATTGTTCATGCATATGAACCCCATGTATTTAGCCTACCTCACTTGTATACTCATTACATTTAGTCGTACTGACGCATTCGCGCTATGGTTTCTTACACCATAGGTTTAGGAGCACGAGTCCCAGATCCAGAGAAGAAGTAGTACTTCAGTTTCAGTACTCAACAGTCAGTGGTGAGTCCTCATTATTCGAGGACATGATTATCATTTTATTTCAGTATAGATTTCATTAGGCAGAGTTAGTTAGGGACATGTCCAATCAACTCTTTATTCAGATTTATCAGACAGTTAGAGGCTTTCAGACTAGATTTAGATTAGATTTTTTTAGACTACTATTTACTTTAGTTTTGGGTATTGTTATACCCTATTTCAGATGTTATATTTTATCAGTTTTGAACCTTATGGACTTTCAACCTCTATTTCTGCATTTATACAGTATATATTTTGTAATGTTCAGGTACAAATATCAGTCATGGATTAGATTGTGGTCCCTCGGGGTCATGAGCACCGTGTGGCTTTCTGGTTCAGAAAATTAGGGCGTTACAATCTTGGTATCAGAGCCTAAGGTTTAATAGTGTACTAGGAAGTCTGAAAGCCGCATCTAGTAGAGTCTTGTACATGGGTGTGTTGCGTGCGATATTTAGAGGCTACGAGATATTTTAGGAATAGTTTCCCCTCTTTTAGTAGTCAGGTCGTGCCAGTGAGCATAATCTCACTTAAACTCTCAATCTAATCTCTTTTTATTTCATTTCAGAACATGCCTAAAAAAAAAAAGAAACGGAAATCAGCCAGCCTTTCAGCCTAAAGATCCTTTGGGTGAACATGTTTCTCATACAGAGTTCAGAGCTACATTAACTACTTTTGCTAACTCAGTAGTAGCTCAGAATGAATGACCAGCTATTATTTCGGCTAATCCAGTGGCCAACTTTGCTGCAGCTAGGATTTGGGACTTTACCCGGATGAATCCTTCATCTTTCTCAGGGTCTAAGTCAGACGAGGACCCACAGAAATTCCTAGATCAAGTTCAGAAAGCCACTGATATAATGGGGGTGACTCCTAGTGAGAGTTCTGAGCTAGCTGCATACTAGTTGCAGGATGTCGCTCACACTTGGTACAAAAAGTGGAAGTCAAAGAGGGCAGTCGATGCAGGTTCAGTAGAGTGGAAGGAGTTTGCCTCTGCATTTCTTGATAGATTCTTTCCCTTAGAGCTGAGAGAAGCTAAGGTGTTAGAGTTCATCAATCTCAAGCAGGGCAACATGACAGTGAAAGAGTATTCTCTTAAGTTTACTCAACTAGCTAGATATGCTCTGCACATGGTTGCGGATAGTCGATCCAGGATGAGTAGGTTTGTCTCAGAGGTGAATGATAGCATGGTCAATGAGTGTAGGACCGCGATGTTGAATGGTGATATGACCCTAGCTAGGATTATGACTCATGCTCAGTAGATAAAAAAGCAAAAATTTAAGCAGAGAGAGTAGCAGAATAAGAGAGCAAGGACAGGAATTTTGAACTTTGCTCAACCTAAATCAGAGGGTGGTAACCATTCTCAGTTCCGCCCAAAGCCTTCTGTTCCAACTCCTTCTTTAGCCAGTGCTCCAGCTCCTAAATTCAGAGATAGGGCCCCAGGACCTAAATCTCTGGGCAGTGTTAGCAGTGTCCGAACAAATCCCCTTTGCCATACTTGTGGTAAGAACCATCAGGGTATTTGTAGAGCTGACAGCGATGTTTGTTTCAGATATGGCAAGCCAGTCCATCAAGTCAAATATTGTCCTCAGTCAGATTATCAGAGTTATCTCCACTCTTCAGCTCAGTCCGATCGCCCGAATCAGCAGGGTGCCACCTCCAGTGCTACTACTGGGCAACGCCCAAACAGACTCTATGCTCTCCAGACCCAACAAGATCAAGAAAATTCTCCTAATATAGTTACTGGTACATTACAGATCTTTCATGTTCATGTTTACGCTTTGCTAGATCCAGGAGCTTCCTTGTCTTTTGTTACTCCTTATATACCAACTGATTTCAAAGTCAGTCCATAAATTCTAGCAAAACCTTTCTTAGTCTCTGCCTAGTTGGTAAAACCATCATAGCCAGATGGTATACAGGAACTGTACGGTTATGATATCTCAGAAAATCACTTCAGCAGACTTAGTCAAATTAGATATGACTGATTTTGATATCATTCTCGACATAGATTGGCTTCATTTTTGTTATGCCACAGTCGAATGCAGAAACAAAATAGTCTAGTTTCAATTTCCAATTGAACCCGTCCTTGAGTGGAGGGGTAGCATTTTTGCTTTCAGAGGTCAGTTTGTTTCCTACCTACAGGCAAGGAAACTGATTTTCGAAGGTTGTATCTACCATCTTGTTTGAGTTAAGGACTAGTTATAAGACTTCCAGTCTTGAATCAGTCCTAGTAATTCATGAATATTCCGGTGTCTTTCTCGAAGATCTTCTAGGAATTTCTCCCGAAAGGGAAATAGACTTCGGCATTGATCTTCTTCCAGATACTCAGCCCATATCTATTTTGCCATATAGAATGACACTAGCAGAACTCAGAGAACTAAAAGAATAGTAGAAGGATCTCTTAGATAGGGGATTTATCAGGCTTAGTGTTTCCCCGTGGGGTGTACCAGTCTTATTCGTGTGAAAGAAAGAAGGTTCTCTCAGAATGTGCATAGATTATCGTCAGTTCAATAATATCACAGTCAAGAACAAGTATCCTCTTCCCAGAATTGATGACTTATTTAACCAACTTCAGGGTGCCAGTTACTTCTCTAAGATAGACCTCAGATCAAGCTATCATCAGTCTAGAGTCAGAGGATGTGACATTCCAAAAATGGCTTTTCGAACTCGGTATGGTCACTTTAAATTCTTAGTTATGTCCTTTGATCTTACCAATGCTCCAGCCACTTTCATGGACTTGATGAACTGTGTGTTCAAGCAGTACTTGGACATGTTTGTCATAGCCTTTATAGATGACATCCTTATGTATTCCGCAGCGAGCAGGATCATGCAGACCATCTCAGAATAGTACTTTATACTCTTAGAAATCATTAGTTGTTCGCCAAATTCAGTAAGTGCGAATTTTTGCTAAGTTTAGTAGCATTTCTTGGTCATATCATTTTCGATGATGGCATTAGAGTAGATCCTCAAAAGACTAAAGCAGTGAGAAACTAGCCCAGACCCATCTCTCCATCAGATATCAGAAGTTTCTTGGGTTTGGCTGGCTATTATAGAAGGTTTTTTAAAGGTCTTTCTTCTATTGCATCCCCTATGTCCATCGACTCAGAAGAAAGTCAAGTTTCAATGGTCAGATTTATGCGAGAAGAGTTTTCAGGAGTTGAAGACTCGACTCACCTCAGCTCCAGTTCTAGCGTTACCAGATGTATCAGATGGTTTTGTTGTATACTGTGATATATCCAGAGTAGGTTTAGGTTGTGTCCTCATGCAGAGGTTCATAGCCTACTCCTCCAGACAGCTTAAGCCCCATGAGAAGAATTATCCTACTCATGATCTTGAGTTAGTAGCCGTAGTATTTGCCTTAAAGATTTAGAGGCATTATCTATATGGAGTTTATATAGATGTGTTCACAGATCATAAAAGCCTTCAGTATGTATTCTCTCAGAAAGACCTCAGCCTCCATCATAGAAGGTGGTTAGAGCTCTTGAAAGATTATGACATGAGTGTTATTTACCATATGGGCAAGGCCAATGTAGTGGGCGACGTTCTCAGTAGACTATCTATGGGTAGTGTTGCTCATGTTGAGGACAATAAGAAGAAGTTAGTCCAGGAAGTTCATCAGCTTGCCAGACTAGGTGTCCGCTTAGTCGATTCTTCAGAGGGTAGTGTATGGGTTCAAAATAGTTCAGAATCATCTCTAGTTTTCAAGGTGAAAGAAAATAAAGGTAGAGATCTAAGTATTTTCAAGTTGAAAGAGTTAGTCAGATATTAGAAAGTAGAGGTTTTCTCCCAAGGGAGATATGGTGTTCTACGTCATCAGGGTCGTCTTTGTGTTCCAGGTGTAGACGACTTAAGGTAATGAATTCTTGTAGAAATGCATGGTGTGCATTACTCTATTCATCCAGGGGCCACTAAGATGTACTATGACTTGCGGGAGATCTATTGGTGGAGTGGGATGAAGAAAGATATTACATAGTTTGTGGATAAGTGCTCTACATGTTAGTAGGTTAAGAAAGAGCATCAGAAGCCTAGTGGTTCCATGTAGGAGTTCATTATTCTCACTTGGAAATGGGAAGAAATGAGCATGGACTTCGTGACGAGTTTACCTCATACTCATTGTCAGTATGATTCAGTGTGGGTCATTTTAGATAGGATGACCAAATCAACTCATTTTCTTCCAGTCTATGCCTCTTATTTAGCCGAGGATTATGCCAAACTCTATATCAGAGAGTTGGCCAGATTACACGGTATTTCGTTGTCCATTGTTTTAGACAGAGGTACCCAGTTCACCTCTCACTTCTGGAAAGCGTTCTAAAAGGGTCTAGGTACCCAAGTTTATCTCAGAACAGCCTTTCATCCTTAGACAGATGGTCAAGCAGAAAGGACCATTAAGACCCTAGAAGATATGCTAAGAGTGTGTGCAATTGATTTCAAGGGAAGTTGGGATGACCGCTTACCTTTGATTGAGTTTGCATACAATAATAACTATCATTCTAGTATTCAGATGGCTCCGTTCGAAGCTCTATATGGTAGGAGATGCACATCTTCAATCGGTTGGTTAAAAATTAGTGAGGCCTCAATTATAAGGCCTGACCTAGTATTCGATGCCCTAGAGAAAGTTCAGTTTATCAGAGAAAGACTTCAGGCTGCCTAAAGCCAACAAAAGTCTTATACAGATGTGCGCAGAAAGGATCTCGAGTTTGAGATTGGTGACTTTGTCTATCTAAATATCTCTCCCATGAAAGGAGTAAAGAGATTCGGCAAGAAGGGAAAGCTTAGTCCCTGATATGTCGGTCCCTTCAAAATTCTCAGTCGCTATGGAAAAGTAGCTTATGAGCTCGAATTGCCTTCAGATTTAGCTTCAGTTCATCCAGTCTTTCATGTCTCTTTGTTCAAGAAGTGCATACGTGACCCATCTGTTATAGTCCCTACCTAGAGCATAGATATTCAGAATAGCCTCTCTTATGAAGAGATTTTAGTCAAAATTCTAGACTATCAGATTCGTAGACTGAGGAACAAAGAAGTCTCTCTAGTCAAAGTTCTTTGGCAGAATCAGTCCGTTGAGGGAGCTACCTGGGAAGCGAAAGCAGACATGGGAACCAAGTACCCTCACCTCTTCTCTGCTAACCCAGACTTAGCTCAAGGTAAAAGTTTTTCTTAAGCTTATTCAGTTTCATGTTCAGGTTTCAGTTATAAACTTGGTATCCATTTCATGTTCAGAATCCCATTATAACTTGGTACTAAGTACCATTGCATTCAGTCATGCATTCATGTATTATTTCAGTCACGTAATCATGCATCAGACATGCATTCTTATTTCGAGAAATTCAGTTCATCAGAACACTCAGTTATACATTCATGAGTTAGTCATCGATGCATCAGATATGCATGAGTTCAGCTTATACGTCATACATCAAATATGCATATTCAGTATATGGTATTCAGTTTATCGGTCATGTCAGTCATGTAGTAATGTTTCAGTAGTGTATGTCTTGCACGTACTCTAGTTAAATTTTTCCCTTTCAGTCAGTCTCATTCGAGGACGAATATTCCCAATGGGGAGATATTGTAATACCCCATACTTTTACCTAGCTTAAATTCGTCCTAAGAATGTTAAGTATTATCTTCTAAATTGAATGATGTTTATTCCATGTGGAATTTTTAATATTTTCAGTCTTTGTCATGTGGGAAATTGAATAAGCTTTCCAACGATACCAAATTCGCCTAAATCCGATAACCGGGTAAGAAGTTATGGCTATTTTAAGTTCCAGTCGTAAAACTGCATCATTTCAGTCAGTGGCACGTTGCGCTACACGTAAAAATGACAATTGTCAATTTTCAGTAGGCATTCGAGATATATCCGCATCGCGCCAAACTTCTAGGTCACAAACAAAGTGGCAACGCGATAGCTCCGCGTTGCACCATAGCCCAATTTCCCAGTTGTCAAATTTTAGTAGCCTGGCGCGATGGAGACACGTCGCGCCAAGACCAAAAATTGGGATTTTCAATTTTTAGCTCTCATTTTTAAATTCGTTCAAGGGTACTTGGGTCTTTTTCCACGACCCTAAGTAACCCAAAACACAAAATTTAAACCCTATAAGACCTATTAGCTCATTGTTACTCACATCGCTCAAGAAATAAATCAACTCTCTTCAAGAACAAGAACCCTAGCTCTTAAATTCAAGGGACAAATCACAAGAACTCTCCATCAATCCTTTAAGGTTTCCTTTCTAAGGTATGCAAAGTGTTCATATATGGGCCCCTTTCACCCATAGAGCTCAAGAATCTCTTTTC
>NC_061121.1:228515359-228522023 GCF_002878395.1 Capsicum annuum | reverse complement strand
CAGGAATTGGAGCAGTTTTGGTGTCAGAAATGGGCCAGCATTATCCGGTAACTGCTAAGTTACGTTTTCTATGCACCAACAGCATGGCTGAATATGAAGCTTGTATCCTGGGGCTCAAATTGGAACTTGATATGGGTGTTCGTGAATTGCTAGCCATCGGAGATTCAGATTTGCTGATTCACCAGGTATGGGGAGAATAGGCGGTAAAAAACTCCAAGATTACTCGTTATGTGGAGCTGGTGTAAGAATTATGCGGAAGATTCAAGGATGTTGATTTTAGACATATCCCAAGGACACAAAACGAGTTTGCTAATGCTTTGGCCACGATATCTTCCATGATTCAGCACCCGGATCAGAGTTACATCTATCCTTTGGAAATAAGCCTAAAGGAGCAACCCGCACATTGCATACACATGGAAGAGGAGCCTGATGGAAGGCTTTGGTACTATGACATTAAGAGGTATTTGGAATCAGGAATATATCCTGAAGAGGCTAGTAACAACCAAAAGAAGACAATCCGGCGTTTGGCAAAGAATTACTTTCCAAGTGGAGAAATTCTTTTTAGGAGGACTCCTGATTTGGGATTCCTAAGATGCGTCGATGCGGCGTAAGCCAATAAGTTGATAAATGAGGTACACACTGGAGTTTGTGGGCCCCATATGAATAGGTTTGTCCTTGCCAGAAAGATCCTGAGAACCGGTTACTTCTGGATGACTATGGAAAATGATTGTAGTAAGTTTTTGCAGAGATGTCCAAAATGTCAAATACACGGAGATTTGATTTGAATGCCTCCACACGAGCTTCACACAATGAATTCTCCTTGGCCTTTCGTAGCTTGGGAATGGATGTTATCAGACCAATAGAGCCATTGGCATCGAATGGACATAGATTTATTTTAGCGCCGTCGATTATTTCACTAAGTGGGTTGAAGCTGCTTCATACAGAACCGTTACTAAGAAAGTGGTTGCATATTTCATCAGGAATAACTTGATTTTCCGATTCAGAGTGCCAGAATTGATTATTACTGATAATGGGGAAAACCTGAACAGTCACTTAATGAAAGAAATTTGTGATCAGTTCAAGATTGTGCATCACAACTCGACAGCGTACCATCCCCAAATTAATGGAGCCGTAGAAGCTGCTAACAATAATATCAAGAAGATCTTGAGAAAGATGGTCAAAAATGATAGATCATGGCATGAGATGTTACCTTACGCCTTGCTAGGGTATCGAACAATAGTTCGAACCTTCACAGGAGCAACTCCCTATTTACTAGTTTATGGGAATGAAGTTGTGATACCCGCTGAGATCAAAATACCTTCCCTAAGGATTATTCAGGAAGCCGAACTGAGTAACGAAGAATGGGTCCGTGCTCGCTATGAACAATTCATGTTAATTGATGAAAAGAGAATGGTCGTTGTATACCATGGTCAGCTATATCAACACTGGATGGTTCGTGCCTTTAACAAGAAGGTAAGAAATCAAGCATTTGAAGTGGGGCAACTGGTTCTCAAACGAATATTCCCTCACCAAGAGGAGTACAAGGGCAAGTTCGCTCCAAACTGGCAAGGGCCATACATAGTTCGCAAGGTGCTATCTGGAGGAGCTCTAATTTTGTCTGAGATGGATGGCACAGAGTGGACCAAACCAATCAATTCTGATGCGGTAAAGAGATATTATGTTTGAATGACGTTCTAGTTTTTGTGTTTTCTTAGTTTGTTTGTAATCACCTTTGTAATAATGTTGTCTGCTGGTGTGTAACTGCCTAGAATCCTTTCTCTTTATACACAAACTATGTTTGACTTGAATTCCCAAGAAAGGGATACGTAGGTGGCCTATGTCGGCTTCGGTCAACCCCTTAGGAAATTTTATCCTTTCCCCCATATGTATGAACTACGTGATGACCTGAATTCTCAATTAAAGAGATACGTAGGCGGCCTATGCCGGCTTCGGTCAACCCATTAATTTCTTTTGTATATCCCTAGCGTAGCTTGAACTACATTTGACCTGATTCCTGCTTCAACGGGATACGTAGGCGCCCCAACGGCTCAGTCATATAACCCCAGGAAAGGAAAACTGGGGCAGAATTTTTGAAAAGGAATCTCAAAAATTCACAAGAGAAGATCGACATCTAACAAAGAGAATGAAGATCAGCAAAGACTTCAGATCCACTCAGATTGGTATTATCTCAAACAAGTTTAAACTGGGGTAGAAATTTTGAGGAAGACCTCAAAATTTCCACCAAATGCCGGAACATATTCCAAATTCCCCAGCACCAGAGGTTAAAGCTTTGGAAACCACCAACTGTAACAAAGTCTGGGTAGACTCAATATTTGGCTATGATAAAACTACTTGAAGAAACCCTCCAACAATAATCATGAGTTTTGGAAACCATCCATCGGATATAGTCAGAACTGCGAGGAAGACGTTTATTGAGCTAGTACATGACATGACTGGCAGAAATTTTCTAAAATTTTACAGAAGTTTTCAAAATTATTTTCAAAATTTAAGACTATTTTCAAAAATCTAATGACTCACTTACTTAGTACTTGCCTAGACATCATTTGGGATAGAGTGTCAGGGTGGAAGTTTTAATATGGTGGAATGCCCAAGAGATGGCAAGGAGCAAATCACGGATCGAAGAAGGTCAACATGGAGTAATTTCATTCAACTAATCATTTTTTTGTGGATGCAGAGATCAATACACAAAATGAGAGTCTCTTTCAAAAATCCCTGAGCAAATTGGGAGCCACAACAGATCATTAATGCCCAAGAACGGTATTTTAGGGTAGCCCCAAAAATAGGTTTAATGCCCATTTATTGAGGACATTTTGATTTTTCCATCTCATTTCTTAAGATCGTATGCGACAAACAAAAGCACATTGTCTTCTTTACCCGTATCGTATTTAGAAGTTTCCTAAAAATAGTCGCTAGTAAAAGCGACTTTGTGTCTACTAATCGTCTACCTTGAGTACAGATATATGTAGAAAGCAGGACACTGACAAATGAAGCCAGGTAAAATTATTTTATCACAGCCACAATGGCCATTGCATATCATTGCCGCAAAGGCCATCACATATCTGTTGACGTGCTAGACACAACACTGGCATCGAGGATATCATCAGCATTCAATATTTGTTGACGCGCTAGACACAACGCTGGCGTTGAGGATATCATTAACATTCAATATCTATTGACGCGCTAGACACAATACTGGCGTCGAGGATATCATCATCATTCAATATGGCGTAGAGGATATCATCAGCATTCAATATCTGACGACACGCTAGACACAACGCTGGTGTAGAGGATATCATCAACATTTAATATCTGACGATATGCTAGACACAACGCTGGTGTAGAAGGTATCATCAGCATCCAATATATCTGTCAACACGCTAGACACAATGCTAGTGTTGAGGATATCATCAGCATTCAATATCTGTTGATGTGCTAGAAACAACGCTGGCGTCGAGGATATCATTATCATTCAATATCTGAAGACACACTAGACACAACGCTGGCATAGAGGATATCATCAGCATTCAATATCTGTCGACACGCTAGACACAACGCTGGCGTAGAGGGTATCATCAACATCCAATATATCTGTCGACACATTAGACACAACACTAGCGTCGAGGATATCATCAGCATTCAATATATCTGTCGACATGCTAGACACAACGCTGGCGTTGAGGATATCATTAGCATTCAATATATCTATTGACACACAATACACAATGCTGGCATTGAGGATATCATCATCTTTTCATAAATCAGCATCTGAATACATTAAGAGCACACAATTTGGAGGGACGCCTTCAGGTCGCTATCTAAGGATGAATGATATATGAGATTTCCTAGCAATTGACAATTTGAAGGTCATCTATAAGTCATATTATTTGAAATAGGAGAGTGTGCAAGATCACCTATGATTTGATAGCTTGTAGGTCATTCGTAAGCCACAATAACATCCTAACCGGATAGTGTGCAAGATCGCCCAAAAATTAATAGTTCAAAGGTTATCCGTAAGTCGCAACTAAATCCTTACCGGTGGATATGGAAGATTGTCAAAGTGATACGTCCAAGGGTTTTCTATAAGCCGCGTCATATCCAAGATCGATTATGTGCAGGATTACTCAAAGATGATCAATTTGAGGGATTATCTATAAGTCATATTGTATCCAAGGTCGAATGATGTGCAGGAACACCTGAAAGCTAGAAATTGGAGGGATATCTGTAAGTCATCTCTTATTCAAAGTCGGATGATGTGCAGGATTACCTAAAAGATAGAAATTCAAAGAATATCTGTAAGTCGCCTTGTATCCAACATCAAATAATGCGCAAGATCATCTAAAAATTGACAATTTAGAGAAAATTTATAAATCGATCATCGGCTACAATCGGAGAGGTTATCATGCCACATACAACAAGTGATATAGGTACAATAAAGGATGACTTCGCTTTTCAGGCCACAACTCACGTGGAGATATAATAAAAGACTACATACCTCTTTAGTGAATTATATTTAGTACTAACACTTTTGCTTGAAGCATTGTTGAGAGCATCCGAGAGGATGAAAATCTCCAATAAAAACCACAGGTACGGACGAATTTAGGTATGACGCAACACAACGTGGAACTCTTTCTTAGCAGCAAAATGGGACATAGTCTAAAGAGGGACGTCAAACTTCTTGGACGCGAGTTTAAGGATGATCACCACCACCATCCAACCACACCCCTGTTAGAAGGCATGTGCATATTTCAGGATATTCTGGTTTCATCTTCACCTTCGGGATATTTTTAAACTCATGCTAAGGGTAACCTTCTCTTTTTTTCAAATTCGGGTGGCAACACACTTAAAGTTTTGGAAATTATGTCCAGGTAAGTTCTTGACTATGGATGTGAAGGATCCCACATTTATGGTTAAGAGTTTAAAATCCTATTTTCTACAACTCGATCAACTTGTCACTCATTCCGAGCCAAAGATGGTCTGAAATAAAAGACTATCTTTTCTACCGATTGAGTCGAACTACAAGCAGTCTGATTCCCTGAAATCTTGGGGATATATAGGCTGGGATCTATGTAGAAAACTCGATTGCATTCCAACCTCCCCCTAATCCCTTTATTCCCCAGTTTCTCAGTTTTATCACACACTTTAAAACTGAGATAACTTGTGATTTTTTTGAAAATCGTGCTTTAAATCAAGCTCTATGAACTATAAGTGGCCTGAATTCTCATGTAACCTGAGATATGTAAGAAACCTAATATCGAGGTCCGGCCATGACTCTATGAAAATCATGCGAAAACCAACCTCTTTCAGATTCAAATCCATGGTCGGACAAAAATTAGGAACGTCAACCTTCCTTTACCCAGGGTTACTTACATCCACCCTACCCGAAAGGAGGGGGCAACTGTTGACACCTAATTTTTGCCCTCCACGACTAAATTTAATCCTAAGTTTCTTCAGTTTTTAATAAACCAAAATAATTATTTCATCTAAAAAAAAAACTTAAAATATTTTTCGTACGTGATTTTTTCATTTTAAGTAATGATTATATACTATCGTGTTCAGTTATACGAGATTATATAATTTGTGTCTTAAATATTTATTTTACAAAATATCGGATTTAATTAAGGCTTATCTTGAAAATAAATTCAAATGATTAAAATCTTAATTTAAATATAATTTATTCTCAAAAATAATTTATTTGGATAAATATGCATTCATTTTATTAAATCAAGAAGCTCGGGATTAAAAAAAATGTATTAATTCTTATCGAATTTTAATTTAATTTAGCCAATCTATTAGATTTTACCATAATTGAAAATTGGTCATAATTGCAATGCAATTCGTCAATTAATTTTTAATTTGGTCAAAATAAATAAATATGGCTAAATTTTAAATTCCAATTGGGGTTATATTTTAAATAACCCCAAAATTTTCAAGAACTCTCATACCTTTTACCCAATTCTCACCAAAAAATAAATTCAAATTGTACTATTACCCCCAACTTTGTCCTTTTCCAATTTTGAAATTCAAAGATTAAAATTCCCACCGAAGATTCTTCTACCTCACCTTATCTTTAATTTTTACATTCCAAAAACCCCCCTAAATGTTTTTTCTCCCATATTGGTAGATGACAAGAAATAAATCTCTATCCTTTCCTATAAATACTTTTCTCCCACATTCTCTCCTATAAATACTACCACTACTTTGGTAGAGAGGAGGGGAGAAGGAAGAAAAAAAAAGGCTAGAAAGGGGAAAAATCCTTTTGAGCAAAAATAGTTAATTTTACTTAGTAAAAATTTTTGTTCCATAAAGTTGCCGACGATGTTTTTCGGTGGTGGTTGATTCCAACGAAACTCGTAGTCTCGTTTTGCTGCCCCCCAAAAGGTAATCACGCCTTCTTTTTTCTTTTTCTTATTATTTTAGTTTTTATTATCGTTTTTCTCTTCATCTTTTTTTCTTCTTCGTAGTTCGTAGATATAATTTTATTTATTGAGATTGTATGTTATAGATGGCCTTGAAGGCCCTAGGACGTTGTGGTATCGATATTCTAATTATTTTTATGTTCATGATATAAAAATGAGCTAGCAATAGTTGTATGTGCCTTTTTTGACTTTATTCTTTGATTATTTTAGATAAAGTTTCAATCTTT
>NC_061121.1:228487991-228512359 GCF_002878395.1 Capsicum annuum | reverse complement strand
GGCCATACAAATAATAATGATGTTAATAATGATGATAATAATAATTAAGCTTTTTTCTGTTATCTATGAATTTTTTTTGTTTGTTTTGTAAAAAATTATGTTTGATGCACTTGACTTTTTATTTCTTATTTAATTTTCGTGCTGTCTATTTCTATTTCTTAACGAATGACATGTCTACAATTAAGGAATAATTTGATTTCAGTATCAATAGAAAGAACATATGAGTTATCTGTTAGGTTTTGTGTGTGACAGAAGCTGTATTTTGTTGTTCGAAACATATTAGAAATCTGATGAAACAGATTATTTATCTGTTGAAACAGATTACTAATCTGGTGCAATAAAATACCCAGCTATTCGATTCATAATCATATTACGGGCACCTATAACCCTTAAACATGAATCTAACATGAGTCTACTTTTACAATAGAACATTTATCTGGTGCCGCAGATAATGGATCTATTTAAACAGATTGCTCTTATATTGCATTCATGTTCACGTGCAAACTATTGTTGAAAAAACAACACACTAGCAGTTATCCAAATTCAACTAAAAAGCATAATCTGACTTACCAAAGTCTCCTCTCAAGTAAATTCCAAAGTTGAAAGTGATTTACGAAACAAAATTTGACATAAGAATTTGGTCAAAGAGCAGCAGTTGGGGTAACAACAACAATGGTCAACAAGAAAAATATGAAGTTGATAATGAAGTATAAGATGATGATAATGAATCAGAAGATAATGAATAAAGCAGCAATAACAATGAACAACAAATATTGCGAAGAGAGAGAAAATAACAAAGGATGAGGAGAGAGAAAAAGACGTTTTTTTTTCTTTTGTTCCCCGTTATATATTAACTAACATTTGAATTAAAGTGTAAATTTAAAAACTTGTGGGTTATTTTGAAATTTTTCAAACTTTCTTAAACCATAATGAAGTAATTGTCACCTCTACTCAATTATTAAGACTCGTGTCACCTACACCTCATTTTAAAATTTTTTTGTCACATGTGGCCCAAACCCACATGTCTCTCTCTTAACAAATACTCATAAATACTTTTAAATCATGTAATGTAATGTTCATCTTATTCTCATGAAACCTAAATGTAAATGAATGTTAATTAGATACATATGAGTACATTCAGTTTCTTTTTTTTTTATTTTCTAAGTTATAACTTTTACAGTCTTTGGATCTCAGACTCATTAGACATCGATTATCACATGATAAATAAGAATGTATGAATTAATGTGTGAGGAACAAGCACGAATTGCTTATTTTAAGGATTTTTTTTTGCCAAAGTCATCGATAGGCACTCAAACTTGTTGCCAAAATTCACTTAGACACCTAAACTAAGGCATATTCCTATCAGGCCTCTAAACCCCCCACATTTTGTTCCAATTAGGCCTTTTTTGCCCTATCAGCAAAAAGCTCAAAGTGTGTGCTGCACACACGTGATGACGTGGCAAAATGAGCTAATTGGAAGCTGACACGTAGCATTGTGGGTTCAATAATTATTAAAAATTAATTATAATTTTTTTAAAAAAGTATATACAAATGGCATTGAGGAAATTATTAAAAAATAATTCTAAAATTATTAAAAAAAAAATTGATTAGTTAAAAAAATTATAAATTTTTTTAAAAAATGAAATAAAGTATTAAAATAATAATTATTAAGAAAAATTATAAATTTTTTTAAAAAATGAAAATAAAAAATGGCAAGGATATAAATTATGAAAAAATAATTATAAAATTATTTGAAAATTAAAAATAAAAAAATGATTATTTAAAAAAATTATAAAAAATTTTGAAAAATGAAATAAATTATTAAAAAATTATTTTAAAAATAAAAAATTAATTATTAAAAAAATTATAAAACTTTTTAAAAAAATGAAAATAAAAAATGGAATTGAGGATATAAATTATGAAAAAATAATTATAAAATTATTTGAAAAATAAAATAAAAAACTAATTATTTTAAAAAATATATAATTTTTTTAAAAAAATAAAATAAATTATTAAAAAATTATTTTAAAAAAATTATAAAACTTTTTAAAAAATGAAAATAAAAAATGGTTGTAACACCCCGATTTTCTGAACCGGAATGCTACACGGTGCTCATGACCCCGAAGGATCACAAGCTAACCCATGACTGATATCTGTACCTGTATACTGTATAATATATCATAAAATGCGGAAACATGAACATGAAAGGTCATAAGGTTCGAACTGAATAAACGTCTGATAACAAAAAGTCTGAAAAAGGTATAACAATACCAAAATAAGTCATAAATACTGAAAATAATGAGATCTGAATATCTAATCTGACATCTAGTCTGAAAGCCTCTAACTGAACTGAATAAGGAGTTGAAGGAATATGTCTCCAACTAACTCCATCTAGCAACTGAATAATAAATGTAGCAATAATCATATCGTCCTCGAATGAGAAGGACTCACTGTAAACTCTGAACACTGGAATACTATTGCTGATCTGGAGCTCGTGCCTTTGAACCTATGGTGTAACATAAGAGAAAGCACCATAGTGCAAATGCGTCAGTACGTCTGAATGTACTGAGTATACGAGTGAGGTAGGCTAAATGCAAAGGGTTATATGTATGAACAATGCTGACTAATATGACATGAGAATACATACATGCATACATAAATGTAACTGAACTCATGAAGATACTACTGAATCTGAATACTGACAACATGAGTGTACTGATACTGAGATACTGAATAGATGAACGACTATTTTTGACAGTTCGAATTATGAAGAACTGGTCTGATTGACTGTGTCTAACAGTTCTGAAACTGAGTACTGATAGTATAAGTTTTGAGAACTGGTAATAATGATAACATGAGTGACTGTATCTGATAATCCTGAATCTGATGGAACTATCTAAGTCCCGTACTGTATCTGAGTTGACTGTATCTAACAGTCCTGCTATACTGAAATTTGAAGAACTATCTGAGTTCTTTACTGAGACTGGGTGACTGTAGCTGACAGTCCTAAAATCTATAACTAAAACTATGGGATGTATTCATCTAACTGATATGCCCCAAGCTAAACTGACTGGGGTCCAATCTCTGCCCTGACTGGAAGGGTGTCAATACCGCACCACTGGTAAGGACAATATGTGAGCAACCCTCATATAACAGGTAACTCTAGTGAGAAGGTGGGAACCCTTATATAACAGGTTAAGCCACCTCATCTACCCTCATATAATAGGCTGCGATGTCTCAACCTATGTTGTCTACCTAGTTTTGGAACTTAGAGATTGCATCTAAGGATCTCAGTCCTAATCTAGCGAGTGAGTCCCCATCCCTAGGATAACTCGGTGCTGAATCCTACTCCCATCTGAAAGACACTAAACTAAATAATTGGGATGAACTAAATAACTGAACTGAATTGATTATTTAAACTGATACTGATTAACTAGATTGATACTAGTGGTATTGTTTAGCGGAGCTAAACTAAGTTTACTGGATTCCGATGACTGACGGAATGTACTGAGTCCTGAGGACTAGTTGAGAGTACTGAAGTTATTGAGATTGACTTTGAATACTGAGATTACAGATATCACTGAGTACTGATATCAATGAGATTACTAAACTACTGATATTACTGAGGTTACTGAGCACTGAAATTACTGAGAATACTGAACTACTGAGATTACTGAGTTTTCCTGAGTCACATGACTGACTGAATTCTACTGAATTATGGCTTGATTTTATATATCGTGAAACATGACATGGCTCTAGGCACACAGCTATATTTTCAGGTATGAATACCCCCAGGACTCGATGGAAGAAAATAGACACAACATGACTGACTTGATCATAAGATTGGAGTCCACAATTCACATTGTCATATGTAGGGGATATTATAATTCATGTATTTATTCAACATCTCAACATGGTAGGGGAAAGCATGGATATATTTCATGTACATAATTCATATCTCCATTATCATACATTTTCATACCATAACAATAACAACACATAAATAGCATGGAAATCCATATTGAAGTGTATAGCTAACATGGACTTGTCATTTAGATATCATGGAATCATGTAAATATGAATTTCTAGCATCCTAGGCATTTTATCAAACACCTTGCATGCATTCTTTAAGGCCTAGGTGGATTTCATACTTGCATCATATCAAACCACCCAAAGTTCGTGTTTTTCAACTAACAACCACATATATTCCATGAAAACACCTTTAGATATCATCTTGAAGCTTAAACAACAATCATCAACAAGTACATGCTCATATCACCACAAAAAGTTTACAAAATAACATTTAAAAGCATGATTCTTGAGCTCTATGAACGAATTGAATCCATAGATGAACACTACGCATACCTTAAAGCTTGATCTTTAAAGAGATCTAATGTTTCTGAAGGTTCCTGAAGAAATCCTTAGGCTTGCCCTTGATTTTTCTTGACTAGGGTTTAACCCCTTTAGGAAAAAATGTTCTTACTCCTGAGGAGACGATCTTGAGAGGAAACTCTAATCTTGTGGTTGATAGTGTATGAGAGAGCTTTTTGAGATGTTTTAACTAAAGAGAATGGAAGATAATACATTCCTTGAGGGTTATAAGTCGTAGGAAGTGAAGGGAAAGGACCAAAATACCCTTATGAAATAAATTCCCAGTTGCTGAAAATAATAGTTGACGACATTTGTGACAAGGCGTCAAAAATGTGGTAAGCCGTCAAAAATATCGTCACACGAAACCTGGATTCTACCTAAGGCTGACGACATTTGTGACATGGCATCAAAAATGTGGTAAGCCGTCAAAAATGTCATCACACATAAGATGGATTCTACCTAAGGCTGACGATATTTGTGCCACGAATGTCGTCACTTAGAAGCTGGTTTCTGCCTAAGGCTGACGACCTTCATGATAGGGCGTCACAAATGTGGTAAGCTACTACGAATGTCGTCACTTAGGAGCTGGTTTATTCCTAAGATGACGAACTTTGTGATAAGGCGTCACAAATGTGGTAAGCTACCACGAATGTCGTCACACTGTTTTCAGCCTGACATGCTGGAGAAAAATAGGAATAACTCTTTGCTCCGATATCGGATTTAGGAGAAATTGGTATCGTTGGAAAGATAATTCAATTATCTATCTGTTTATAGGTTATGAGCTCAAAAATTCCAAGTATAATGAGAGATATGCTCGTTTGAAGTTGACTATACCAATATCCTTCTTAAGAATTTAATCGGTAAGGAATGTTTTGATTCGTCTGATAGCTGGGAGTTATTTGAAGTCTTAATATACATCTAACTTACTCATAAAACTATAAAAGAACCATGATGTACTATGCATGAGCTTGGTACATGGCTCTGATATTGGTTTGGATTTTTCGGGGTATTACAATGGCATTGAGGATCCAAATTATTAAAAAATAACTATAAAATTATTTTAAAAATAAAAATAAAAGCCTAATTATAAAAAAGAAATTATAAAATTGTTTAAAAAATAAAAAACTAATTATTAAAAAGAAATTATAAAATTTTTTAAAAAACAAAAATAAAACTCCCCCACCTACCCCCAGCCCCAGCCCCCAGCGTATTGTTTTATTAAAAAAAAATATTGGGACCCCCTAATGCTTTTTTGCCTAATTATAAAATTATTTAAAAAAATAAAAAATAATTATTAAAATGAAATTATAAAAAAATTTTAAAAAATAAAAATAAAACTCCCCCACCTACCCCCAACCCCCAGCGTATTTTTTTATTAAAAAAAAAATTGGGACCCCCTAATGCTTTTTGTTTTATTAAAAAGGGTCTTTAGCGTTTAAAAAAAAAAATTGTTATTAAAAAAATTTTGGGGCCCTCAATGCCACTTGGCATCTTTTTATTTGTAAATTAGTAAAAAAAAAAATGCTCCTCACGCGTCTCTCACGATGGCACTGCACGCGCAGTGCCACATAGGCAAAAAAGGCCCAATTGGAACAAAATGTGGGGGATTTTAGGGGCCTGATAGGAACATGCCTTAGTTTAGGTGTCTAAGTGAATTTTGGCAACAAGTTTGAGTGCCTATCGATGCCTTTGGCCATTATTTTTTTATATCACCTCACCCACCCTGTACTTATAAGAGACTACTATGTGTATGTATTTTTACATGTTTAATCATGCATAACCCCATGTATAAGAGTGTTAAAGTGTATATCCACGTACATCGTTGTAATTCTTCATGGCATACCTTTTACTCGTTGTCAACATTAATTCCCAAAATCATAGAGGAAAAAAAACATTCGATGTAGAATGCAATAACAAAATTCTGATGAACAAGATAAAACAATGGAAATGTCAACAATGGTTTCCAAAAATGACAAACGAATCAAAAAAAAAAAAAGATACGATCCAAATGCAATTACAAAATCTACTGAAAAAGGCAATGAATGTTTTAGACTAAAAAGGATTAATATGACATGTACAATGAGATTGACATTTTGGGGTTGAGAGATGAAAGAAATTTGAATAAAAATGTTATATGAAGATACTTTTTAGGTTTTTTTCTTTTTCAATTTTTTTGAATTTAGGCTAGGGAATGGAAAATGGTGGAGAGAATTAAAAAGCCAAAAATCAAACTATCAGTAATAAAGTAAAAATCCCTCTACCATCAATCCCTTTTCTTTTTTACCAAACCAATGAGCTACTAAGATTTTTCAAAGTTATTGTTATAGTGACTACATATTAGACGAATATTTTGGGGTCAAAGAGTCATCATGGGTTACCATGTGACATTAATTGAATATTGGGTTGTTTATGTCATAGAGTGGGTCGAGTGGTCATGGATTGACAAATTTTCAACTAAAAATTATAACTAAAAATTACACAAATATACAACTTATGTTTTCAATATTACAAAAAATCCCAACTCCCTAAACATATTACAAAAATCCCAACATATACACAGAATGCTATGTATATATCAGTTATGTTATGTATATTGATAGGGAGAGAGAGTAAAGTAATTAAAAAAGTGAGAGAAAGTGTAATTACTTCCAATAGAGTTGGTATTTATGTTATTTATACAAATTATAAAGACACACAACTTGTGTTTTCATAATTACAAAAAATTTCAACTTCCCAAACTTATTACAAAAATTTCATTTTATATATTTATCTCTCTAAAAGCAAATATACATAAGAAGGTGGATATCGTTCACTGTTTTCCCCCTTAAAACATGGCTTCAATCAAGCATCGATTACCATTTTGAATACAACCGTACTTGGCTCCAACTGATAGCATTCAATTTTATTATAATCTTCTTTTATCATTCGAATTTTTAAGTTTTGAGGTTAGTAATTTTTCTTCATCATTTACTTAACCGAATTTTGGGGATTTTTGAATGAATAAATTATTGCATGTTCTTATATTTTTTTTGGGCTTCTACTTTACCAAAATTTCGTTGTTCTATCATTATTGTCCCTTTTTTGTTTCAAAATAGCCTATTTGAAGTACGAATTTTACAACTTAATACTTTGTAAATGGAGGATTCTCCTTCTTTTAGCTTAGAATTAACTCAGTTAGAGACAAATTCGGTAGTTGGATTCGTTCCCAGAGTTTTTTGATTACGATGAACCTAACTTTGATAAAAACAAATCTAAATATCATAATGACCCCAACAAGATGAAAAAGATTAAACAGGTTGTTGCTGAAAAGTCGAAAAAAGCAATTGGAGAATCATCAAGAAAATTCAAAAAAGATGATACGGCACGTCCACGTCTTCCTAAGGTATATATAATTTTTTTGTTTTTGTATATATGTGATATATAAATTTGTGGTGACATTTTTGTTTGTACCACAGTGATCTATATAGTTAATAGACATAACTGAATAATGGGTGTTTGTACATTAGTAAGTATGTATGTGTTGCACATTACTCAGCAGATATACATAAGTTAGGTTTGCCATTATATTTTGTTATGTTAGTTTGGTGCACTGAACATGCATTGTGCATATGAATAACATATACATAAACATCACCTGTTGTGTATATGTGTTCATTTTTTATGGGTGCAGTTGAGACAATGGACATGAGTTACGTATATGTTAACATATACATCACATGTGACATGTTGTTTGTTGTGTTATTGTAATACCCCGTATACTTCTAAGCTAGAAAACAAATCGTTCTTCCTACGTGTGAAACCTATAACCTTGTAATTCATATTTGAGTATATGAATTTCAATGAGTATCCTAGTGAGAAGAGAGCTTATGATGTGTAAAATGTGTTTATAAGAGTCCCTTGTAGTAATGCAAGTTAAGAGCTTTTGGATCCATCAAGTCTTAGTAGTTGATTTAGCAAGTGTCATCTTTGAACGAGCATAACTTGATGTATATGTGGTATTTTTGCAGATTTAGACCCACCAAATTATAGAGAATCGAATTAGCTTTCCAACGATATCAATTTTACCAAAATCCGACACCTGAGCAAGAAGTTATGGCTTTGCAAAGTGGAGTATGTCGCCTAACAAATCGCCTAAGGCTACTGGAATGGTTATGCCATAAGTTGTGCGACGCACTGCCTAACTTGTGCCATAAGTTGTGCGACGCACAACATAACTTATGCCATAAGTTGTGCGATGCATACCTTATGGCCCAAGTGACATAAACACTCCCTTTTTGAGTTATTTCGAGGGCAACTAAGTCTTTTAACACTCCTTAAACGTCCCTAAACTTAACCTTATGAAATTAATAGCTCCTAATCACGTTATAACCCTATTAACATCCTAATTTCATCATCTAAGAGCACAATAGGAGAAAAATAACTAGGGTTATACAAACAAGCTTGAAGGTCCAATCTTTCAATAATTTCGTCACCATAAAGGTATGTGGGGTTTGAACAAGAACACTTCTTTCGTTATTGTGCCCAAAACTAGATTTTTATTTCGAAAGCTATTAGATTTTATATGTTTTCCTATGAAATTGAAGTTGAGTTGTTGTTCATGATATTTTAAGATTCTCAATGCTTTAGAAGTTGAAATAAATGAGAATATTGATATTATTGTACAACAAGCTGAAATTTCCAAAATTCCAAATGAATTATGCATGTTTATTGTATAAAGTATGAATTTTAGATGTTTGATCATGATTTTGACATATGGGTCATTGAGCCCTATTTTAGAATGTGATTTTGAGAATTGTTGTGCTACGTGCACCTTATGATTAGACTAGTTTGAAGTAATTTAGAGAGATTTGACCTTTTGGTCGCTATAGAGTTGAAATCCACTTTATGAAATGAGATTATAGACTTTATAAATGATTTCCTTATGAAATACGAAATTACTTTTAAAGTGAATTTCTTGAGATTTTGAGCATAAGGTTGGGAGTAGTATTTAGCACCGAGTTGGGCATGTTACTACAGTTTCATACCCCAAAACTACATGTCACCGTAGGTTGAGATACTTATTTCCACTATATGTGGATGATTGAATAGTGATCACTAAGATAGATTGTTCTATTCCGATGGCAAGGGTAGAACAGCCCTAACCTTACGGGGGCCCGTCGTGGGATATCATGGATGCTCATATGATGTACATGTCAGTTAGAAGAACCTCCCAAGTAGAAGTCTCCCTACTTTTAAAATAGTTCTTTGAGATAAAATATTTACTGATCAAAATAAAGTTCCAGACTTCATCCAGATTACATGATTTGAGAACAAGAACTACGTACAAACTTTAGAACTAAGTGTAATAGCTCATGGAATTCAAATTATATGTTCTACTATTCATCACTTTGTATCTTCAGATTTTGGATTATTCAAGCTAAGTGAGCCATTTACATTTAGAATTGCATGATTTTATAGCCTCTGATAACATTGTTTTACATATTGCATGCACCCCCATATACTCAGTACATTCCCAAAGTGCTAATCTTCATATACGTCTATGTGCTACATTGTCTTATAATGTAGGTTCAGGTGCTCAATCCCAGCAGCGTCAGTGATCTCGAGTACCTTTGTCTACATTTTCACAGTGGTGAGTCCTCATGGTTCGAGGACATAATCTCCGGACATCCAGTGTTATTATCAGTTAGTTTTGTTGATTTCAGTATGAGTAAGTTGAGGATCTATCCCAATGGCTTTCTAGTTTTCTTAAGTAGTAGAGGCTTTGTCAGACTAGATTATCAGTATGTTTAGACTTTCAGTAGTTTGACTGTTCAGACAAGTATTTCTTCGTATTCCATTATGATCATGATATGACAGTACCATTGCTTTGTTTTATTCATCTCTAAGTAAGCTTTATATGTAAAAGCAGGCTTCAAGGATTAGCTTAGGGCTACTTGTAGCCTTAAGCACTGTGTGACGTTCAGGATGAGATTTCAGGGCATTACAAAATTGGTATCAGAGCCTAAGGTTTAGAGAGTCCTAGGGAGTCTGACAAGCCGCGTTCCGTAGAGTCTTGATCATCGGTGTGTAGCGCGCCACATCTATGAGCAAGAGGCTATGCATCATTTTAGGAAAAAGTCATCTCTTTCTTTCAGAATCCATCGTGCTTATATTTGTCTCTATCTATTGTTAACTCGTGCTCTCTTATGACAAAAAATTCCTTCCCGCAGAGCCAACGGCCATAAGAATAATGGGCCACCTCAACCTGTTTATCCCCTGAATAAGAATGTGTCTCACACTGAGTTTCGGGCTGCTTTTTAAACATTATCCCAAGCTATAACTGCTACTATACAAGCTAATAATCAGGCTGTTGTTCCGCGTCAGCAAGGGGGTGATGCAGCCACAGCCATACTTTGTGACTTCATGAGGATGAACCCATCCGAATTCTTTGGGTCAAAGGTAGGTAAAGACCCGCAATTATATCTTGAGAAGGTGAAAAAGATCACCCAAGCTATGCATGTGAATGAGGAGGAGAGTGTAGAACTGGTTTTTTATAGTTTAAAAGATGTTGCCTATGTCTGGGTGGTGATGTGGAGGAAAAGTAGAGGGAAGAATGTAGCTCCTATGACTTGGCAGGTATTCCAGGATGCATTCTTGGATAAGTTCTTTTCGTTAGAGATGAAGGAAGCGAAGGTGCATGAATTTATGAACCTGAGGCAAGGCTCCATGACAGTAAAGGAGTATTTTCTTAAGTTCAACCAGCTAGCTAAGTATGTCCCTGAGTTGATAACTGACACCCAATCTAGTATGAGTAAGTTCGTGACTGGTGTGTCTGGATTGGTGTTGAAGGAGTGTAGGACTACTATGCTAATAGGGACATGAATCTTTCCATACTGATGATACATGCCCAGCATATTGAGGCAGATAATATAAGAGAGAGAGATAGAGTGAGGGGAAATAAAAGGGCCAGATCAGAGCAGCATGAGTATGGTCAGATTAGATCTCAGGGAGGGAACCGCCCACAGTTTCAAAGTCGCTCATCTATTCCAGCACCTTCATTAGCTAGTGATACCATACCCAGGAATAGATAGGAGCAGTGAGGTAAGTCTTCTATGTCCAGATCTCAGAACAGTGTGAGTGGAAAGCCAAATCGTCCCCCATGCGCTAAGTTTGGTAAGGATCATGGAGGTAGATGTTTGTGGGGTCAAAAATATATGTTGTTAATATACATAAGTTTAGTATATTTATTGAAAATATATGCTCACATATGATGTGTTGTTTCATTCTCAATAGGGAATGAAATACAGGATAAAAAAATTCCAACGCAATCGTTGCATTTCGGTAGTTATTGCAATCAAATATTTGGAGAAGAAATAAATAATTATCTTGGTGAAGAAGTTCTAAATATGTTCCATAAAATAATTTTTGATTCATTCCTAGACATGTCGCAGTGTAATTATCAGGGTCAAATATCCAAATGCTTAATTATGATTGGGATAGAGCAAGACAACCCAGAGAAAATTCATGTTTACGTGCAGGGAACCATACTCAAGTTTTGGGAACCATACTCAAGTTTTCTATTATTGAGTGTGCCATTATATCCGATCTTAAATGTTTAGGGGACATCGAGGAAGACCTCTTTTCTGATTCATCAAAGTCCATATTAATAGCAAAGTATTTTTCAGGATCAAAAAATTTTGTCAAAAGGAATCTTTTTATACAACGATTCAAGTTGGGAAACTTGTCCAATAATTCTGATGCTTTGAATATGTCAACAATTTACTTTATTCACACCTTTCTGTATTCACAAGTACGTGATACTACCATTAAAAGATCAAATTTTGTGATGGTTGAGAGTTATAGTTACGAACAATTTTCATGGGGGAAGAGTTCATTTGAAAAGCTTATTGCATCGTGGAGACAAGATTTTTTTGTTGAGAAACAGTTATACTCGATGGGGGAAATGCCTCATGTACTGAATGTTTGGATGTATGAATGTTGTTATAAGGTAGACAGTATGATAGCTGAGCGGATGGGAAATGACATTCCACGAATTTTCAACTGGAAGGTGGTTGGAATCAAAGTAAAGTACGAGAAGTTTATGGGTGGTATGTTCAACAAGGTAAGTATGATGTATAATATTTTGAGCTTAGTTTTATATTTCAATGTGCTGACTTTAACAGAGTGCTAATGTTGATATTATTTATTGTTTAACAGTTTGTATACAACAATATACGACCAACTCATGAAGAAGTGTAAAGTATTGATTTACAAATGATTGGGGGATTTTAATTAAACAACGTTGAATCTGGATTTTCACCAGAATCTGCTGTCGATCGTTCTGGTAAAAAACCTGTTGTTGACACACATTCACAATTGAACCTTGATATACAAGGTTTTGAGAATTTTAGTACAGTTCCATCTACAAAAATTCTCAATAAGGCAGGTTCGATTATGATGCTTCAGTATCACAACCTACTAAGAGGCATACGACAGTCTGTTTTGATGCTGCAACTGTCAAGGAGCTAGTTCGTGAGAAAACACCATCTATTGTTTCAATCCGAACTATGCCAACTAAAAAAAACACCATTTTCTGATTCAGAGAGTGTTCATGCCGCAAAGACAACTCCATCATCATCCAGCAAGTCAGTTCGTCAGGATAATTTTGATGAAAAGTGGGACGAGATAAAGTTATTTTTGCAGTCTTATGTAAGTTTATTTATATGGTGAACACTATAAAACATTTTTATAGTTATAGTAACATGCTTACTGTATTTGACATGCAAGTTGACACAAAGTTCAACTTTCTTCATGATCTAATAGTCAAACAACATGAAGACTCAAATGAAAAAATGAATAAACAACACGCCGAACTCATCCAAATGTTGAAACACAAGAACCAAAAAAATGTAAAGGTAAACTAAATTTGATTTACGTTATATAATTCATGAATTTGTATTTCTTTTTGATTCATTTTTGTGTATTTATATAATTTTGAATTAGAATTGTGCTATGTATTTTTTTAGTATTTTTTCTGCATGTTTAATAATATACATAAATGTGTACATTATGTTATGTAATATACATACAAGTTGTTATGTATATTAACTATTAATCATGAGAATGATAGTTATATTTCCATAGTAGCAGAGAATTATATTGTGTATATTAGTTAACATATATATTTATTTTATGTATATTACAATACATAAATTTAATGAGATGTGTATGTTGTAACATATACACATAACACTGCTATGTATATTTAAAACATTTACATAAATTTTTTCATTTCATACTTAAAAAACAACAATCTTATTTGTTGAATGACATCAATGTTTTTGTTATCACATAATGATGGTGAAGAATCACACATTCCAGCAAAAAAGGGAGGTTTCAAAGTAAGTACAAATTGAAATCGTATTAATATTAATTCAGCCCATTAGATTAGTCCAAATTCATGTTTTCAAAGCCAATCTTACATATTTTCTATAACAAAATAAAAAAGATCATGATTTGAAAAGTTCAACTATTAGAGATGAACCATCACAAGATGAAGTTAATGAGATGGATATCATGCCAAATATTGAAGACATAGAAAAAGAGATAATTTTTTTTAAATACGCATTTTTCTTATCATGGATTGATGTTATCAAAAATTTTCTTAAACATATTCTATACTAATTGTAGAAGCATCTGAAAGTTGGGAATTTTACAACAGGAAATGTACCATCAAAAAACGATGTTGAAGATATTGCTATCGTCATAACCTTTAAAGAAAAAGAAAAAAAGTTATTTTTTCATAAATAATAGTTATACATATTTTGTTACATATATGAATTTTTCTTTCATTCTTTGATGTTATGATATTCTTTCATCTGAGAATGTGGTGCAAATTGAATGTTGTGTCTGTTAGTTCGGTTAGAAATACAATGTATATGTGTTATGTTATGTGTATATTATTATAACATACATAAGCAGCACATCAAAAATTTGAAGCATTTAATAAACAATGCAATTCTCATTTTCAATTCGTAGGTTATCGGCAACACTGATAAATCAATAGGCATAGAGTCTAGTGATGATACAATGGGAGATGCTTATTTTGATTGGAACCCTAGTCCTATACAAGAACAATTTGAGGTTAAACATCAAATATATTAATGTTTAAATTTAAAATAATGAACTAACCTAGTTATGTATATGCTTTCTGTTAACTATAAAAGGAGGTTGAAGGATGTAGTGAGGATATTGTAACTACACGATTAGATGCTCTTGTTGAATCTGTGGTAAATCAGAAATCTGTTAATCTCAATATTGGAACATCTAGTACCGTGCATATCCGTAAAGATCACAAGGTAAATACTTAAAGTCATTTTTTTTCATATATAGGTCAAATATGTTTAAAATGTCATGTTTTAACGCTTTCAATTAAAATGGTAAGATGACTTACTTTTGTGACTGTTTTATGTTACCTCTTTAAGGATATTGAAGGAGTTAGTGCTGAAATTGAAACTGCCACGTTAGAAGATCTTGTTGAAGCTGTGGAAAATCAGATACCTAATAATGCTAATGTTGGAACATCTACTACCATGCATTTCCATAAAGATCAATGGGTAAATTCATAAAGTCATTTTTTTAAATTACATGTCTAATTTGCCACACATGACACTACTTTTACTAATTCGTTAAACCAAAACTAACACTACATACATAATATTTACTGTTAGGATGATTACTTAAGTACAATACCAGAATCTGCTCAAAGCGAGCATGATGCCATATTGGAAGGTCTTGCAGCACCAGTGGAGGATATACCTCTAGAAGTCGTTCCACTATCAGAAGAAATTATAAACCAGCAATACATATCTGATAGTCAGCTTCCTCCAGATTTCCTTGATGTATTTGTTGCTGCCCATCAAGCTGCCAAAACCCCAGCAAAGAGAATTAGGATTAAATCCAAAGTTTTTAACTCACCATACTTGACATAATATGCTGTAACGCCCTGAGTCTGCAATCCGAACGCTACACGATGCTAGCGATCCCGAAGGACCACCAGCTAACCTATGACTGATATCTACTGTGAGCACTGAATAATAATAACACTATGATAATAATATTACTAAAATAAATGTGAAAATTAGGCTGAAGTGTCCATAAGTTTCATAACTGAAAACAGATACTGAATACTGAAACATCTGTCTGAAATACTTTAGTCTAGTCTTGAAGCCTCTAACTGTCTGAATATGGAGTTGATGGGACAAGCCCCCAACTAACTCCGACTACTGAATATAATGAACAACTGAAATACTGAAATGCTAACTATGTCCTCAAACTATGAGGACTCACCACTAAGTCTGCTGCTAATAATTTGAGCTGCTAAGTACGGTCAGGAGTCCGTGTGTCTGAACCTATGATATAAGACATCATAGTGCAAAATAAAAGTATGTGTCAGTACTTTGAAAATACTGGTATGTTAAGTGGGGTAGGCTGATATGTATGAACAATAACTAGCTGAGTAGCATAAAGGTTACTGAATGAGGGTACATGTATGAATACACAAACTGTAACTGAGATCATGTTAACACTGGATACTGAGTTTCGAATACTGATTCACTGATATTCGAGATTACTAATTCTGAATTACTAATAGCTGAGTGACTTTTTCTAATAGTCCTAATTCTATAGAACGAAAATCAATACTATAGTGAGACTAAAACTAAAACTGTGGGAAGTAATCATCTAACCGATATGCCCTCTTCGAATAGATTAGGGTCCAACCTGTAATCCCAGTTTGAAGGATGTCAATACCGTTCCACGGGTAAAGACAAAGTTGTGAGTTAACCCTCTCTGGCAGGAAGACATTTCGTCAACCCTCGCTAGTAGGAAAACTCATATGAGATGTATCAACCCTAGTCTGGCAAGAAGATATCTCAACCTACGCTGGCTATATAGTTTTGTAATGCAGGGATTGCTACCAAGGGTCAAACCCTATGCTAGAAGGAATGCCCCTATCCCTGGGTTCTCTCGGTGCTGAATCCTACTCCCAACTGAATAGACACTGAACTAATTTTTAAACTGTACTAGGCTTGACAATATTGTTACTGATCATTTTGACTGACTGAACTGGACTGAGTTCACTGAGTTCTGTAATTGACTAAATTCTACTATTCGTGACATTAGTGAGACCATTCTGTAGCTACTGTAATTCTAGGTAAACAACTAGATTATCGGGTATTGAATACCCTCAAGACTCGATAGCATCTATACTAATAGAACATGACAATACGTGGAACATGACAATAGTCAATCGTTCACAATGCAATCAATGAGACATTTCATCAAGAACTTGGAAGTCATGAACTTGAACATGAATAGAAATGCATGATCACATGTCATAAGTACACTATTCAATTCACATAGGCATTCCAACAAACACTTAAAAGGAATAGCTTTAGCATGATAGAAATTTAAACACATTGTAATGACATGAGTTCAACACTAGGGTCACCAAGGGATCACTAATGCACAATTAACTATTTTTAAGCATTTTGTCAAACACCTGGGAGGCATAATCTTTTACTTGGGAATGAATAACATGTTGATGCATCATGACTACAATCATTAATTGACAATTCAAGGGTTTTGACATGGAAATTACAACCAATACATACATAATCCCTTATACTCATGAAAACTATAATTAACTCTTGAATTTGCAAACCCATACAACAGCATAAACATGGAAACAACCCAATTTATACATGTAATTCATGAAACTATTAACTTGAGATTAAAAAAAAAGGTTTCTTGATCTCTAAGGGTGGAAGGAAACCCAAGGATGAACACCAAACATACCTTAATTGCTAATTTTATGAAAATTGGTGAGTTCTTGAGACTTGATTCTTGAACTTGATGAAGCTAGGGCTTATCCTTAAGAGGATTTTGTGAAAAGAATGAGCAATTATGCTATTTGGGGCTTCAATCCCATGTTATGAACCTATTGGGTAAAGGATAATGACTCACTTGCCCTTAAAAATGCGAAATAAAACTACAAAAAAATACATGGGCCAGACTGGACAGGGCGCCGTGGGCTATGGAGCGCCTCTCTAGGCGAGGCACTGCTGGCTCTAGGGCACCACTCTGGTCAAGGTGCTGTGGACATATCGCCTCGAGCCACTGTTTCTGAATTTCAAACACGCTCTTATACTAATCCACAAATTTTAAAACTCACCCAAAATGTACTATTGACTTTCCCGATCATGAATCAACTTAAAAATTAACTTTTCGAGGTTGAAAAGGTCGTAAATAAATTCCTCAAAGTTCGAAGGCTTTAGAAAAGACTAAGTCCTCACACTTAGCTGAATTTTTTTTCAAGTCTGCGACCTCTCTTGGCATGATTTAAAGGACTCTAACTACTAGGATCTTGTAGGGTCTTACATATGCTTCTGGTTCAAAAGACATTGAGGATCAAAGCGGAGAAACAAAACAGAAATTCGCATTTGATGGTTTCTTGATATCTAATGATATGCCACGGGGTGTAATTGAAGAATACAAGCAGTGGGTTGAAGAAGCTTTATTGAAGTTTCATGCTAAAAAGTAAGTTTTTATCATTATTAGACTAAAATTTTTCTGTCAATCAGTGTACTAATTTATTTTTTCCTACTAACAAAATTTAATTTTTTAATAGAAAAATGAATGATGAACACTACAAAGCAAGATCCTCTTCTCTTGGAGTTTAAGATATCGATCTTGTTGTTGCTCAGGCAAGATCAAAAAATTGATTTTACTTGATATCTCAAAAGAATGCATTTTGGAGTGATGAGATATTTAGACTTTTAAATTTTATAAGCTTTCATATTTAATTGATTTTGTAGTATATGTGAATTACCAGAGTGTATATAGCTGCCTATCAGAGAAAGTTTATTCATGCCTTCAATTCCCTGTTATCTAAGTATATACACAATTGCAAATTACAATACCTGTTTGTATTTGCTATATGTCAGCGTTATTCTACGTATATACTTGCTAGTTATCATGTGTGTTTAAATACTAATGTTTTGCTACATATGTATATTAATGCATGTTATGTATATGAAAATTAAATATGTAGATACCAAATCCCCAGTGTTACGTTTATTTGCATTAACAGTTATGTCTTTTGTACTCATATAACTTATTAAAAACATATAAATATGTTAAAAGTTTACCAGTGTTAAACGTATAATTTTTTTATTAAACTTCTACATGTCAGCATATTATATGTATATATATATATATATGCTTGTTGAGATGTATGTCTAAATTAGTTTTTCTAACTTGTATGTCCTGTTTATTAGCTACGACATAATTACAATTCTTTGTTTTTGAATTTCGTAGCATATCGATGTGATATTTTATCACTTGCGAAAGAAATTCAAATTAAGGGAAGATCAAGAATATAGATTCACAATCACTAATTGATTTTTCAAAAACTACACTGAGAAGACGTATTCTAGATATTATCCTGATAATACAGATACAACACTTTATACACAGTAAGATTATGCTCATTCTTTTATTGTGGCCCAAAATGAAGAAGCAATAACAAACATAATCAAGAAATATTGCATGTCATCTCGGTTACCATGGCACCTAGTTGACGAGGTGTATGTCCCCGTAAACTATAATGAGAAGTTTCACTAGGTTTTAGCTATTATTGCTCTAAAGGATAGATGCATCCACGTCTATGACTCACTGTCCAGTATAATAAATATGGAATCAATTAATGAGGTTCACAAGTTAGCTGTGATTCTGCCAACTTACCTCTCTGACAGCGGATTTTTTGAAGAAACATCTCGTACAAATTGGGCTAATATTGAAGCATATAGAGATAAGATGAGTCAAAAGACACAGTTTGTGAATCAAAATTCCTTTGAGGTTGAGTATATTCAAGACATTATGCAACAAGAATGTAACAGTGTGTAAGTAAACTTTGATATTAATTTTTGTGAAATATTACCGTACACGTTTTGTATGAAATAACATATTTGTTTCTTTGCTTTTAATTACTACAGAATAACATGTAAGATTTTTGTATACATGTCAGGGATTGTGGAGCTTTTGTAGCGGGTTATGCAGAATACATAAGTGAAAGAATGAGCATGCCTTCTGTTGATTTTGAATCAGAATATCATCGAATGCGATACGCATCACTCCTTCAAAATTACGATATTCGCAAAGCAAATAAAGGTTATCTTAGTGAAAATGATGACCCTCCAAGACCGAGGACTAAAACTTTACCAAATCCCAATGAATATGAAATAGTTAGCATTGAGTAGACTTATTGAAGAATGTAAAGACTTTTTCTTTCTGTGAATTCAGTAGGAATGATAAATGTTAAACATTATTAGATGTTTTGTATGACATAATATAAAAATTTGATTTTATTTGATGAATATGGTGAAGCTTTTTTTCATATGAATTTTGTTATGAATGATGAAACAAATGCATGCTTGTATGATGAGGATAAAAAAATACATATATGATTATTGTGTTTTGAACATCACCTTTCAAACTTTGCGTATAATCACATTACACAGATATGTACTTTACAAGATGATCGAAAAAATAAGTAAAACTTAGTCATTTAAGAGAATATAATAGTTATTATGTTTACATATACATAGTAGAGCATAAAACTTAGTAATGTATCATGAAAAATAAACACAAAGGTACATGTAATTTAGATAAAAAGACACAGCTGAATCAAATTTTACACGTACAGTTTATGTATGTTAATGAACATACATACTTGTGCTACACTATATCACTAGATATCATTACAATATATGTATATTAAATAATATACATTACACAATAAATTATATAATTATAGGCAAACTATATTAGATAACTTTTATATGTATATTAGATAGTATACATGGCTAATTAAAGTCTATAATTAAAGGTTAAGTATGTTAGATAAAATATGTGTATATTAATTAATATACATAACTTATTAAAGACTAATATTATATGTTACATATGTTATTTAAAAATTATGTATGTTAGATAATATATATACATGATAAAAGACTATAATTAAAGGTTAAGTACATTTGATAAAAATATATGTTTATTAAATAATATACATAGCTGATTAAAGACTTTAAAAATATATGTATATTAATTAATATACATAGCTTAGTAAAGACTAAAATAATATGTATCGTACGTTAGTTAAAAGTATATGTATGTTAGATAATATACATATATGATAAAAGACTACAATTAAAGGTTAAGTACGTTTGATAAAAATATATGTTTATTAAATAATATACATAACTTCTTAAACAATATAATATCTCTATATCTAACTGTTTACACACACATATAATCTAATTTATACTAATATATTGTATTATAGGATTATAAACCATCTTGCCAAGTACACTGAATGTCCTAATAAACAAGCATGATGTCATTAAATTTTGTACAAAATAACACAAATCTCAGTTACAAACAGATACATATGCAGATGCTTAATTTCTTACAAATAAACATTTATGAAGTCATTATCTCAGCTAGCAAATACATTCAAAAAAAGGTAAACTAAATATCCCGGATAAACAATATAAATGAGAAAAACATATATCTGAAAAAATGATAAACGCAGGAAAAATATTATTTATTTCAATGTTAATGTAGCAAAGTAAAGCTATTTAATGGAGTCATTATTAAAAAAAATAATGATAATCGAGTGATTAATCAGAAGATAGTTTATGGAAACAAAACTTAGTTCTCCTTTGGGAAGAAATAGCAGGAATGCCTATTGTGCCCTTCATGTCCGCAACAATTTGTGCTTGATGAAAGTGTTTCGCTGGATTTTTTCTTCCTTCCTTTCTTCGATCTTTCTGAAAGTCTTTTGTATATTGGAGACGACACTTCTTCCTCATCTACACTATTAGGAACATCGTAGTCTTTCTTATCTGGCATTGGAATGATTGGAACTTCATACGTCCACCAAAGTTGCTGGTTTGTAGTATTCTGAACAATATGGACCAAAATCTTTTACATCTTTAGACTTCAACATGGAAATAGCATGAGGACAAGGTATTTAATCTAGTTGGAACCTCCCACAGTTGCAAGAGTCACTTTCAAGGTTGACAATGTATCTTCATCCAGATTCATAAACTAAGTATATGTAAGGTGAGGACGCCTTCACCTGAACAAAATAAAAAGTTCAAACATTAAACTTTATATGAAATTTAAAAAAAAAAAGTTTAACAGTGAATAAGATAATACATATAAATGCATAGTAAAAATACAAAAAAACTATGCATACAACAACAACAACAACAAACCCAGTGTATTCCCACCAAGTGGGGTCTGGGGAGGGTAGAACGTACGCAGTCCATACCGCTACCTCCAGAGAAGTAGAGAGGCTGTTTCTGATAGACCCCCGGCTCAAAACTTTCACACCATTGAGAGTTAAAATTTCATCAAATCTACGATCTAAAGTCATACTTGTGTATGAAGCAATCTCATTGTTTTTACAGTTCCAAGATCTAAATAACCTTCGAACCTCTTCTTAGAATCCATATATTGGCAATACCCGAGCCTCCACTAAACACCCATTTATACACTCAGCAAAAATCGAAGTCATCATCTGACCTCTATTTACCGGTGAATGACACCTACTCCACTTTTCATATTCAGTTTCTTGTAGATATTTTTTCACTCTCGGATCAGCTTTTTCAATCTTTCATATTAGGTAGTCAAAATCATCTTTTCTATAAGGCTTAGGCATTGAATAATACAAATCACTAATACTTTCTTTGCTCTTTTAAAAGTAACAACAAACATTTTTTCAGAGATGTCAAATGCATGCAAGGTGTGGGACATTTGGATATACAACACCAACTGCTATGATAATACTTTCGTTCCTATTAGAAACAACACATATATTGTCTCGTTCTCCAAAAGAAGCTTTGAACTGGTTGAAAAACCATGACCATGAGCTGTCATTCTCCGTATCCACAACCCTATACTCAAGCGGTAATATACATCCTAGGTTACGTAAAAATATATTAATAAAAGTCAACATAAATATTTGAAATATTAATAAATTGTCAAAAATCTTTTCTTATACAGTAACAATATTTTATATATAAAAAAAACTGAAGAATTTAAAAAATCAAATACCCATACCGGCACTATCCAGTGTACTTGCTGAGAGAAAAGTCCCTTGATATGGTCAACTTAAATGCGCACCATCAACAACTAAAACGGGTCTGCAAAACTCAAGACCTCTTATCATTGAATGCAATGCTATGAAAAGATACATGAACCGATTATCTCATGACTTATGCATTGCAATGTGTGAATTGAGATACACATTATTCAACATACACACGTATCTCGACATCTGCCTATAACCATCAGCCGAACCATCCCTAAGCATTACTATGGCATGCTCATTTGCACGTCATGCCTTTATATAATTTATATCAATGTAACGCCCCAAGTTCTGAACCCCGGATGCTATACAGTGCTCATAATTTTAAAGGGCCACAAGCTAACTCATGACTGGTACCTGCTGCAATAACTGAATAATAACACTATATAATGCGAAAATTTGGCAGAAAACTTTTCATAAGGTTCAAAACTGAATAAAACAATGTCTGAACAAGGTATAACAATACCAAAATTGAAAACAACTGTCTAAAATACTCTAGTCTGAAAAGCCTCTAAACTATCTGAACTGTGGAGTTGATGGGAAAATCCCCCAACAACTCCGTCTACTGAAATACTAAATCTAATGCAATAAAGAAATAAGGAACATTCTCGAATGATGAGGAATCATTGCTAAGTCTACTGCTGCTAGCTGAATCTGAGCTGCTAAGGGTGCTAGAGATCCCGTGCGTCTGAACCTATGGTATAAAATACCATGGAACAAGAAAGTATGCATCAGTACGTGGGAATATACTGATATACTAGATGAGGTAAGGCTGAATGCAAGGGTTCGTATGCATGAACTATAGGTAACTAAGTAACGTGACATGACTGAGTAAAAATACATGCATGGGTACATAAACTGTAACCTGAGTTCTGAATACTGTTTAACTATTATCTGAGTTTACTGACACTATAATACTAATAATTGGATCTACTAGTACTGTATTACTGATAGCTGTTGTAGGGTCGATCATATCTATCGGGTGACCCCTGGGATCAGGCCTATCTAGCAGGTTATCCCTAAATCTACTGATAACTGAGTGACTGTATCTGACAGTCCTGAATCTTAAGAACTATCTAACTTCTATTTCTAAAACTGAATCTAAAACTCAGACTGTGAGAGATATCACTTAACCGACATGCCCCTGAGTAAACTGAGTAGGGTCCAACCTGCAACCCCATTTGGAAAGATGCCAGTATTATGGCACGGGTAAAGACACTGTTGTAGTCAAGACTATCTGACGAGTGACCCTGAATAGAAAGTTAAGCCTAATCTAACGGATGATCCCTGGGAGGTAGCCAAACCTTATTCTAACGGGTGGCTCCTGTGAGATGGTCAAGCCTAAATTGATTGGTGGCTTCTCATATCCTACACTTGCTACATAGTTCTGGAGTACAAGGATTGCTACTAACGACTCTGTCTCTCTAACGGGGAAGCTGCCATCCCTGTACTCACTCGGTGTTAGTTCCTACTCCCAACTAAAAGACATTGAACTAATTTCCTAGTTCCTACTAGGCTTAACTGAACTGTTGCTGATAGTACTGTTTAACTAAACTGAACTGAGTTTACTGAGTTTCGTTGACTGACGGAATACTATTGAGTTCTGAACTGATTACTGAAAATGGATTGGACTCATACTGAGATTACTGAGTTTTCCTAAGCTCTGTAACTGACTAAATTCTACTGATCATGGCATACTAAGATTATCTTGAAACTGACACTGGCTCTAGGTAATCAGATAAATTTTCGGCTATTGAATGCCCCCAGGACTAGATAGCATAAATTAATAAGACATGGC
>NC_061121.1:228457611-228484991 GCF_002878395.1 Capsicum annuum | reverse complement strand
ATCAACCCCAGATACAACTTTCATTTCTTCCATTATGTCTAATGGGGTGTGCTTTCTCTTGTGGTTAAATAACTTAGGAGCCGTGAATTCACACACAAAAATGATAGTTGCCAAAATATTCTTCAATATCCTATCACTCAAACTGCACGAATATTCTGGATTAAATCTCCTGATGATAAAAGCATTCATTTTTTTATAGCTAGATGCTTCCAGCGTCCACTTACAATCCTTGTTGTAACATCGGAGGACATAGCTGCATCTTCATTAACATACAATATCATAAAGTTTTCGTATTAATGTATATGTGTTTTAAGAATTTCATGTTACTAATAACAACTACTTTTTTAAAAAAAAAAAAAAACATATACAACATATACATACAAAATGGTTATGCATACAAAAAATAATATTTTTGAAACTGTTTCTAATAAAAACATATACATACGAAGTCATATGTATATGTAACAGCATAAACAACACCTTACCTTCTGGAAAATCATTTTTACAATTCTCTTTTACTATGACTCTATGCTAACATATACAAAATCTGTA
Source organism: Capsicum annuum (assembly GCF_002878395.1). Lineage (NCBI taxonomy): Eukaryota > Viridiplantae > Streptophyta > Magnoliopsida > Solanales > Solanaceae > Capsicum > Capsicum annuum. The sequence goes on along the minus strand of NC_061121.1, from coordinate 228,484,439 downwards.
AGGTATGTTAATTGACAATCAATTACTTCAAGTAACAATACAATTGTAGAATTTAATCACACCAAATTCTAACCATAACAAAAACATCAACATAACTAACAAAACAGGACAACAATATATGCTTCACAATTTTTCTAATCCTAAAAACATAAACTATACAGTTAACATGGTAACTTTTGAAATAAAATAAAAAAGCATATTACCTTTTTTTATCCGAAAGTTTAGCTCTGCAATTGAATCCATGTGTCACAACATATTTCTCCATCACTGAAACTAGCGTCTTTTTATCCTTACACATCTGTTTCACCTTCATATCAATACTCTTGCTATTATATATCAAATTATCAACCTCGAACTCAGGAACATACAACGCATATTGATTTTGCGTTTCTGTAACAGCGAGAATCATACCACCTGATTCAACACCCTCCATGCAAACAACAACTCCTGTATTTCTATCAAGCTGTATGTTATCTGAAGATTTATCAATCCTTGATATGCACAACGGATACATAATGAAGCCTGGTTGAGCTTTTTTCAACTTGACATACAACCAAACTCCATTGTCATTACTGATATGAAAAGGTGATTCATTCCCATCTACTACATAATGTACATCAATATTTTTCCGCACTTTATCAATGTTTAATTCATCGGCAATTGAAGAAATCAACCTCAAGTACCTTATCGATTCAGCAATAACGATCCCTTCATTTTTATAATTTATATATTTTGTTTCAGTTCTCCATTGACCAGAGTACCTCAATAGAATAGCAATATTTATCTTACCAAATTCCAATTGAAGGTTTTTTCTTCAGAGCTATAATGAAATTAGTGTATATGATTTGTTTTTGGGTGTTTGATTTCCGTGTGATTTTGATTTTAATGTATTTGATTAATTCAAAAATTCAATTTCAGAAGTTGTTACACAAATTAAGGAAGCATTAATTCACTTAATTAATTAGTTGACTTAACAGTGTCCTTAAAGCAAGGGAATACGTTAGTTCCTTTTTAACGGCAATAAAACTTTTAAATATATGTAAGAAGCTATGTATATTTGTGTTTCTTATGTATGTGAAAAGGGAGAGAGTAAACTCATTAATAAAAGTGGGAGAGAGTGTAATCAGTTCTAAAAGGGTTGGGATTTGTGTTATTTACCCAATTTTCAATTCTAATTGCTTAATTTAGTTTTGGAAGTCTAGGATTGAAGTCAATTTTTGAGCGACAAAATTAGTTTATTAGAAGAAGAGGAAGTTTATAAAGACGTTAGTATAGGTATTAATTACTCATCCAGTGATAGTTTCAACAATTACATGTCTTATCCGACTTTGCCTCTAGTTACCTTATATCCGATGAATGTACCTCCTCTCTCGCTTGTCTTTCTTCTCTCTCTTTCCTCTACTTTTCTCTATATATGTTTCACAATCTGATGCATTTGTGTATTCAGTATCAAATTTATACTGACGTATCCAGTATTAATTTTATTCAGTCTATTCAATATAAATTTCATACAATTTATTCAAAATCAATTTTGTCTAGTGTATATGATATCAATTTTATCTGATATATTTGATACCACGTACCCAATGTATGTATGCATACATACACACTGTATCTATGCATACATACACACTTAGAAAAAGAAGAACAAGAAGAAAATGACCAAAAAGAAGATGCTAGTTATGTATCTTCTCAAAGTTACTTACTTATATGTCATATAGACATACATACAAAAATATATATACATACATAAATACACAGATATACATATGCATGAAGATGCATACTAGTCTACCATGCATATTTATTCACAACGGTGAATTAGAAAAAATATAATTAATGGCCAAGTTGAAGAATTGCAAACCACCACCAAACATGTCTATTTAGAGGACTATTTAAAAGAAATCTCTTTATAGAAATAACTCTGGAGATCACTAATTAAATAATAATAATTGATTTTATGCAATTTTTTATACGACTTCCCTATTACTACTTGGTGGAATTTGAATCATTGTTTGCAATGCAATAGCCGTTCATATGGTAAAGAAATTGGTAGAGATAGAAGAGAAATAGGAGATGAAGCATATATGGGCATCATCATTAGGAAGAAATTGGTAGATAAAAAAGAGAACTTGTCATATAGTCACTTTGTTAGCGATATAAGGAGAGAGGGAAACGGGAGAGATAGAGAGAAAAAAGATGGAGGAAGGAGAATGGTGAGAGAGAAAATCTGTTAGGAAAAAGAAACCCTTATAGGGTTATGTAATTTTTTAAAACTGCAGTTGGGTTGAGTAGATATACTAGTTATGTTTGCTTCATGTTTCTTCGACCTTCCAAAGTTTGAGTGGATTAATAAGCTACTTATTTATGGGCAAATATCAAAAACATAAGAGGCTTGACCCCTAATTACAAGATATATCAAGTAATTGTTCAGATAGACAATACAAAATTTGGGTGTATCTGAGATACGCAGATTTACCTAAAATTTGTATTGTGTATATGAAATACAAAAATACACCTAAAGTTTGTATTGTGTATCTAGACAATACAAAGCATTTCACCCAAATTCGATGAAAACCATCGAAAGAACATCGCCAACAGAAACGGGTACTAATCGATTTTGTTGTTGAGCTACTCTGACAATGATGGAAGTGATAGTGGCCTCGAAGGTGATGGAGGTGGAGGATTTAATAGCAGTATTGGTGTGGGGTTTAGGGTTACTGGTGGCGATGCTACTAATATAGTGATGGTTGTAGAAGAGAGTTAACTAGTTGGGACGGCAAGGAAGAAGGTGTTGGAGGTAGAGATGATGTCGGAATTGGTTGTTCATCACTTCATCTACTACAGATTTGGAACTATGGAAAACTCGAGCATCAGAGCTCAAGACAAATTTGAAAACTCCAGTGAGCTCGAGTCAGATCTGGGTGTTTTGCATTTAGATACAATATTTTATGTATCTTTGTGATTTTTGTGACTTCTTGTATCTTTTGATGTTGTGTATGTGTATGATATGAAAACTTTGTGTATCATTATGATTTTTGAAAATGTATCTACGCACAGATACACATAGATTTGTATATATTTTAAGTCTTAAATACACATTCTCAAATACACAGTTCTAGACATGTAGTCTAAGATACACGTGAATCTGTGTATCTGAGATATAGAAAAATAAGATACACGCAACTCTTGTATGTTTTGTAATTTAACTAAAAGTTAAGAAAACTTTTGTAAATAGCCCCTTATGTTTGACTATTTTGTTGTTTGTCTCCTATTTATTAACTCTATTTCGCTTAACTGGTCCAAAGTCTACCCATTTAAAGATCTAAAAATTACATAAATATACAAGTTACCTATTAGTTATTACATAATATCCCTATTTTGAAAAGTAATTACAAATATCCATATTAATTACACAATATTCCTTACTTTTATTATTTCTCTCTTTCATTCTTATACATTCCAACTCTCGTATTTTATTCTTAGTTTACTCCTTATTCGCCGCCTAAAATCAAGCTTACGTGATTTGGGGGATTTCAAAATTTTCAGTTTTCAAGCATTAAGTGGGCAAAGTGATTAACTTCATCACCTTTTTCATTTAATTTTGAGATTTATTTTTTCTTTTCAACTTTACCAAATAAAAAATGATTTCGATTTTTTCTTTGTTGCATGTATGTAGTTCTCAAATTATTTGCTTTGGTAATGTCATACCATTGTGAGAGTTAAATTATTTCATAATTTTTCATCTATTTCAAGTTAGATCTTTGAATTTTTCATCTATATTGCAAGTGCTTAATCCGTAAATTTTAAGCTTGTAATGGAGTTTTCTCCAAGCTTTAGTTTAGAACTTAGTCAGTTAGATGGTAAAGAACAAACAATTTTCGTTTTTAGTTTTGTTTCTGGTACTTTTGATTATAAGAATTCTAATTTCGTAGAGAACCGATTGAATCATCGAAACGACCCAATAACAATAAAGAAATTGAGGGAAGTTACCCATACAAGTTCAGTTGCAAAATTGTCGAGTAAGAAAAAAGTTGATGATTCATGTCGACCACGTCTACTAAAGGTATAGTGTTTATAATACTTTACTTTAGTAAATGATTTCTTATACATTGATATACCTAGTGTGACAACATACATCATAATGGTAACATGATACAGTAGATTTGTAGTATAACTTACATTAACCGTGATAAACTTAGACATTAGATTAGTTATACTATACATTAGTTTGGGTAAATTATATTTTACAATTGTAACCTTATACAATAGAATTCTAATACGTTTTAACTCGACTGTGTTAACCTCGTATATTTCTAGACACATTATACGTTAGATAGTTTACATTATACATTAGAAAGATTACATTACATATTAATTTTCATGATATCCTTATACTATGTATAAGGTTACATTATACATTAGAAAGTTTACATTATACATTAGTTTTCATGATATCATTATGCATAGATATGTTAAAGATAGGGATCAAAAGCAGTGTTTGATTAGGAGTGTGTCAGTTACATAATTGAGCAATAACTGTACATCTACATTTGTACTAGTTTAGTTCTTGTAGGAGTCTAAGCCTAGGCATATGTAAAGCTAGAATAGAACTCTAATCATACTTGTATTACTTGTACTAAGCTGCTAACTCTCTCCTATAAATAGGAGCATATGTAATATCGATTGATAATCAATAAAACAAACAGTTCTGTTTCAAAACAGCTTGAGTTTTCTACATGGTATCAGAGCAATAGAACCTCTCTTGCTGCGTGAAAGTGTTGAGAACTAAAAACTGTTTCTTTTTCTTCCAAAAACAAAAGCAATGGCTCCTTCGATCAATACTCTCTCTACTTCCTCACTTCACCATCTCATTGCCTCATGTCCCATCAAGCTAAAGCCAACTAACTATCTAATCTGGAGGACACAAATAATGCAACTGATTCAGGTTTTAAAACTAACCCATCTCATCAAGGAGGCAACAACTACATCACCATCTACTAAACATACCACAAAGGCTGCTGAAACTAGCACCAAAAAGGATGTTGAAGATAGTAGCAGCGAAGATGATTGGGAGAAGAAGGATTTCTTACTCAGGATTTAGATCTCAGGCACACTGTCTGAGAAAAGCATGTACCAGATAGTAGGATGCTCAACTGCCAAGGAAATGTGGGAGTGTTTGGAGGAGGCTTACCTTCAAGCAACAAAAGACAAGGAGTTTCAACTTAAACAACAACTACCAAATATTAAGTTGGGAAGCAAGAAGATTGATGAATATATCAAAGAGTTCAAAGGCATTTGTGATGGACTTACAGCCATACACAAGCCTGTTGATGAGGATAGCAAAGTTATCAACGTTGCTAGAGGCTTGGGTCTCAAATACAAGACATTCAGGACTGTCATGCTAGGTAAGGCACCCTATCCTACTCTAAGTTATCTTGTCAATGCTCTCAGGGGACATGACATGAGAGAGCATGAAGAAAAAGTGCCACAACAGCAGCAAAATTTTAATATGGCATTCTCTGCTCAAAGGGGCAGGGGAAGAGGAAATTTTTATCGAGGTCGAGGTAACAATAACTTCAACTAAAAGGGAAGAGGTTTCAAACCTGCTGGACAAGGAAACAGTGCCGGACATGGAAACAATAATCAGAGTAATCAAAATACTCAAAGTAGAAATCAAAACAAAGGGAAAGACACCTCTGAGGCATGTCAGATTTGTGGTAGGTATAACCACACTGCTCTAAAGTGTTTCTACAGGTGGGATTATTCATATTAGGCTACAGATAAACTACCACAAGCACTAACTACTGTGAATCTACATAATACTTTAGCAGAAGATGACAACATGTATGTGTACTCGGGAGCCAGCAATCACATGACAAATAACTCAGGTAATCTAACTGACCTTAAAAACTATAATGGGTCTGATAAGATCATTGTTAGAAATGGCTCAAAGTTAGATATTAGTCATATTGGGAATAAAACTAAATCTGGTTTGAAATTAAAGAAAGTTCTTATTGTTCCCAAGATAACTATGAATCTGCATTCCGTTCATAAGATTGCAAAGGATAACTCATCTACTCTAGAATTTGATGAATCTAACTTTGTTGTAAAGGACAAGAAGACAAGGACACTATTCATCAAGGGATCTAGGAAAGATGGACTCTATGCATTGGAGGATAACAACCTTTATGCCTTGACTGTATCACAAGACTGGAAGAGCTCAGAAAACATATGGCATGCTAGATTAGGACATCCTAGTTTAAAGTCTTTAAAAATTTTGAGTAGAAATAGTTGCATTGATGTTAGTAGTTGGAATAAAGTGCCTACTATTTGCTCTAGTTATCAGTTGGGAAAAGGATATAAATTGTCATTTGGCTTGAGAAATAAAATTGAGAAAGAACCGTTGTTAAAAAAACATTGTGACCTTTGGGGACCTACTCCTGTTGAATCTTCTCAACAAATGAAGTATTATGTCATGTTTGTAGATTATAACACAAGGTTTACATGGATCTATCCGTTGAAAAAGGAAATCAGAATTTTTTGAAGTATTTCTCAAATTTCAGAAAATGGTGGAAAAACAATTCTCAAAAACTAGAAAAATATTTCAGTGTGATGGAGGTGGTGAATTCACCAACATAAACTTTATTAAACACTTGGATGACTGTGGAATTATTAGGCAACTTTCATATCCTAATACACCAGAATAAAATGGCATCGCTAAAAGAAAACACAGGCATATAATTGAGACTGGTTTGACCTTGTTGTTTCGTGCCAAACTACCCTTGTTTCTATGGGTAGAAGCTTTCTTAATTGTTGTATTCCTCATAAACAGGCTTCTCTCTATAGTTCTAAAAATGGAAAATCCTTTTGTTAAGTTGTATGGTGCACAACCTGACTATAACAGTCTCAAAGTGTTTGGATACAGGTGTTTTCCCTATTTGAAAGGTAGCATAAAGTTTAGTCCCAAAACTTATCCTTGTGTGTTTATTGGATATAGTAGTCTACATAAGGTCTATAGGTGTTACACCCTCCAACAAGAAGAGTGTATTTGTCTAGTCATATGATATTTGATGAAGGCACATTGCCTTACGTACATTCAGATCAATCTCAGGAAAAATCTGGTGTACCTCTCACCTTGCTACTTTTGTTGAATTTTTCTCCAAGTTGCAGGTTCCAAACATTACAGCTCCACTTTAGGGGAAGTTTGGTCTAGCAGTTCTCATAAAGTTAAAAAAGATAAGAGTAAAAATGCATCTGGTGATGAAGTCGTTCATGTGCCTTTCGACCTAGATGATAAAAGCACTAATGATGGAGAAATCCAATAAGTTGTTTCCAATCCTCATTCCCAGTACATGATTCAACAGCTATGAAAAGACAATTGCAAGGGGATGTCATTAGTATTCAATCAAATGATGAGTACACTGAATCAACAAGTCCAAAAACAGCACAATCCAGTTTACCACAACCTAATGTCCTCTCTATGCATGACTCAATGCATCCAGTTGGATGTTGATTTTTCAAACTGGTTTAACACTAACACTCAACAGGCAGGAGTAATGACAAGTGTTGAAGGTGATATTGGTGATAGTTTTGTAGCTCAAGCAGTTCCTCAAGGACATCACATGGTGACAAAAAACAAAGTAAGGTTAGCTAACACCACTCCTTAAACTCTTGTTTTAACTAGAAAAAAGTCATACACAGAACCAAAAACGGTCAAGGATGCACTGAAGTCTCCGCTTTGGCTTGCAGCTATGCAAGAGGAGATTGATGCACTACACTGCAACCAAACTTGGACTTTGGTTCCTAGGACTGCAGGAATGAACATAGTGGGATCAAAATGGGTGTTTAAAACTAAGTTGAAAGCAGATGGAACCATTAATAGGTATAAAGCGAGACTCGTTGCCAGAGGCTTCTGTCAACTAGAAAGGATTGATTTTGAGGAGACCTTCAGTCCTGTTTTTAAGGCTACAACTATAAGAGTAGTCCTTTTAGTGGCTGTGAGTTCCAAGTGGAAAATCAGATAGTTAGATGTCAAAAATGCTTTTCTACATGGTCATCTATTGGAATAAGTACACATGAGCCAGCCCCCGGGGTTTGCTGATCACAGGTATCCAGATCATGTATGTTTACTAAAAAAGGCTTTGTATGGTCTTAAACAGGCACCAAGATCCTTGTTTGACAGGTTTAGTTTGCATTTACTTCACCTTGGTTTTCTATGCAGTACAACAGATCCTTCTTTGTTCACACTTCACTGTCATAAGGGAACAATTCTCCTTCTTTTGTATGTAGATGACATTATAGTGACAGAAAGCAATCCAGAACATGTCTCAGAAATTATTACAAAGCTTGGGAAAGAATTTACGATGAAGGATCTTGGACCTCTTCATTTCTTCTTAGGAATTAAGGTCAAATACTTCTCAGGAGGAATCCACTTAAGTCAAGGGAAGTATGCTGTTGAACTCCTGAGAAAGAGAGACATGACACGAGCAAAGGAAATGCATAATCCTCTAGCTCAGAAATATGGACAGCATGAAACTACTGGAAGTATTGTAGATGTCTCTTTTTATAGAAGCATTATAGGTAGTTTACAATACTTAACCCTCACTCGGCCAGATATAACTCATGCAGTCAATCTAGCTAGTCAGTTTAAGCAAAGACCTAACAGTGAAAACTTTCAAGGAGTCGAAAGAATACTTAGGTATATCAAAGGAACTTTGCATCACGGACTCGGGATAATCTTACAATCTCTTTGTCAATTGTATGGCTACTCAGATACTGACTTGGGGGGTTTTCTACTATAAGGAGGTCGACTATAGGTTATAGCATCTATCTTGGTGCAAATTGTATCTCGTGGGCGTCCAAGAAGTAATCTACAGTAGCTAGGTCTAGTGCTGAAGCTGAATATAGAGCTTTGGCAGCCAATGCAGCTAAAATGTCTGGATCACCTTCATTCTCTATGACATTGGAGTCTATCTTAAGACAGTACCTACCTTGTTCTGTGATAATTTGAGTGCTCTCTACATAACAGTGAATCCAGTCATGCATGCTAGGACCAAACATATGGAAATGGATTATTATTTTGTTCATAAAAAGGTAGCCAGAGGATAACTGCTTACACAGTTTGTAAGGTCCAAGGATCAACTAGCTGACATCCACACGAAGGCTTTGATAAAGCAGATGTTTGTTGGTTTTCTAAGCAAGCTAGGAGTGATTGTTCCACCTCTCACTATCTTGAAGGGAAGTGTTAAAGATAGGGATCAGAAGCAGTGTTTGATTAGGAGTGTGTCAGTTACATAATTGTGCAGTAACTGTACATCTACATCTGTACTAGTTTAGTTCTAGCTAGAATAGAACTCTAATCATACTTATATTACTTGTACTAGGCTGCTAACTCTCTCCTATAAATAGGAGTATATGTAATCTCGATTGAGAATCAATAAAACAAACAGTTCTTTTTCAAAATAGCTTGAGTTTTCTACAAGATATACTATGTATAAGGTTGTACACATGCATATGGACCTATTGTATCAGGTTATCTTTCTTGTTTTGGAAGTTTGCTGATATGTTTACCCTTTTTGTATTTGTATTTTTTTGTTTTTCATTGTGACCTGATATTTTTTGTTATAGTTGTGATAACTTTGCAAATATATATTATTGTCTCAGGGCATGAAATATCATATTGACAAAGTTTCGGCTCATCAGTTGCATATTGATACCTCATGCAACAGGGAATTTGGAAAAGATATAAAGAACTATTTGGGGAAGAAACTCTTGGGACATTTAGTAATACAATATTTAGTGTATTCCTCAGCATGCCTCAGTGAAACTGGATAAGCTAAATATCCAAATGCCTTCTGATGCTCGAAATTCAGTAGGACAAATATAACGAGATTCATGTTTTTGTACATGATAATACCTAAAGTTTTTTGTGCTTGAGTTTTCCATAATTACCAGTCTTAAATGTACTGGTAATATTGATGAATATATGTATACTTCATCGCCCAAATCAACTTTAATGTCAAAGTATTTCCTCAATGCTAAAGCTGGAATATCTAAGCAAACATTGATTCAACGTATGAAGATAGAAAACTTTGATAACTCTCAGGATGCGCTGAACATTGTCATACCTTACTTTGTTCATACATTCTTGTTTTCTCAACATCGTGATTCATTGATTAGTTTAGCCCACTTCCAGATGGTTGAGGATGGTCATTACAAACATTTTCCATGATAAAGATTTCATTTAAGAGGTTGATGAACCCATGGCAACAGAATTTATTCATCTCAAAATAGCTATACTCTCTGAGTGGATACCACACATACTCAATATTTGAATGTTTTAGTGCTGCTATGAAGTTGATAAAAAAATTGTGGTCCATCAGAGCAACATCATTTCAAGGATATTCAACTGGTTTGTAGTGAGTGTGAGGCCTAAATATGAGTTTTTTATAGCTAGATTTTTTAGTAAGGTTGATGTATAACATTTTCTTTATTTTTTTAAAAAAAATTCTTATTGTTCTAATACTTTTATATGGCTTACCCTTTAACAGTTTGCTTACAAGAATTTACAATTCATACATGAAGAAGTTCAGAGGTTGAATTTGTCTTTTATGGAGGATTTTAAGATTTGTGATCGAGTTCCTACATCTGCTGCTACCACATCTGATGATCGCAATTTGAAAAGGGTAGCTGATGAAAATCAACTTCGTACTATTTCTGCAACTGAAAATTTTGATAATTTCAACACTATACCATCATAAAAAATTCTGATTAAGGCCAGATTGTTTTTAGATTTATCAGCTGAATAAGTTTCTAAGAGAAGAAAGACAGTGATGTTTGAGGAAGACAGTCCAGGTGTGAAAGATGATTATATTTCTACACATGATAATTCATTATCTGATGTATCGAGGTCTTTTTTAAAAAAAAATAGATGTTTCAACAGATAAGGAATAATTTCAATTTGAACATGGCCAACAAGAATAAATAGTTGCGTCTGTAGAGTGTGTGCATGTCAAGACTTTTTCGTCATCTTTCACAATGCCTCATAGGACTCCTACGTTGAAATCAAACATGGATGAGATAAAGTCGTACATCAAGTCTTATGTAAGTAAAATTTCTTACTGTTATTTTTGTTTAAAATAGATAGTGTTATTACTAATATTTGGTTTTGTGTACGTATTAAGGTTGATAAAAAGATTGTTGACCTGCTAACAGTAATATCAAATATACATGCCGAGATTATGAAAGCTTTGGAGCAAGAAGAAAATAAAGAACCACCGATACAAAATTTTTACCCATTCAGATTTTTAACAGTTAGGAGAATATTGATACAATCATAATGTGATTTTATTTAGGATGAGAAAGAGGCTGATAAGAAAGAAGGTGGCACAGAAGAATAAAAAAAAGAGGACAATCAAATCATAAAGGAGTTTTCGGAATTTTTTTGATAAGTGTGTTTGTTAGTATAAGTATATAATTTTACCATAGGTAAAAAATTTCTTTCCTTCTTAAACAGGATAATGATGGGGGCAAGGGTCCACTGAGTGATATCCCAACTGATGGACCTGTTGAAATTCAATCAATTGATACAGATTTATAAGAAAGTGTCAACAAAAATTCTGAATATACAACAACAAGTGAAGTTCAAAGCGTACACAAGGTATTTTGAAGAGATTCTTTTACATTTGATTTACTGTAGTACAAGTAATAACTTATGTATTCTAACTACTCATGCATAGGACTGATATGTATGGGAGACCTGTGTCTAGTTGAGAATCACATTACTTTTTTTTTGTTTTGTGATCATATATAATATGTATTAGAACTTTTTATACATATATCTGATATTTATAAGGATTTGTTATTTTTAAGTATCAATGTTTCTTTTATATTTAGTATATTGCTATTATGATGAAAAATAATATACTAAAACAGATTATACTTATATATCTTAAGTATAGAGAAACTGCTTGTGTTATTTTCTATAAAACATACATTAACATATGCATTTTTTTCATTGATGTTTATCAGCAATTCATTTATCTATACGTAACAGAATACGAACCAACTATGTAGGATGATTTCAGTGGCATAATAATAGATCCAAGACATTGTTGATGCACTTATATTTGGAATGACAACACCAACAACTTCAAAGCCTCTGAATGTTAGTACTCCAAATATAATGATCGAGAGCCAGTGAATACTTCGCGACAATCATTTTTTACCTGATTTCTTAGATGCACAAGTTCAAAATTGTGATGTCATAAAGCACCAAACAAAAGGGACCAAAAGAAGTTCAGGTTTATAGGTCACTGTACTTAACAAAATTTGATTCAAGTTCAAAGGAAGATGGTAGTTCTGATAATGAAGAGAAGTAGAAGTATGCCTTCAAGGGATGTACCATTTTTGAAGAGTTGCCTAGTGAATAAATGTTGGATTACTCTAAATGAATTGCGGAAGGTTTATTGAAATATCATACTGACAAGAAAGAAATTTCAAACTTTTTATTTAAAAAAATTAATACGTCAACATAATCTTATGTAACACTTATACATTGTTAATGGTACAGAAAACAGAAAGACAATTACTACTTGAAAAATTATTCTGATCTAGGTTATCTAGAGTTGAATTTCATCGTTTCTCATCCACAGTCAAAGAATTGATTCTACATGACGTCACAAACTAACACATGCTGAAACGATGAGGTAAATTAAACTAACTTTTTTAAGAAACCAAGTTTATATTAACAATGTACAAAGAATAAGTACCTTACACATATTGTTGTTGGAGTATAAATCTCATATTTGTTGTGTAAATTTCACAAAAAATATCAAAATATCATACATAATGGGTACATAATGGGTAACGTATCATACCTTCTCATACAATAGTATTCAAGATTTTACTTACTGTTGAAATCGAATACACAGTTATCATACATAATGGGTAATGTACTATACCTTCTCATACATTAGTTGTCAATGCATCGTTATTTATGCACACAATTATCTTCAGTCTAATGTATAATATTAACTTATACATGCATTAGTAATGTATTGTATTTTCTGGTTTGCTTATAATGTCTATTTTATCCCACTATTTTTTGATATTTTTTGTATTCAAATGCATAATAGTAAATTATACATTAAACTGTTACGTATTGTATTTTTTAGTCTGTCATGTATATGGGTTGTTATGTATTATGCTATGTTGTTCTTAAGACTGATTATTTTCTTGATGATTCATCATATTTTATCTCTTTTTTATTTGTATTTGTAGCATTTAGATGTGATCTTCTACCATTTGAGAAAGAAATTGAAGTTACAGCTAGGTGAAAATTATAGATATACAACAACAAGTTGTTTCTTTGAATCATATATTGAGAAGACATATCATAGGTATTATCCAGATGCTTCATATATTCAGACCTCTACGCAAGAAGACTATGCGGAATCATGTGTTATTGCTAGAAATGAGGAATTAATAATCAACACAATTAACGGATTCTGTATTCCTGTGGGATTGCCATGGCATATGATTGATGAAGTGTATGATCTTGTTAATTGCGATGAAGAGTTTCATTGGGTGTTGGTTGTTATTGTGCTGAAGGAAAGAGTCATATGAGTCTACGACTCACTATTAGGAACCATAAAAAAGGACTCATCCAATGAAATGCACAATTGGCAGTGATATTGCCTACTTATTTGTCTGATAGTGGGTTATTTGAAAGGACAAAACGTACTGACTGGCAAACCTCAATGCGTACAAAGACAAATTGGGTCAGTGCACTCAGATTCTCAACCAACACCCATTTGACGTTCAGTATGTTTAAAACATAGCCCAACAAGAGTGTTTTAGTCAGTAAGTTCATCTGTTTATATTTTTAAATGTATAAACATTTAAGAATTTTTTTACGGCTTGTTAAATGATATTTTTTTTCATTTCAGAGAGTATGGTATTTTTGTAGCTGGATATGCAAAAATCTTAAGTAAAGGGCTGGCAATGCTTTTAGTGGGTTTGACACATAAACTCAATAGTTACGTTATGCATCATTACTTTGAAATTACAGAGTCATCAAGACAGTTGAAGGATACACAAGTGACAATGATGATCCTCCACGATCAAGTCCAATTTATGTTCAAACAGTTGATGAAACAACAATAGTTAGTTTAGAGTAGCACAGTTTTTTAACCTTCAGCATGATAACATTTAAAATCTTCTTTTAGTAATGAATGTTAAAAACTTACAACCCTTGTTAGGTTTTTATTGTTGGTTTGGATTTTGATTTTTATGTTAGATTTCTATTTTAGGATGTTTTAAGGATGTTTATCTATCTTCTTATTCAATACGTTGATACATTAATTTTGTTATTATTAACAAATTTTATACATCAGTACTTAATACATTAACAAGGAAACATATACCAAGGAATGTATGTATAATATATGATATAGTTATGTATGGGGGAGCGGTGAGTATTTGAGAATCTTATTAATTTTTTATTTATAGTTTAAACACATGATATGTGTTGAAACTGCTTATACATATATATGTTATGTATAGTTAGCAGCAGCTTTTAGTTGTCAAATATTTCGGTTTAATTTAGTGAATTGCAATAACGTAAAAACTAATGTATTTGTACTCCTCAAACATTAAAATGTTATGTATGAGGAAACATGAAACATAATAATTCTCTTGTAAATCAATCACGAATTTTATCACTAAATCATAAATCCTTATATATACTACCTTATACAATAAATTTAAAATCTATTCACATTACTATTGTAAAATCACATTCTAGAATTAAACTGTTAAATTATACCTCATAATTAAATATGTTAATTACTAACTATGTTTACAGCTAATATATTACTTTGCCATTTATATCTAATGTATAAGAAATTACTGTACATTAAGATTATTTTAATATAACCTTGTTTTGTTGACCATTACACACTGTCATTTATATCTAATGTATAACAAACATTTATACATTAAGTTTATTTCTATTATGATGAAATTTTTTACTTAAGTATACATTAAGTAACAATTGTACTTTATATAAATGTATAATGATTACCCATACATTAGTTACATAAATAAAAATTGAACCTTGTACTTAAATATCGTATTATCAGATTACATACTTTAGCCAAAACTAATATTTATTAACCATATAATATGAGAAAGGTCTGTATTGTCAAAAAAATGAAATCATACATCACTAGGCTGCTTCGATTTATCAATTAAAATTAACATACAATCTACTAAAATAGTGAAAGCAAGAAGTAACGATCATAAACGAATATTAAATTGAATAATCTTGTTGAAATATAAGAAATTTTAAAATATTAAGAACTAATCTTGAATTAACATTAATAAATATAGTTCATACATCTTTCAGATTCTTTACATGATAAAGAAATCTGATTATTTAAAGTTACAAAGAATTCTTTCAGATAAACACAAAAAGTATGAGCCAACACAATCGATTCATCATATGGATAAACAAATTATTTTTTCATGTGTCCTTTGAAAAAAATCGCAGGTTTGTCGGTTGTGACCTGCACGCCCATATTTACCGCAACAGTTAGAGCTTGAAGCAAGTGACTCACTTGATTTCAAATGTCTGCCCTTTTTTTGGCCTTCCTGACAATCTTCTGTATCTTGGCGATAATATTTTTTTCATCTTCAACAAATTGAGGCACATTTCAATCCTTCATGTTTGGCGTTGAAACTTTTGAAAACTAATAAGTCTTAACAATAGTTTTTAGCCTGTAGAAATTCGAGCAGTAAGGACCATAATCTCTTATATTTTTACTCCTCAAGACTGCAATTGCATGAGGACAAGGTATTTCATCAATTTGATACCATCCACAATTGCAAGTGTCGCGTTCAATATCGACAAGGTATTTTCTTCCGAATTTATATATACAGTAAAGATAACTTGTGGTTGTCTCAACCTATTACACACACATGCTTTAATACATATGATAAATTAAAATATATAAATGAAAAAAATTAATATAATTGAATTTATATTCGTAGACATACCGTCATCCGAAAAAATTTCACCCCATTAAGAGTTAGAATATCGTCAAATATTCTCCATAAGGTTGTCTTGGTATAAAAAGCAATTTCACTATTTTTGCAATTTCATGCAGCAAACAAAATTCTTGATTCTTCGAGAAATTCTTAAATAGGCAGTTCACGCGCCTTTACCAAACAACCATTAATACATTCAGTGATATTAGAGGTCATCATCCTACCTCTATTTACAGGTGAGTGACTTCGAGACCATTTTTCATATCCAACTTCTTTCAGGTAAGTCTTAAATTTGTGATCAACTTTAGCAACTTTTGACATAATTTATTCAAAATCTTATTTCTTATAAGCTTTAACCATTGAATAATAAGGGTCGTTAAATCTATCTTTGTTTTTTCTAAAATAAGTGCAAATATTTTTTCATAAGTACCAAATACATACTAGATGAGGGACATTAGGATACACAATGCTCAAATTTTTTATGATACTTTCATTCCGATCCGATACAACACACATGTTGTCTCGTTCATCAAAAAAAATCCTCAAATGATGAAAAAATCAAGTCCACAAAGTATAATTCTCTGAATCTACAACCCCATAGGCTAAACAACCTAAATAACAAAAAAAAAATACATCATAACCCAACAAAATTTTTGAAGCTATAACATGTATATTGAATTAAATACTTATACAATGCAAAATTATTGAATAACTTAAACAACACTATATAAAAGACTTAAAGAAATAAGGCCAATACCTGCATCATCGAGTGTGCTTGTTGAAACAAAAGTCTCTTTGTATGAACCGCTTAAATGAGCACCATCAACAAATACAACAGGTCGGCAAATGTAACACCCTGATTTTTTGAACCGGAATACCACACAATGCTCATGACCCTAAGGGACTGCTAGCTAACCGATGACTGATATCTGTTCCTGAACAATACAAAATATATACTGTATAAATACAAAAATAGATGTGAAAGGCCATAAGGTTCAAAACTGATAAAATATAATATCTGAAATAGGGTATATCATTACCCAAAACTGAAGTAAACTGTAGTCTGAAAATATCTAATCTAAATCTAGTCTGAAATCCTCTAACTGTCTAATAAATCTGAATAAAGAGTTGATGGAACATGTCCCCAACTAACTCCATCTAATAAAATCTATACTAAAATAAAATGATAATCATGTCCTTGAATAATGAGGACTCACCACTAACTGCTGAGTACTGAAACTAAAGTACTAATGTTGCTCTAGATCTGGGACTCGTACTTCTAAACCTATGGTGTAAGAAATCATAGAGCGAATGCGTCAGTACTACTGAATGTATTGAGTATGCAAGTGAGGTAGGCTAAATGCATGGGGTTCATATGCATGAACAATAATAATTAACTGACTAATATGAACATTAGAATACATGCATAAAATATGAAACTGAGATTGATATCGTGATAACATGATCACTGAGTCTGAATACTGATAACATGAGTTTCTGATAACTGATAACATGATATAATTGATACTGAGTGACTGTATCTGACAGTCTATAATCTGATAGAACTAGCTGAGTTTTATTACATGAAACTGAGTTGACTGTATCTGAAAGTCCTGAATATAAGAAACTATCTAAGTTTCCTTACATGAGACTGAGACTGTAACTGTAATTGTGGGAGAATTCATCTAACCGACATGCCCTAAATCTGCTATTATAGCTAAGCTGGGGTCCAATTTGTAACCCCAATTGGAAGAGCATCGGTATCATGCCACGGGTAAAGACAAGTTATGAGTGACCCTCAATTTGGCAATGTCCCCATAAGAGAACGGCAAAACCCTGTGTTGGTTTGCCTCATCAACCCTCAATCTGGCAGTATTGATGTCTCAACCTATGTTGGCTACATAGTTCTAGAATACAAGGATTGCTTCTAGGAATCACACCCTCAGTCTGGAAGTGTGTGTTCCCATTCTTGGGTTCACTCAGTGTGAATCCTACTCCTATATGAATAGACACTGAACATAATTAACTGACTAATCTGGACTGAATTCATAGAGTTTCATTGAATTACGGATACTACTGAGATTACTGAATCACTGAGATTTTTGAGAATTTTCCTGAGTCATGCGACTAACTGAGTTCTATAGAACATGGCTTGACTGAGAGTATTGTGAAAACATGACATTAGTTCTACGCACATAACTAAATTGTCGGGTACAAGTACCCCCAGGACTCGATAGAAGGAAACTGACGCTTCTTGACAATGAGTATAGCCAACAATTCATTATACGATAAATTTGGGATTTCATGGAACACTTGATAATTATAATAATAACTCATGACATAAGCTTGAAGCACAACAATGACCATATGTCCATGATTCACTCACTAAGGCATTTCATCAAACAACTTGCATGCATTAACTTGTACACTATTGGGGATTTCATGTTATCATGTTATAATGACATGATGCCATTCACATTGGCATTTTATCAAACATATGGGGAGCATGCTTTGGTTAAATCATAATCAATACTTGAAATTGACATAGATACATAAATTAACTTGCAAATTGGAAGGGTTTATCATGAATATCATGTAAATCATCACATACTAGGATCAATTATTGTAAACTTGCAATATCAACATGAATCAAACCCAACAACAACATAAAAATAGATTTCAATTAAAGCAAAACATGAGAACCCATAAAAATATATTCTTTGTATTTCGAAAAGAGATTCTTGAGCTCTATGGGTGAAAGGGGCCCATAGATAAATACTTTGCATACCTTAGAAAGGAAAACTTGAAGAATTGGTGGAGAGTTCTTGTGATTTGGCCCTTGAATTTGAGAGCTAGGGTTCTTGTTCTTAAAGAGAGTTGATTTATTTCTTGAGAGATGTGAGTAACAATGAGCTAATAGAGGCTTTTAGGGTTTAAACTTCGTATTTTGGGTTACTTAGGGTCGTGGAAAAAAACCCAAGTACCCTTGAACGAATTTAAAAACAAGAGCTGAAAATTGAAAATCCTGACTTTTGGCCTTGGCGCGGCGCGCCACCATCGCGCCAGGCTACTGGAATTTGACAACTGGGAAATTGGGCTATGGTGCGACGCGGAGCTATCGCATTGCCACTTTATTTGTGACCTGGAAGTTTGGCGCGAAGCGGAGATATCACAGATGCTCACTGGATATTGACAATTGTTATTTTTACGTGTGGCGTGACGCGCCACTGACTGAAATGACGCAGTTTTATGATTGGAACTTAAAATAGCCATAACTTCTTACCCGGTTATCGGATTTAGGCGAATTAGGTATCATTGGAAATCTTATTCAATTTTTCACATGACAAAAAGTGAAAATCTTGAAAATTCCACATGGAATAAATATCATTCAATTTAGAAGCTAATACTTGACATTCTTGAAACGAATTTAAGCTAGGTAAAAGTATGGGGTACTACAGCAAAATTGAAAACCCCTTATCATTGGATTTAAGGCAATAAAAAAGTATTTAAACTCATTATTTGTTGCCTTATGCATCCTGATGTGGGAGTCAGGATACACTTTATTTAGCATATAAATATATCGCGATATTTTTTTATATCCATCAGCCGAACCACCTCTAAGAATCACTATTGCCCTCTCTTTTGCTCGTCATGCCTTCATGTAGTTAATATAAACTCCATAAACGGCCTTCATTTATTCAATTATGTCTGTCGATGTGTGTATTCTCTTGTGATTTATTAACTTTGGTGCTGTAAATTCACTCACAAAAGTTGTTGTAGCAATTAAATTTTTTCAGAATTCTATCACTAACTCGGCAAGTATGTTCTAAATCAAATCGCCGAATTACAAAAACATCTGATTCATTCATGAAAGATGCCTTAAGGATCCACTTGCAATCTTTGTTGCGACAATGAAGGACATAACTGCAGCAAAAATAATCAAAACACAAAGTATGAAAATATATATATATATATATATATATATATATATAATTCGTGTTTGATTTACAAGCGAATGACTATGTTACCGATTTCCTCATACATGATATTTTTTATGTATGAGGAGTACTAATACATTAGTTTTAGATTATTACAGTGCACTGAATGAAATCAATACATTGGCAACTAAAAGTTTTTGCTGCCTATACATAACAAATATATGTATAAGCAGTATTTGTAAACTAATTTTTATGTATGAGGGGTAATAATACATTAGTCTTTACATTATCACAGTACACTAAATGAAATCGAAACATTGGCAACTAAAAGCTTCTGCTACCTATACATAACAAATACATGTATAAGTAGTATAGTAAACTAATTTTTATCTATAAGAACTACTGATACATTTGTGTCAAAAAGCTTCTACATCCTATACAAAACAAATACATGTATAATCAGTAATGAAATTTTTTGCTTCAAATTCTGGAATGTATAACGAATACTGATTTTGCATTTCAACTACTGTTAACGCAAGAGCATCAGATTCAATTTCTTCAATACAAATAACAGCTCCAGTTTCACAATCAAACTCTACCTTTTTTTTTGACTTATCAGACGTCGAAATACATAAAGGATTATTGAAAAATCTTGAAAAACTTTTCTTCAACTCAATATACACCCTCACTCTAGTATCATTCCCTGTAATAATTGGTGAAGAACTACCTTCGACAATGTACTTCACATCTATTTTTTCTGACTTTTATTAATATCTAATTCCATAGCAATCGTCGAAATCAACCTCAAGAATATTATACTTTCTGAAACAACAATACCATCACTTTTATATTGTTCATATATTATTTCAGACTACCAAATATCAAAATGCCTCAATAAAATGGTGATGTTCATATTAAAATTTGAAGTTGGAAGAAATCAGATTTTGAAAAAAAATAAGACAAATCAGTTGTGAAGAAATCGCAATTTCTATAAAATCGCAGATTCAATATAATCAATTGTTTTGAAGCTTTAGAATTTTTTTCAATTTGAATTACAGTTACTATTTTTAAGTTTCCACCTAATCAGTAAATTAATTACTGTCGTTAATTACGTCATAGAGAATAATGGTGTCTGATTTTATTTCCTTAATTATAGGCAAAACGATTTAGCTCATATATTCTACTAATATATGAGGTAAGCCGACATGTATATGTATTTTCAAAATCTGGGAGAGAGAAACCGAATCTGGAATCCTATGTAATTAAGTTCATTAAAGGTGGAATTTCTATTGTTTATACTTTAAAGATTGGGCTAATGTTTGCTAAGTATGTAGTTCAAATTGATTCATGAAATTTTTTTCCAAAATATATTCAAATACATTTTTAAGGTAAACTTACATAGATGTATACTTTATCCGTCTAATTTTTCAAATTTAGCTGAAGTATACACTATATACACACACAATTGTATATACTATGTATCTGTATGTATAAGTATAAACTATATACACACAATAGTATATACTGTATATATGTATGTATAATATATGTATATTTAGTTACAGAGTATGCACTACCTATGCATTGTGTACATATTCTATAAGCTAGATGACATAGAGGAATTGGACTGTAACTTTTCCTCCACTTTTTTTTAAAAAAGAAAAAAATGATAAGTCATAAGAGTTATAATAAAGAAGAAAAAGTTTTATTTTATATTTTTTGATATTTCAACAATCTATAAGAATAAGATAAAGAAATTAAAACTTGATGAAAATTGAATGAATTGAGTTGTGATTTGATTGTTTAGTTTATATAGATCAGCTTATTTTAACACAACAAACTTTTATCGAAGTTTGACAATGATTCATTTTCATTTGCCTAAACTGTTAGTCAAATTGTCCATTTGTCGTTCCTAAAATTGTTTTTCAATATATTTATATTTTATCCAATACCAAAATTTTTAGTTCGATTCACCAACAAGAAAATAACAAAACAAAAATCGTAAAGGACAAATTCTTCGAAAGACAATTTCCTCAACATAACTTCTTTAATTCATTGTAACTTCCAAATATATTTTCAAAGATTATGACGGGTCTTAAGTTTATTCTTTTATTTTTAATAAGAAGTTCAGTTAGGATTTAAGTTGTATGAATAGAGTCGTTTTTAACAGGAGATGTTTCTAACCACCAAAACAGATATCAAGACGAGAAACAACAACAACATCCAAATATCAATTCCTCATATTTTTGGGCTTTAATTAATGAAAATTTTTCATAAGTAGCAAATTTATAACTATAATTAGAACTTTTACAGAAATTATTTAATAATTATGAAAAATAGCAAGTTGTATGTTGTATTTTATAAAAGTGTTGCTACTAAAATACATATATAACAAGTTTACTGTCCTTCTTTTACTCAAATCAATTAAGTTAAATAAGGAAGCAGTAAATTCCTTTTCATAAATTATTGCAGTAGTTTTTTTTTTCATAAATTATCTTATTTCGATTAGTAGATTCTTTTTCCAAATCAAAAGATTATTATCTTCATGATCTTAAAAAATTCAAAATAAAACATCATTACTGCTTTTTTCTCTCTTTCACTCTGCTATATTTCTAACTGTTTTTCATCTTTTTTTTATCTTTTTAATTTTTTATTTTGATTTTTTTCTTTTCACTTTATTTTCTCTCTTTTATTTCTCTTTTTTTTTTTTTCCTTTTTTCGTTTTTTTCTTTATTTTTTCTTTTTTGTTTTCTTATTTTTTTCCTTTCTCATATTTTTTTTCTTTTCCTATTTTCATTTTCTTCTTTTTTTCTTTTTTCATTTTTTTACTTTTATTTTTACACTTCTATTTCTAACTTCTATTTGTCTTTCCTTTTTTTCCCCTTTTTCACTTTTTTCAGTTTTTTATTTTATTTTTTTAACTCTTCCATATGTATCTTTTATTTTTAAAAGACAAATATCTATATCACATATGCATATTCAAAAATATACAAAATAAATTGACATGTAGATCTGTATATGTATTAACAATACAAAACATACATATATAATTACATATGTATTTATAGAAATACATATTTGACTCATATGTATATATAAGCATATAAGACATGAAATCTATATAACAAAAAGGACTACTATATACATGTACATATAGGTAATCAAAAAATAGATGATACATATTTTAAACAGTAAAAAATACAAATAAGTATATATGTTATCCTCTAAAATGACATAAAACAATTCAAAGACAAATCCAACATTGTATCAAAAATAGATTTGAAAATGCATTTGTATATACAAAAAGGACAACTAATACATATGCATATAGGCAATCAAAAGATACAAGATATTTATCTTAAACAGTAAAAAGTATAAATAAGTACATATGTTATCCTCTAAAATTACATATAACAGTTCAAAGACAAATCCAACACAGTACAAAACACATATAGTTGTGCATATGTATTTACAAAATTCATAACTGATTTATATGTATATTCTTGTTTTATATGAGTCACCTTTATATTTTGCAAATACATACGAAGATATATAGTATAGTTATGTTTGTTACTGTTTAATATGAATATGATATGTATTTCGTATTTGCATATCAGAGTCATATTTATATTTATTGTATAGTAATATACATATGGATCAGATATGTATTCTGTAAAGACATATGCAGAGTTATATCTATTTTTTTGTAATGTAATATATATTATGTAAAAGAAAGCATATGCATACTGTGTATTTTTTGTATTATATTTTTGTGAAAAGTACATGTAATATACATTTATGTCATTATTTTGTTCTATAAGTCTTGCGTGATCATATATTCATGGCAAGAGTATTTTCAAGATTTGCACCACATATAAAATGTCACACAATCAATGATATTGAAGAACGGATTAAGATGATGTTATCAAGGGAGCAGTACATAATTTTTTATCATAAGAATATTTGTGGTGTCTACATAAACAAGAAGAAATATGTAATTCAAGCACAATTAGGCAGATGTATAATGTCACAAATGTATTATAAATTTTTTGGAGGCATGTGCATGTATTTATATTTGTATTTTGTATATATAAATGTCTATCTATATGTATTTTTGTACGGTATTGGATTTATCTTTGCACTATTTTATGTCATTCTAGATGGTAACATATGTATTTATTTATATTTTTTACTGTTTAAGATATGTACCATGTATTGTAGACACGTAAATTTGTTCCTCCCAAAAATATTTTTTTTTTTACCATTTTTACCCTCATCTCACCACCACGCAACACCTCACCCTCCACCCTCACATACCTCGCATACCCTAGCCCTACCCCTGCGCTACCTACGTGGTCCCACCTCCCTAACAAACCCACCAGATTCACACATATAGAGGGAGCAACGGTTACACACAGAGGAGGCACACAGGAGAGACTCCGATCTTCTTCTCTTCTACACCATCATTCACAATCAACACAGAGATTCTTTCTTCTACAATCACATACACACACTAATACAGGAGGGACTCCATTTTCCATTAATAAAGAATATAACACACAACATACAGTTTCACGATTCCATCACACAATTAACAGATATACACATATAGAATACACACAGAACCCAAAAAGAATACACCACTCTCACTCACAATAAAATAACATATCAACACAATTCATAAGGGAATTCTTACACGAAACACCCAGATTATCACAACAACAGACCTCACCATTATTCTCTTCAACACAAAAACACACACACAAGATTCATCACTCATCTCACAAATCCAAGCACAGATTCACGCACACACATACTATCGGATAAACACACATACACCACCGAAAAAGGGACAAGAAAGCAGACCACCGAAGTACACACAATCACACACGAGAGAGGAGAAAACAAGAAAAGATTGACGGGGAGCGAGAAAGTTGAATAAAAATCAGTGATCCATCATGATGCCGTCACTGTTCCGGCGTCAGGACTATCACCGGAGCTCCGAATAGGCCGCTACGACCCATCGGACTACTTTGGTCGAGCCATCGCCGGAAAACAGCGACCGGCGAACCCGTTTCCTCACCCCAAGTCCGGTTTTCAACCAAAATCGACCCTATCGGGCCAATTCCGGCGACCCATCGGAAAACCCACATCCTTCCTCCATAAACTACCACAAACACACTAAATCGGGCCAACTCATACTGCCGGATCTTAACAACAACAATCAGCTCGAATTTTGCTTTTATTTATTTTGTTCTGGAATCAGGGTTTTGTTCGAAGTAGACTGCATTCGAGTTTACGGGTTTGCTTTTGAGGTTTGATTCGAGGTTTTCGGGTGCGGAAAGGTTCAATACTATTCTTTCACCCTTTTTAATTATTATTTGTGATATTTGGTGAGTTGAATGAAATATTGTATGTTGGTTGATCCTTGTTGGGAATGAATAGTTGTTGATTTTGATACGTTGTTTGGTTATAGATTGTATAAGGAAATGATATCGTGTTAAGAATTAAAAGGAATTTGGGGCGGAATTGAGAAATTGATAAAGTGATTATTGATTTTGTGATGGTTGTTTAAATTCAAAATAATTGTTCATTGCATCGACATTGATAATATCATGTGTAGGCCGACAATTGTTAGGCAAACATAGGTTGGATAGGCAAAGATTAGGACTCATGTTTGTGTTGAATGATTTTTTCATTTTTATCATATTTCATTAAATGTATTCATTTAATTAGGGAATGTCCCGAGGCTCATTGTATTTATTCATCGGAGAATACTCGGACATATTATGTTGGTGAAAGACGCTCGTGATCAAGACTTGAGGCACCGGATAGAACATAGTTTAGGATTAGTATAGGTTTATATTTTAGTACCATTTTATTTTGGATTTGTAATAATTGGATTGGACATTAACTTTTGGATTTTCATTTAGTTTGATTGTTTTATGTGTTTTGTGAGTTTTATGTGTTTTGTGGTTTATACATTCATAGTGTTTAAATTAGTCGATATGCTCCACCAAGCGGCTGTGGTCGAACCACAGGATCGAGGGGTGCTTAACTCCTTCTCCTCGATCAACAGAATTTCTTAACCGAAATCTCTATTTACGGATCAGTTTTAGAGTCAAACCGTTTTAAAAAGGGATTTTCAAAGGTGACTTGCACACCCAATTTATGCCAAGTGGCGACTCTGGATTAATTTAAAAAGAATCATTTTGAAACAAATTTCATCTTTTATCACTTAATAATAAAAACTCTTTCAAACTTAAAATATAATCTTTTTGGTTAAAAAGAAGGTGTGACATGCATTTTTTGATTACCTATATTTATATATATATGAGTGAGATACATATATATATATATATATGAGTGAGATATGTATTTCAGTCAATACATATGTATGTTTTGTACTGTAAATAAATATCCAAATTTGTATGACAATGTATTTTATATATTTTTTGAATATGTGTAAGTGATATACATATTTGTCTTTTCAAAATAAAAGTTGGAGATAGAAGAGTAAAAAAACAAAAATATCAAAATAAAAAAATGAAGTGAAAAAGAAAAAAAAAAAAAAAAAGAAAAAAAAAAGAGAAAATAAAATAAAAATATAAAAATTAAAAGAAAAAGAAATCAAAATAAAAAAATAATAAAAAATAAGATGAAAAAAACTAACAAGAAAAAAAAGTTAGAGATATAAGAGAGTGAAAGAGAGAATAAAACAGTAATAATGTTTTATTTCAAAATTTTGAACAACATGAAGATAATTATCTTCAAATATGAGAAAGGAAAAAAATAAAATGAAAAATTAAAAAAAATTAAAGAGAGAAAATAAAGTGG
>NC_061121.1:228413148-228457511 GCF_002878395.1 Capsicum annuum | reverse complement strand
CAACTATGAGAAAGGAAAAAAAATAAAATGAAAAAGTAAAAAAAAAAAAATAAAGAGAGAAAATAAAGTGGAAAAAAAATTTTAAAAAATGATAATTTTTTTATCTATATCTATAATCTATAATAATAATAATATAATAATAATAATAATAATCTATAATCTATATCTTCTATAATATATTAAAAGTATGAAGACCCTTAGAAAAGTGATTTGAACTTTTTACCTTTCATTAAAAGACTGTCCTTTAGATAAAACTGTCTTTTCACTATTTTTTTAAATTTATGATTTAATTATTTTTTATTATATTAACTAAACTTCCTAAAATATATGAGACTCCTAAAATATATGGGAGGAGAATTAATTAATATTTTTCTTTCTACTAGACTTCCTAAAATATATGATAGGAGAATTAATTAATATTTTATTTTCTACTGTTCAATTAGAAAAATACTCCTAAAATTAATAGAACTCTATTAAGGAAATATTTTTATAAATATTGAGATCTACGTTAAATTAGAGAAAAAATCGATTTGCCTATTGAGAGAATATGATTGATACTCACTAACTTGATTCGATTGCATGTCTAGATGGTGGATGCTTGGTTTTCTAACCCTCAACTTCTTCACTGTTTTTATCTGCATAATAGAATTCAACATGTGTTTATATATATATCTTCTTTGTTTTCATCCAAAATCATTATTCTTTAGGGTCAAAATTTTGCTCAAACAAGAATTAATTGGATCAAAATTGAAGTTTTGTGATCATTATTATATTTTTTTTATAGTTTACAGGTCGTAGATGAATGTCGGTTGACTTTGAAGAATTTCTTGTGTAAAGGTTAGGTTTAATGGTATTATTTTGATATCTTTTTTATCTTATTGTTTTATTTTAATTTACAGATGCTAGATGAATGTGGGTTGACTTTGAAATTTTTTTTTAGGTAAAGATTAGGTTTAATTGTATTATCGTAACATCTCTATTAGTTTGTTATTTTGTCGTACTTTACAGTTCGTAGATGAATCTTGATCGGCTTTAAAAAAATTTTGTGTAAAATTTAAGTTTAATTGTATCGTTTTGATATCACTTTTATCGTATTATTTTGTTGCAGTTTACATGTGATGGATAAATGTTGGTCGATTTTGAGGAATTTTCTTATGTAAAGGTTAGTTTAGTTGTATTATTTTAATATCTATATTATCGTATTATTTTGTTATTGTTTACAGGTGGTAGATGAGTGTCAGACGACTTTGAAAAAAAATTGTGTAAAGATTAGATTTAATTGTATTATTTTGATATCTCTATCATTGTATTGTTTTGTTCCAATTTACAGATGGTAGATGAATGTCGATCGACTTTTAAAAATATTTTCAGTAAAAATTAGGTTTAATAATAAATTCTCCATCTTTACATACTCAAAAAATATTAAATTCATCTTTATTATTTGAATAAATATCTTATTTAATGCAATGTTTGAACTCATTAAAGTGAGTTACGTGCGCAAGGCGTGTACACCTAAACTAGTATATTAAAAATGTGAAGGGCCTTAGAAATGCCGTTTGAACTTTTTGCCCTTTATTAAAAGTCTTTGTTTTAGACAATATCGTCTTTTCACTATTTTTTCCTAATATTTAAGAGTTGAAATTAATATAATATATTTATAGTAAAACCTTTTCTTATTAGAAGTGATCAGAATTAATAGTCAAACTATTGTCATGAATTCTCATATTATCCCGAATGAAATAGTCGAAAAACTTCAACTTGTGTTTGTCTTATACTTTTGGCCAAAAAACACAACTACTTTCTTTCTACTTACACAAGGTAAAAAATTTTATTCCTCTTCAGTTTTATTCCTTGGTTAATTTGTCAATATTTATATTACTAAAATAAATATGCTTGGTTACAAATATTTTAGTCGAATTAGTTGCACTATTTCTTACTCTGCCTCTAATTTCTTGCAAAAAGATACCTTCTGGGGAATAAGTTATGTTAGAAAAGGACTTTTAATAGTTCCTACATTATTAGTAATAACAATTTAAATATTTAAATACTTTGTTGCCATATTTTTGTTTCGGCTTGTGTCTAGGACATCTAATTAGTTTAATTATGTTCATCGTTTTTCAAAATTGAATCCATAAAGAATATCTCTTATTTTCTTAATGTACATAATGAAGATACAAAATAGAACTAAAGCTTAAATGGGGCAAACAAAGGATGACATAATGTTTGGATAACAGAATGAAATGTCTTCGTCATATCAATCCTTGACAATGCAAGTATACATCATGCAATATGAAGTGAAAGATGAAGATCATTTGTGACATTTTAATAACACTAACTTTAACTGAGCATGTATGCCACTTCTTCTTCACAGTTTTTCAGCATACAACTTCACTTTTATTGTACATCCCTCACATCGAATGACTCATACTTTTGTGGAGCTGATTTTCTTTTTGTTCCTCTTAATATAGGATCATGCATCTACTGTTTGACCTAATTGAGACATGTCTTTCAATTGATGATCAAGTTATTCTTTTGATTCTCAAAATAATTACTTTAATTTTCAAAGAAGGCTTCAATTTGTCACCAAATGTCTCAACACTCTACTTATTTTCTCAGATCCCTTTTTCTAAATTTAGCCCTCTGATTTAAAGTTCATACTTAAATCAGATTTTATGATCTAGCTGAAAATTTCGCAAGTATTCCATATCACTAGAACCAACATAAAATGTACCATGTAAAGAAAACAAACAAAAAACACATATTTTAAATACAAAAGGAAAAAAGGGACACTCCATTTAGTTAAAATGAAAGATAGAAGGATTTGAACATAAACAAAAAAAGACAAAACAAGATAGATCCCGAACTACAACCCTGAAATAATTCGTACAACAGAAAAGAAAATAAAACAAACTCCAGACCTCTTCCTAGTAGGGAGAGGGATGACTTCTCAATTATTGAACTTGACATGTTATCCACTAGTTATATCAGCATGATTAGAGCTTCCACCACTGTCAGACACATTTCCTTCAACAAATAAGTTTTGGATCCTCATGATCAACTCATTGCTTCCCACATATTATGCATTATCGTGTGTTAGTGAAGGAGTCTGTGTGACCTTTGTAGTGCTAATGTTTTGCACTACAATCAATTTATTTTTGGTTTTTTTTTATTAACAGGTATTTTCATTAATCAAAAGTGAATCGTTACATATCCGGGTAGAAGCTGACCTTCTACCACCTCATTTGTCTTCCTATGGCCTATTCACGTTATTTTACAACTAACGAAGCCATAAACCTTTTACAACAAGCATAAATTCTACTTCTCCTAGGGAAAATAGTTCAGCAGTTGCAGCTTTTCCTTCCAAGAAGCGTTGTTTCTCTCCTGAATGTGCAGGTGCATCGCTATTTTATAGCATGTTTTAGTTGCATCACTTCTATCATTCTAGAACCTCATCTTGTTTCTGTCTTTCCAAATGTTGTATATTACCATTGCAAACACACTGCATAGTATCTCAGTGATCACAACTTTCTTTTTTGCTATCTTACATATCCATTCTACCTCTTAATGCCATGTACCTATTACTCTGTGTGCTCTCATCCATATGAGTATTCTGGTCCAGATTTGCTTGCTGTAAGGACATCTGAAGAATAGGTGGTGTAGCATTTCTACCTCTTGATCACAAAAAATGTAGTTCATAGGAACTTTCACTCGTTTCTTCTGAAGTCTATCAACTGTACATAACCTCTATTGTATTGCAAGCCACAAATGGAATGTGTGTCGAGGATGCACTATCTTATGAAGTGTGATGTTCTTCCATACCGCCCTTGGGAATTGAGGCTGAAGTGCTAGATAAGCTAGATAAGCTTTCTTGATCTTGAATTTGTTACCTTGAACCAGGTTTCTCAAGGTTTGAGTTATACTTCCCTAGTAGCATTGCTGTAACATGATGTATTTACCACTGTCAATGATCTTCTGCATCACCCAAGATGCATTCTTAGGACTTGCCAGGTTCTCGAGTGTGATGTTCTTTATGTAGTAGTAATGTACCTATCTAATCCATAATGTATCTTTTTTTATCGAGATAGCCCATAAGTGCTTCAGGATGGCTGCCTTATTCCACAACTTAAGATTACTAATGTTTAGCCCTCCTGCAGATTTTGGTAGCAAAGTCTTTCCCACGCGATCAGTGATTTCTTTGATAATTCACTTTGGCCTATCCACAAGAATGTTCGACATCTAGCTTCCAGCATCTTGACTATCTTTTTGAGTAGTACAAAGATTTGAGCCCAGTAACTTTGCATGCCAAACAGAACAACCTTTATCAGTTGTAGCCTCCCTGAGTAAGATAATAACTTTGTTGTCCAACAGGTAATCCTAGTTGTGAACTTCTCTACCAGTGGAAAGTATTGAGATACAGTAAGATTCTTTGTGGATAGGGTACCCCGAAGTACTTAAAAGGCAACCTTCCTTCCACATAACCTAGCAGGTGCAGTATATCTTCTTTCATGTGTGGTGTGGTACCAGCCATGTAGATAGAGCTCTTCTCCTGATTAGCTTTCAAACCCAAGGCACATGAGAATTTATGAAAGAACTCTTGTAATATGGACACAGATGACAAATCAGCCCTGCAAAACATTAAGAGATCATCAGCAAAACATAAATGGATAAGACCAAATCTTTTGCATCTTGGGTAGAAGTGGAATTTTTCTTGAATCATCCTTTCAATTTCTCTTTTCAAAGCACTAGAACCTTCAATCCTATGACCCTGATCATCAGAATGATATGCACATCGTACATGAGGGTAAAAATTTCTTGAATATGGATCAAGAGTATACCCAAAGAGAAGAGTGATCATGCCAAATTGTCTCAATCTCTGGAATAAACTGGTATAAAATTCCCCAATAGGTGTGAAATTATCCTTTGCCTTCCTCCTCTTTGCAAATTCCGACCTTAGTTGAAACTTGGACTTAGAGGTAGCTTGGTAAATATATGGGGTCTGAGGACGATGTTGAGGGGCCAAGGACGGTGCTTGCCATTATGGATAAGATGACAGACGAGTATAAAATTCTGCATTGTTCAAAGGACATTGAGGAAGTGGAATGAAATTTCTTGAATTTTGGAGAGAGGAACCTTGTTGCAGGTGATTGTTTGGATCTAATATGTAAGCTCAGGATTGAGGATAAAAGTATTGGTGAGTTGGATATCTCGAACTCTACTTTGTCCCTGGAATGACAATAAGTATGTTTCCCTACTTCTTTTCTTCAGTTTTCCTTGTTTGATTGCAATATCAT
Organism: Capsicum annuum; assembly: GCF_002878395.1. NCBI lineage: Eukaryota > Viridiplantae > Streptophyta > Magnoliopsida > Solanales > Solanaceae > Capsicum > Capsicum annuum. The sequence continues at coordinate 228,452,220 of NC_061121.1, read as the reverse complement.
CCCAAATATTTCACAGGATCCTTCTATCCATCAGGCTCCCCAAATTTTGATTTCTCACAACTTGGAGGAAGGTTAACACTTGAAAACATGCCCCAGTTTTTATATGAAACCTCTCCATAACCCGCAAGTCCTGGGGAACTTTCCATAACATTTTTTGCACTCTTCATTTTTCCAACTATTTTCTCTGGCTCTTCTGGCATTCTAGGCTTCTTAGTAAGAAATTTTGGTGGTCCAATTAACATTGATGTAGGCTAGGAGTATATCAATGATCATCAAGAGTATTGAACATGGGTCCACTAGCAAATTGGGGCAACACAACCATTAGATAGCCAAAGTGGAAGCCTCAGTAGAAGGTTGAGCAATAAAAGCACAGACAACACGTGGTGCTGTCAATGTGGTATATTTATACAGAAGGGCTAGAGAATGAGTGATGGAAGCATTGGGACGCTTTTGTCTTGGAATGGATTCTGAGGCATGCTATGGTGCATCAACAACAGTATAAAACTGACTCTGCAAGTGTGATAAAAAACTCAAGGTATTTACAGGGTCAATAGTACGGAATGGATAGAAGGCAGCCCACTGACCCAAGCTCGATACATTTCCATCATTTGTTGCCTAAAACTCACAATTTCTTACTTTAAACCCTCATTTTCCTTACTCTTCATTTGATCCATGGTGTCACTCTCTATATCCATGTTTGACATAACTAACCCTTTGAATTTAGTGTGATGTGGAGAACCAGCTATAATGCCACAATGCCACAAACCAGCCACCTTAAACTAACTGAACAAGAGATAACAAATGTGTTAGAGTTCAACACTTTTTCTAAACATCTTTTTTATTTCTTTCTTTTTTTGAAAGATCACCGAACCCGAGAAGGGCGCCTACATATCTCGCCCCCTAGAGGGAAGAATCAAGTGTGCGTAGTTCGTGAAGTTTTGACACAACATGGCCAATCAAACTCTTTTTTTTTTCTTTTTTCTTGAAACTTTAAGAAGAAAAGCAAATAACAAATTATCAAAAGAATTGATGAAATTTTTTTTTTTGAATTTTTCAGCTTTAAAATCCCTATAAAAAATGAACCTATGATTACCAAAGAAAAATCTTTTTGGGTTTTCAATTTTAATTTCAAACGAAAAATGAAACTTGAAACTATTAAAGGAAAATCTTTTTATAGTTTTGTTTTAAAGATGTATATGACACCTACTCTAAATGAAGAGTGAAGAAAATCTTTTTGAATTTTTTAAATAAGATTACCGAACCCTAGAAAGGCTGCCTACATATCTCACTCCCGAAAGAGGAGAATCAGGTGTGCGTAGTTTGTGCAGATTAGACAATTAAAGATTAAACAACCGATTGAACCTTTACTTGAGAGACACGACCAAAGACAGATGATGAACAACGTTAATAACATCTTTTTTGAGTTTTCAATTTGACACTTCACACAAAAATGACACTAGGAACTATGAAAGGAAAATCTTTTTTGGTATTTTCGTTATATGAAATGTACAAAATTTCTATCATTTTTTTTGAATTTTTCTTTTATAAAAAGCTTCTATTAAGATTTTTTTTTTGAAATTTTTGAATTATGAATGCTTACTAAAGAAACAAAAGGAAAATCTTTTTGATTTTTTTGTTTTTGACAAATGAGTTCAAAAGGTAAAAATCTTTTTGAATTTGTGGATTGTGGAAAAACAAAAGTCATATAGAACTCTAAAAAACTACGAAACTCTTTTTTGGCTCACTTTTTTTTTTCTTTTTTTAAACTTTTCCTTGCCTACACTCTTTCCCTTAACTCTGGCACATGTTTACCCAAATTAGTCCGTCAAATGACCATGTTACCCTTCAAGATGCAACAATTAGTACGTAAGGATGCTTCTGTGGTGAGTCTCTTACAAAGGACCAAGTAAGTCCCGTTAAGTCTCAATATGATGCAGATAAGTGTGACTTAAAGGCTAACCAACGCTGGATTTCACTAACAAGGTTGTTCGGGGGAGCATATGGTCGATAGTGGCTGCGACGGCTTTTCACCTACTTCATACACCCAACGGCTTTCCCTCCTAAAATCAAGGTTCGAACCTGAGGCATCCCTTCTAGTGGAGAACCTTAAAGTCAACCCAAATGTCAATGCACCCAACCAACTTTTATTTTAGTGGGTGCTTTTATATATTATATACCTATTTTTATATATTTTTATGTAATTAATCCTATTCCGTGTTTAGTGGGTACCGAAGCACCCTACAATAATATGTCGGTCCGCCCCTGCCTAAAATAAGGGTGACTCAACTAGAGATAGTGTACACACGTATACTACAGGACTTGTTACGAAAGATGACTCAAGGTAATGCATATGATGTCAGATATAAAGGAGTAACACATAAGAGAAGAACTGTAAACACGTAGCATGTAGACACTCAACAACGATAAAACAATAACACAAAAAAAATGTCTATACACCTATAGTGTTAAACTAAGCCGATACAACTAAAAAATAAGCTCGAATTCTAAAAACATCCCCAGCAGAGTTGCCAGAGCTGTCACACCCCTTTTTAACCCAAAAAAATCAATTTTAAGTTTGAAAAGGATTCAATTTACAATTGAATTCAGAGTCGCCACTTGACATAAATCGGGTGTGCCAAGTCACTTTTGAAAATCTTTTTTCAAAACAGTTTTAACTCTAGAAATTGATCTGTGAATAGAGATTCCTGTTAAGTAATTCTGTTAACCGAGGGAAAGGTATTAGGCACTCCTTCGATCCCGTGGTTCGACCATGGTTACTTCATGGAGTTATCGGCTAGTACGACACTATAAAGTGAATAAACCATATAAAACACGCAAAACAGACAAACAACCAAACCAAATAAAGCAAGTCTGGAAAAATATTATCCACTTCAATTAATTAAAGACCCAAAATAAAAAGGTACTAAAATGTAAACTTACGCTAGCCTATACTAATCCTAAATTACGCTCCACCCGATGCCTCGGGTCTTGATCACACACTATCCTCAAATACAACTTCCTTGGGGCATTCCCTGGATACAACAATACAAATAATCCCATGGTATTCCCCGGCCAAATGAGTACAATTGATCCAAATGCATAAAACAAAGCCATTTAACCAATATTTTCAGCATTCAACAATCGACAAGTCCTAATTTTGCCTACCCAACCTAAGATTTGCCTATTCATTCTCGACTTAAATAATAATAATATCGAGCTGGATACGATGAACAATTATTCCGAATTAAATATCCATCAATGAATACAAATAAACCAATGCACACCTTTTATCAAATTTCTAATTCCTGCCCCAAATTCATTCTCGGACAATTAACCAATTTCAATATGCAATCCACCAATCAAGCCGCCACAATTAGATAAACCCAATCACACAATGACATTATATCATCAACTAGCACAATTCATGCAAATCACGACATCAAAACACCATAACCAGAAAAAATATAAAGAAACAGAGTTGAAAATTAGACCTCAATTTGACGCTTTATTTCAATTAATTGATCTTTCCGAATAGAACCGCATCCAAGATCTCAAACTGAACCTCAACCAACGAACAAAACCAACCTCGATATACCTTTACTGTTTTCCTCTAAAATTGCAACAAAATTTACGACGACCAACAAATCCCATTTATAATTTTCGATGAGGGTTTGATTGTGGATGGGCTAGGTTATTGTTTTCATATCACCGGAGCTCCGTCTAGCTCAATTGGTCAAAACTTTTGGATTTTTGAGGGGCTGGGCGCTGTTTTCACTTTGCTGGAGCTCCAGTGAGCTGGCGATAGAGGAAATCGAAGCAAACGGGTCAGATTTCTAACCCCGTTGATCCTTTTATCTCCCTCTCTCTCTCTCTCTTTTTGATCACCGATCTGTAATACCCCATGAATTCTAACTAATAGTAGAACCATGATTCAAGCTAATGAGAAATAAATTATAGTTCTTTGGTGGTTTTATGATCAAGTTTGATGTGTATTAAGGCCTCAAATATGTCCTAGCTATTAGGCGAATCAAAACATCCCTTACCGATTGAATTCTTGAGGAGAATATTGGTATAGTCAACTTCAAACGAGCATATCTCTAGTTATACTAAGGATTTTTGAGCTCATGACCCACCAAATGATAGATAATTGAATTATATTTCCAAATATACCAATTTTGCCTAAATCCAATATCAGAGTAAAAAGTTATGACCGTTTTACAGTAAGCTGTTCGGACTGCCAAAGTGCGACGACCCGAGCCGATGGACCGTCGTACCTGCGACAGACCGTCGCCCAAAACGTCACAACTGAGGTAGTAATCTTGATTTCTAGCCAAAAAGTGATGATATATAAAGTGACGATCCGTCCCTAGGGCGACGGACCGTCGCCCAGACCGTCGGGGACCTCTGTTTAGCAATTTTAAGCTGTTTTTAAAAAGATTTTTGGATCTTTTCCACCCTTTTTAACACCTAATTACACCAAAATGAAGCACAGAACTCCTCAATCATCCTTAACATAAAAAATTAGGGTTTTATTTAAGATCAATCCCTAAGAACAAGAATTCAAACCCTCTCCAAGAACACTCAAGAATCAAGCACCACCATTCAAGAACTTTCAAGAAAAGCCTTCAAGAACACTCTCAAGGCTTCAAAAGTCATCTTGTTCTATTTAATCAAGCCAAATAAGGTATGTGAGATTTGAACAAGAACACCCTTTCGTTCTTGTGCCCAAAATTTAAATTTAATTTACAAAAATATATGATTTTATATGTTTTATTATGGATTTGGAGTATGAACTTATATCCTATGTTGTTGTTCAAAAGATTATGATATTTCTCAATGTCTAGAAGATAAATTCCATGAGTTTGATATTGTTATTATGCTTAAAGCTGAAATTTCTAAATTTTTAAATGAATTATGCATGAATATGATATAAAACATAAACCTTGAAATGTTTTTTAAAGTATTGATATATGGGTCATTAAACCCTCTTTGAGATTGATGTTTTGGGAACTTATGTACTACAGGCACCCATGTTTAGACTATTTTTGAAATAATTTAGAAAGGTTTGACCTTTTGGTCACAAGAGTATTGAAGTCCACTTTACAGAATGATACTACAGAATTCAAAATTTGATTTCTTTATAAATCATGAGATTACTTTTAAAGTGTCTTTTCTTTGAGATTTTTTAGCATAGTATTGGGAGTAGTATTTAGCACCGAGTTGGGCATGTTACTACAGTTTTATACCCTAGAACTACGTGCCACCGTAGGTTGATACATTGACATCCACTATATGTGGATGATTGAGATAGTGATCACTAAGATAGATTGTTATATTCCGACGGCAAGGGTAGAACAGCCCTAACCTTACAGGGGCTAGTCATGGGACATCATGGATACTCACATGGTGTACATTTCGGTTAGAAGAACCTCCCAAGTAGATATCCCTCATTCTTAGAATATTTGACCAATTTAAAAAGAATTGATATGCAGATTTACTATGTGGACTATGTTTCAGATTTCACTTAGCCCACTTGATTTGAGGATAAGAGAAGAACATTGATATTTGAAATAAGTGTAATGGCCCATGACATTCAGACTTTTATGCTTTACTATTCTTTATGTATGATCTTAGATTTTAGATTTCATTGAGCTATATGAGCCATTTACAATTGACATGCATGATTTGAAAACTTGTGATAGTATTGTTTTATATATATATATATTGAATGCACCCCCATATGCTCGATACATTTCCAAAGTACTGACCCACACACCTATGTGTGGGCTACATTTTCTCGTAATGTAGGTTTAGGTGCTCAGTCTCAGCAGCGACAGTGACATTCGGGTACCTTGATCTACACTTCTGCAGTTGGTAAGTCCTCACTATTCGAGGACTGAGCATTCAGACTTTCAGCTTTATTATGAGTTGTTTATTCCCTTTCATTTGAATATGAGTCAATTGGGGATCTGTCCCAATGGCTCTCTAGTTTGCTTGAGTAGTAAAGGCTTGTCAGACTAGATGATCAAGTATGTCTTAGACTCGCAGTATTTTGTTATTGATTCAGAACTTATGCGTATTTCAGTTAGACATGCCTCGAGAGATCCCATTATTTTTCTCTAATTATCTTGAAGTAAGTATTTAAACTTAGTAACAGGCATTAAGGATTAGCTTAGGGCTACTTGTAGCCTTAAGCACCGTGTGATGCCTCGAAACCTATTTTCAGGGCGTTACACGATCACCCCCCTCTATTTCTACTCACTCACCGAATTTTCCCCATTTTTGATCAGTTCTCCGTTTTCTGTGGTAGTTGTGAAGATGAGTGTGTCAGTAAAGCTGTGCGCGTGAATAGAATTATGTGTGTATGTTGAGTTGAATTTTTTGTGATACGTGTTGTCTGTGAGTCTATGGTGTGTGAAGTTTTCTCTGTTCTGTGATGTGTGTGTTAGGTGGAAAAAACAGGAAAAATGGAGGAGCTCCCTCTATATGTTTTTATGTGTGCGTATATGAGTCGAATGAAAAATTGGTCCCTTCTCTGTATGTGAGTGTGGTGTATGTATATAGGCAGTGTGTGAGAATTATTGAGGTGTAGGTGAGTGTAACTGTGGGTGTGTTCTTTGTATATGTGATGGATGGCCAATTCCAGTGAGCTATTTTTTGTGTGTTAAATTGTGTGAGGAAAAGAAAACGTGACCATGGGTAGGGGTAGGGGTATGTGCTAGGGGGTGGGGTTATGGGCGTGAGGTGTCAAAATTAGTTAGAGGTGTTGTTATTTTTGTTGTGAGTTTGTTATTTAGATTCTTGTGGGGTGAATTATTAAATGAGTGAGGATGTATGATAAGATGAGTCAAAAAATGGATAAATTGGATTTTGGGAGGGACAAAATTAGGTGTCTACATATTAAAGTGTGAAGAATTTTTGAAAAGTGATTTATACTTTTACACTTGATTAAAAATTTTCACAATAGATAAAAGCATTTAAATTTAAATAATCAAACGTTACACGTGCGAGGCACGTATGGATAAACTAGTAATAATATATTAAAAGTGCGAAGACCCTTAGAAAAATGATTTGAACTTTTTATCCTTCATTAAAAGACTCTTCTTTAGACAAAACTGTCTTTTCACTATTTTCTTCAATTTATTATTTAATTATTTTTATTATATTAACTAGACTCCTAAAATATATGGAAGTATAATCAATTAATATTTTTCTTTGTACTGATCAATTAGAAAAATAATCCTAAAATAGGATAGAAAAATACTCCTAAAATAGGACTCTATTAAAAAAATATTTCTATAAATATTGAGATGGACGTTAAACTAGAGAATAAACTGATTTACTTATTGGAAAAATATGATTGATGTTCATCTAACTTGCTTCGGTTGTATGGCTAGACTGATGTATACTTAATTTTTTAACTCTCAACTTCTTCACTATTTTTGTCAACATAATAGAATTCAACATTTATATACATACATACATACATACATACATACACACACACACACACACACACATATATATATATACATACATACATACATACATATCTTCTTTATTTTCATTCAAGTCATTCTTTAGTGTCAAAATTTTCGCTCAGACAAGAATTATTTTCATCAAAACTGAAGCTTTGTGATCACTATTGTTTTATTTTATTGTAGTTTACAAGTCGTAGATGAATTTACAGGTGGTAGATGAATGTCGGTCGGCTTTGAGGAATTTTTTTAGGTAAAAGTTAGGTTTAATTGTATTGTTTTTATATTTATTTTGAGAATTTTTTGGTGTAAAGGTAAAGTTTAGTTGTATTATTTTGATATCTCTGTTGTTTTATTATTTTGTTATAGTTTACAGGTGGTAAATGAGTGTCGGATGACTTTGAGAAAAAATTTGTGTAAAGGTTAGATTTAATTTTATTATTTTTATGTCTCTATCATCATATTGTTTTGTTGCAGTTTACAGGTGGTAGATGAATGTCTATCGGCTTTGAGAATTTTTTTTGGTAAGATTAGGTTTAATTAAATAAATTTTTCAAAAGATGTTGAATTTAATTATTGTATTATTCATCTTTATTATTTAAACAAATATCCTACTTAGTGTAACGTTTGAACTCAATAAAATAAGGTACACGCGCAAGACACGTACACCTAAACTCGTAATATGAAAAAAAAAAAAAAGGATAGAAGATACGGCTATATTGTAGGAAAGTGAAATAGTAGAATGAAAATAGGAAAAGGTAAAGTAGTGGAAGTAAAAGAGGCGTTTGTATAGTTAATGGGCAAAATAATGTTACTCTTGATATAAACTGTAATTTTGCAAAAATATTGCTATTTATTGTAATTATAGTCTTAAGTATGATACTTTTTCCATTAATAATGAACCCTTCTGCAATATATTTTGTAATTCCATTACAAGCTAATCACCACCACTCAAATTAACATATGATATGAAAATTTGAGTCTCTTTATCTTTTTCAGAAGGCAGATAAAAATAATAAATCATAAAAAATTCAAATAAAATTTAAAAATGAATAATGCACATACAAAATGTGATTTTAACTTATTAAATTGAGTGTTTGGAAGAAGTCGGGAATAGAGATGCATATAGAATATTATTCCAAGTATTAGGAACTCCAGCAATGCACCAATGTGTACAATCCAAGCCATGTAAGCCATTGTATATGCTTGGATGCCCATCTTTCCTTAGTTGTGATAGCTTTGTTATGTCAAGTAAATTTACTGGCTTTGTCATGTTCTTTAATACTTGTTTCACTATCTTTACTGGAATTGGTAAGCCACTTGGATATGTTGATCCTTTCACTAGTGTTGTCTCATTAAAACAATTCTTTACTTCTGGCTTACCCCATTCAGATCCACTGAGAAAAAAGTAGTAACATTAGGCAAACAGAAGGATAACTATGAGCCATTTAGTATTTAGGATTCACTAGTCAGTTTAATTCGAATTCACACTAATTGCAAGATTCATTTGAGAAATACTTACAAATTTACATTATCACAAATATTTCAAAGTATAAGATGTTTATAAAATTTGTATAAATATAATGTTCATTTAGTTTCATTTGAATATTTTTTGTTAAAACCAAATCAAACCAAACCAATTATAAACAAGTTTTTTTTCCTACACCAAACCACTAGCTAGCTAGTGAGTTTTTTTTATCGGTTTGATTTAGTTTATCAATTTGGTTCGATTTATCGCTTTCCTTTAAACATTCCTACCCTCAGTTATAATTTCTTTTAGGATGTGCTTGATATGATGGAAGTCATATATCATGAAAATATTTTTTAGAAGTCATTTTCTAATATTTAATGAAATGAAATAATTATTCGGGTTCCCTCAGACTGGGATGAAATTCTATCATTTTTTACCATTGTGTTACTGTTAACGTCATATTTACTTGCGTCAACTAACATTTGTCAATCATCAAAATGACTTGGTAAAGCAGAAAGAGAACACAATGAAACAACAAAAAGAAATTAGAAAGGATGACAGTTCTTACTGGTAATGCATGGCAGATGCTCCTTGGAAAAATACTTTGTTTTTTTTTAATATCAATATCCCTTTCAACCCATTTAGCCCATGTTTTTAAACCTACGCGAAAAGCTTCGATACGGTTCATGTCTTTCAAAATCGTGCCATTGTTTTCAACGAAATCCCATCTACATAAACAAAATATTTCTAATTAGACTTGTGGTAAAATCATAGAGAAAAAATAAAAACTAAAGAAAACTCTAATCATGCATTAAAGTAAGCTAACATTTGACCTTAGATTTAGTTAAAAATTGAAAAAAAAATAAAATGAAATTTGTTGAAAAATAGTTTTTGAAATTTAAAGTTGTATTTGAACATGTATTTTACTTGAAAAAAAATTGAGTTTTATGAGTGAAAGTAAAATTTCAAGTTTTAAAAATTAGCATGTTAAAAGACAGATTTTCACAAACAGATCGAATCTCATGAATAAATAATATTTTTAATTTTTGAAAATCTATTTACTCCCAAACGAGTGGAAATGATTTAAGTACATACGGTTGCTTGGAATCGGCTCGTAGATGCCAAAGCCAAGTATTGAAGATCAAGACGTCAGCTTCTTTCCAAATCCTTCCATTTTTCATTGACTTCAATTTTAATACTCTTCCAATATTGGGTTGCACTTCAATGTCTACCAAGTAATTTGAATGAAATAGTATCTCTTCAACTCCATAGTCCTGCAAAAAATTATAGAAAAAGTCAGAGACGTATTCAACATTTTAATTCTCAAGTTTGAAATTCTACCACAATCAACACAGTTTATTGTACTTCTTTAGTAAAATGTCTTAACACATACATATAGATAATCTTAGCTACCGCTATTGAGTATGAATGAACTTGTATACTATATACTATACTAAATTATCAAAAGTGCACATTTCAAGTTATAGAAGGTTAAATGTTTAATTAGATATCAAAATTAAAAATTGTTAATAACTAAGGAACTAATTGAAAATATTATTGATCCTATATATTAAGGAGCAAAAATGCAAAATATATTATTTAGGTCCTTTTATTGCCAATAATAACAAAATTAATGTTATAAATATATTTGTATTGTGTCTATCTTATGTTTTTGAGAAAAGTTAAAAATCTTAATTTTTGGATCAAGCTTATGGGTTCTTTTCATTGTATTTTATTTCTAAAAATAAGAAGTCTTCTCTACTATCTCTACCTTATTCTTCTTATTGGTCGAGCTATTGTTTCATAATACGTTATCAATACGAGACTCTACAGTCTTAGGATATTATTTTGAAGGCTAAGGTTATGTTTTTCCTCACACTAATCTATGGCTAAATTACAAAACTTGAATTTGTTGCCCTCGATATTTCGAGCAAAAATTATCTCTTGAAGATGTTGGGGTGCTGGATGCAGTGCGTCTTAGAGACACCATTAAAGATAAAATAAAACATCAAATTAGGATTATGCTAAAGCAATGATGATCTTGCGACATCACCTTGATTACGTTTTAAAATTGAATATCTCATTATTAAGTATTTTATAGAATAACCTTTTTAGGAGGGGTATGACTAGCTACTTGAACATGGTCTCCAATCCATTCTTTAGGTGGACATAACTTTCTTTCATGTTATTCCACCATGTTCAAATAGTCAAAACTTTCTTTCATGTTATTCTACAAACGAATGGATCTTAGCGGTGAAATATTCAATTTTCAAAAGTTCATCAAGGTGATGATACAAGAATATCATTGTTTTAGCACAGTCTTTGATCGATGCATTATTTTATCTCTAAGTGTTGTCTCTATTAATTTCATTCAGATAAATTTCTGTATCCAACACCCATGAGAGATAATTCATGCCCAAATTATCAAGGGTAACAACTCAAGTTTCGTAACATTAGCCATAGATTAGAGAGAAGAAAAAATAACTTAGCTTTTGAAATAATATCTTTGAGAGGGTTGAAGAAAGAAGAAGACTTTTTATTTTTCTTGAGGGATGAAAAAAATGAAATATAATTAAAAAATTTCCTTTATTTATAGAAAAAAGTTAATTTGGTTCCAAAATTTGGATTACTAACTTTTCACCAAAGAATATTTGTTATAATACAAATACATTTATATGAAAATTTTGACAGACAAAATAATACTAGCTAAAAAAGAAAAATATAGAGAAAAAGACAGAATTGACCTCAAATGTGACGGAAACAGTTTGTTTATTAATCTGTTGCTTGAATTTAGCTTTGGGGCCTATTTTTCCAATCAACTTCATATTTGAACATATAGACGAAGTGTTGTCTTGCTTTCCTCCCCTACCCCTCAAACATTACTCCACATAATTTTGTTCTAAGTTGCACAAAATTTTCTCTTTTGATGTTGTATTCATATCGAGTTATTTAAAAATACACTATTTATAGTTAATTCGACAGTATTCATTGATATTTTTGACGAATCCAACCACACCCACCCTATTATTCATTACTTGTCACCCCACTACTATTAACTTCCATATACTTGCATTAAAATACACGGTTCCTATATAGAGCTCTTACATAATTTTATTCTAAGTTGCACAAATTTTTTACTTTTGATGTCATATTCATATTAAGTTACTAAAAAATACACTACTTATAACAAATTTAACACGCATTCATTGATATTTTTGGTGGGTCCGACCACACCCACCCTATTATTCATTACTTGTCACCCCCACTACTACTACTATTCATTACCTGTCTCCCCCACTACTACTAGCTTCCATACACTTGCATTAAAATACACGGTTCTTATATAGCATTTTCAGATCAATTTCGCTTTGCGCAAAAACCCTAAGCCATTCATCAATGGCGAATTGTCAACGACGGCTGGCACCATTGGATCCGATATACTATCCGTTACTCACATTACTCTTCATCCTATTCACATGTGTTGACCTATACGACGCCGTTACGGTCGTCGACGTTTACCGTCTCGTTCAGTTTGATATCTCCAGCGTCCCTTTTGGATCTCGTCTTGCTACTCTTAATCACCACGCCGCCTCTTCTCTCTTCGGTTCGGATCTCTCTCGTAGTGTGATCATTCTTCCTGTTCGTGAATTGGACCTTGACCTTATTAAAGGTTTGGCTGCTTTTATAATTTATATATATCTTGCTTGTAATCTGAATATCTTCATTTTCAGTAGAGTGAAGTATGAAAAATACAGTATGGTGATTTTTTGAGTTACATCCCTGAAGTATTAATAAGGTCTGCAAGTTTTCTACATGAACTGTCAGTTATTTATCAGAACACACCTCAACTAATTATAAACACACCTAAAGTATACTGTTTTTTTGAGTTTCATATCTGGACTATCAATAAGGTATGCAAGCTATTTATCAAAACACACCTAAAGTATACTCATTTTATGAATTACATAGCTGGAGTATCAATAAAGTGTGAGAGTTTCCTACCTGAACAATCAGCTATTTATATCAAAACACACCTAAAGTATACTCATTTTTTGGGTTTCATACCTGGACTATCCAATAAGGTAGGCGAGTTTCCTGCCTGAACTGTCAGCTATTTATCTAATAATAAACGACTATCAATAAGGTATGCGAGTTTCCTACCTGAACTATCAACAATTTATTAGAGCACACCTCAACTAATAATAAACACACTTAAAAGTATAATCCTTTTTTGAGTTTCGTACCTGGACTATCAATAAGGTTTGCCCGCTATCAACTGGTTATCAAAACACAGCTCAACTAATTATAAACACACCTAAAGTATACTAGTTTTTTGAGTTTCATACCAATAAGTTGTGCGAGTTTTCTATCTGAACTATTAGCTATTTATCAAAACACACCTCAACTAATAATAAACACACCTAAAGTATACCATTTTTTGAGTTTCATACCTGGAATATCAATAAGGTATGTGAGTTTCCTACCTGAACTATCAGCTATTTATCAAAAAAAACTCCTCAATTAATAATAAACACACATAAATTATACTGTTTTTTCGAGTTTCGTACCTGGAATATCAATAAGGTATGTGAGTTTCTTACCTGAACTATCAACGATTTATCAAAACTCACCTAAATTATACTGTTTTTTTGAGTTTACCTGAACTATCAATAAGGTATGCGAGTTTCCTACCTGTACTCTTTACTTATTATCAAAAACACCTAAAGTATACTGTTTTTTTGAATTTCATACTTGGACTATCAACAAGGCATGCAAGTTTCCTACCTGAACTATCACCTATTTATCTGAACACACCTTAACTAATAATGAACATACCTAAAGTATATTGGTTTGTTGAGTTTAGTACCTGGACTATCAGTAAGGTATGTGAGTTTCCTCTCTTCGGTTCGGATCTCTCTCGTAGTATGATCATTCTTCCTGTTCGTGAATTGGACCTCCACCTTATTAGAGGTTTGCTACTTTTATAATTTATATATATATTGCTTGTAATCTGAATATTTGCATTTTTAGTAGAGTGATGTATGAAAAACATAGTATGTCGATTTTTTGAGTTGCATACCAATACGGTGTGCGAGTTTCCTACCTGAACTATCAGCTATTTATCTAATAATAAACACACCTATAGTATACTTTTTTTTGAGTTTCGTACCTGAATTATCAATAAGGTATGCAAGTTTCCTACTTGAACTATCAACTATTTATCAAAACACACCTATCAATAAGGTGTGCAAGTTTCCTACCTAAACTACCAGCTATTTATCAAAATACACCTAAAGTATACTGGTTTTTTGAGTTTCGTACCTTGACTATCAATAAGGTATGCGAGTTTCCTATCTGAACTATCAACTATTTATCAAAACACACCTAAAGTATATTCATTCTTTGAGTTTCATCCCTGGACTACTAATAAGGTATGCGAATTTCCCACCTGGACTATTAATAAGGTATGTGAGTTTTCTACCTGAACTATCAACTATTTATCAAAACACACCTCAACTAATAATAAACACACCTAAAGTATACACATTTTTTGAGTTTCATACCTGGACTATCAAGAAGGTATGTGAGTTTCCTATCTGAACTATCAACCATTTATCAAAACACACCTCATTTTGTAATAAACACACCTAAAGTACACTGTTTTATTGAGTTTCATACCTGGACTATGTATAAGGTATGTGAGTTTCCTACCTGAACTATCAACTATTTATCAAAAACATACCTCAGCTAATTATAAACACACCTAAAGTATACTTTTTTTTTTAGTTTCCTACCTAGACTATCAATAAGGTATGCAAGTTTCCTACCTGAACTATTAACTATTTATCAAAACATACCTTAACTAATAATAAACACACCTAAAGTATACTGGTTTTTACCTGGAGTATCGATAAGGTGTGCGAGTTTTCTACCTGAATTATTAGCTATTTAGCATAACACACCTTAACTAAATAAACAAACCTAAAGTATACACATTTTTTGAGTTTCGTAACTGGACTATCAATAAGGTATGCGAGTTTCCTACCTGAACTATCAACTATTTATCAAAACACATCTCAACTAATAATAAACACACCTAAAGTAACAACAACAACAACATACCCAGTATATTCCCACGAAGTGGGGTCTGGGAAGGGTAAGTGTGCGCAATCCATACCACTACCTCAGAAATGAGATAGAGAAGTTATTTTCGATAGACTTCCGGCTCAAAATAAACACACCTAAAGTATACTGTTTTTTTGAGTTTCGTACCATAACTATTAGGCGTGCGAGTTACCCTCCTAAATTATCACCAGCTATTTATCAAAACACACCTCAACTATCAAACACACTTGAGGAGTCATTTGGTAGTTGGTTTGGGGGTGAGTTATGCAGGTATTGAATCCTGCATAAGTAATACCATGGTTATGAGGTATGTTATTCACGTATAAAGTTAATACAATGCATGGTTTGCAATTTAGAAACCCGTATAACTCGTACATGTATAAGTTATGATGAAATCTATGTATTATTTTATGTAGGATAGAAAACGGAAGAACTTATACTTAAATAAAACAATACATAACTTCTCTGATAACTAATCTCAGTATTACTATTACTTGCATAACTCTACTATTACTTGCATAACTCTACTGAACTACTGAATGACGACCCCTAAGTGATAGCAAGTGCCTGTGGAATTAGTCGAGAGCACACCAGGATTAAAGAGAAGTATGATAAACTTTGACGATGAATATTGTGTTGAATGCGTTTACTAGCCATAATTTAGCTAAGAGGCTCATTCGTAATGTCGATTTTTATAGCAATTGCTATGTATTTCTTATTGATGAAGTAGGAAGTTTCATTTAGTGGCATCAAGAAGATGCAAAAGGTACAAAAGACAATGTATTAGCTCAATACATCAGAAGAAGTTATGTTAAGAGTGGGGGGCTAGAACTGTCCAGACAATGATCAGTGTTATTAGGTTGCTCCAACTAATTATATTAACTAGACATCTAGTTATTAGGCAATGATTTGGAGATGAGATTCTGTCGACACTTCTATAGTTCCTTTCTGCTAAACTCTACCTGTGAGGATCATAGTCCGGACTCCAGATTTCAACTCTCTTAAATTGAGCAGTTTGCCCGTCGTTAAACTTATGCTCATCTTATGACAACGTTAGAAAAAATTCTCATTTTTGTCCTTTGATTTCCAATAGAGCTCTGAAATGAGGTTAATCTACAACCATAGTAAAAAATGGGTGTAAATTTGGACTTTTCTTGAGTCCATCTATTTCCCTCTGGAGCGCGAGCTTAGTGACTAGTTCGAGTCCAAGACAATTTGCTAGCGACAAGATATGGAGAAAACTGAACAATTTGAGTAGTACAGGGGCAAATCTGGATCAGAAAAAACAAGGCAAAACCTAGATGCATTAACAATTATGTGGACCATGCTTAGTTCATTTTATGCAACTATTTGCCTTTAGACACTAAATCAACTTTGGACTTTCAGAAGGTTTTACTTTAGGAAATGACAATGAGAAGTATCAGTAGGTTAACAATGCTGATAAATATCCAGTGAAGAAAAGACAAACTGATTTGAGAGCTCCAGCGGTTTATGTACCCACAGGAACAGTTAGTCTAAGATTCTGGTGTATTGTCAAAAGTTGAATTACTCTGTAAACAAGTATTTTCAGCAGTGGGGTTGTCCTTTCGCTGTTTGGGACATTGACTTCTAGTGTCACAACAACATGATGAATACTTGACTACTGCCTTACTAATTAAATTGATTCCCTTCTATTGCAGTTTAATATTTCTTTTTCTGTTCTCCATCTCGGCACCTAAAAGTGTGATTTGGTTTTTCCACAATTCTAGTTTACTCTTGTCTAATGGACTTGTTCTTCCAATTTTGCATTTTATTGCAGAATATATTGGACAGGGGAAGCTGTTAGGGGGCTTACTGTTTTTACTGCCACCTCATTTTAGTCCTGAGAAAGTAGATGCTGCAGTTGGTATTGATGAAGATTTTGACCTTCTGAGGAATAAAGTGTCTGAGCTGGAACGGTTGCTTATACATGCTAACATCCCTGTGAGGCAAACCTATCCTTAATTGTTTTTTTACTTTTTTTCTATTTTAATTTTTTTTTCACCTGGTTATGTGTTCAGTGATATAATGCATGAATTAATAATACACTGTCATCATGTTCCTATAGCTGTTTTTGGCAGTTGACTGGGCTTTTGTCTAAGATCCTGTTTGGTTTGGTTTGATTTAGTCTACCTGACTAACAGATTTAATCAGTCTTTAATTAAATAATTTCTTAATCATTAGTGGTTTCCCTTTTGTTTTTTTGTTGGGGATCAATTTTAAGTACTAGTAACCAACCATCTGATGATTAAATATGAATGATAAATCATTTTAAGTGATGAATTTGAACATTTAGAAGTAGTTTCAGTATTCAACCCTAGTAAAATTGGTCAGTGGAAAAGTGATATCACTGAACATTGGATTATATACAACCCCGTGAACATTACAACCGATCAATAGAATCTTATACGCATTTAGAGGCTTTCTATTTATTCCTGAACGCACAAGAAAAGATAGCCTTTTCATTTATCAAGACTAGATAAACCAATGGTATTTGTAAGAAGATTAGCAGAACAGCCTAGTAAATATTGTATGTATAGAACAGGTGGCTCAGTATGATAAAAACAGAATTGTCAGAGGCATTGACTGTGATTTGCTGTGGACAAAGAGGAAGTCTTTTCTTTCACATATGGTCCATTTGCGTTTGACTTTCTTTCCTAGTAAGGATCAGATAGATATAGTATTCTGTTAAACAATGTCCATATTTATAATCCATCCTTCCAACTGTTCATAGAACAAGATAAAGTTGAGCAATTTTAGTTGTGACATCCTCTGCCTTATATGAACTAACCTAGTTACAAATTCTTCTTTAAAATGTTTGAAGCTGTTCGTTAAAAGTGAGTTTTGGTGCTTCTTTATTGTAATAAATTGAAAAAGTACTGTAAAGCCTATTTTTATATTAGACCAAAGATTTGACTTTACAGAAAAGATAAGTGCAGTGCATGTGACCTTTGATTCCATTTGCATGTGATTTTATATGATTGAATTCACTGCATTTTGTTCCAAGTCCTCTCTTAAACATAGAAAATGTTACGTTTAGTACTGATAGGGTTTTTAATTTTTCATTGCTTATCTGCTGCTTCACCAGACTTCTCTTGCTTGGATAGCATTTGAGTATTTAACTGTATGATATTCTCTTCCAGTATCCTGTGTATTTTGCTTTTGAGAACGATGATATCAATGCTGTACTAGCTGAAGTCAAGAGAAATGATGCTAGTGGGCAACCTGCAACTGCTACGACAGGGGGGTAAGTTTATGTCTCATTGTTATTTTTGAGAAGTTGCCTCTTCCGCTTTACAACAAGTTACTAAAAGTCTAAAACTGATGTCCTACAGCCCTGAACATAGTCTGGATAGTTTGTTCTGTTGATAGCGTGCTTGTTAAGTTTCTTAACTATCTGCGGTCTCCGTAGTAAATTTATATGCTTCTGTTCATCTTTATTATAACAACATACCCAGTGAAATCTCGTAACAGGATCTAGGGTGGTCCGATGTATGCAGATATTATCCCTACCTCTGTGGGATAGAGAGGCTATTTTCGGTAGATCCTTGGGTTAACAGAATTGTGATCAAGGCCAAGTAACGACAGCAAAATAGCAAGATAAACAAAGTACTAATCAAAAAATTGCCAGATAAAACAAAGTAGATGAACCAATAGGTAGTAGTAAAATGGAAGAATAAGATACTGCGCGAATACAAGTAATACTACTAAATAAAGAAGATGAGAAGAGGAGATTAGCCACCTGCCTCTCCCACATAAAAGTACGTTCACACTCCTCTACTTATTACCATTCTACCCTAATCCTCGACCTTCTTACCTTCATATCTAGGGTCGTATCTTCGGTAAGCTGAAGATGTGGCAAATGCTGTGTAATCACCTCCCTCTAGCTCTTTTTAGGCCTACCTCTATCTCTTCTACAATATGTTTATAGCCAACTTCTCACATCTCCTTAACGATGCATCCATACACATCCTCTTTACATACCCGAGCCATCTCAACTTCGTTTTCCTCATCTTGAGGAGACTCCCATCTTGTCCTGTATTACTTCGTAGTTCATCCTAATCCCATCTTTTCTAGTGTGGCCACACATCTATCTTAACATCCTCGTCTTGCTATCTTCATCTTCTGAACGTGTACTTTCTTGATTGGCCAGCAGTCTGCACTGCTCCATACAGTAATGTAGGTCTAACAACCACTCCATAAAGTTTACCTTTAATCTTTTGGAGACACATTCTTATCACACAGTACCCTGGATGAGAGCCTCCTTTAAGCTTTGGTGACACATTCTTATTCTTTAGCTAATTCTACCTATTTTGTTGCTGTCAAAATAAGATTTGATTTTAGTGTGCTGTAGAAATTGAAGTTATTGCAACTGTTGAATGATTTGATGATTACTATAATTGAAGTTTATCAAAAAGCTTTTGTATCCCAAGAAGGAAAATGCATCAGAGAAATGGAGCAGAATAAGTATCAGATGTTTGGCATATTGTTTCTGTCATTCTGGTTTAATTTGAATTGTCAAACTGGTTTCATTTCCTCACGCCATTGATTCTACTGATCACATGTCTACAGATACAAGCTTCTTGTTGCTGCCTCAGATCCTAAGAAAATTGCATCTCCTACCATTACAAATATTCAGGTTCTAGTTCGCCTTCTGATTCAAATAGGAGAAATTTGATTTGCTATGAATTTTTAAATTGACCCCACTTGGTGGGAACATACTGGGTATGTTGTTGTTGTTGATGATGAATTTTTAAGTTGATGTTTTTTCATGACATTGACCTTTGTTAATAGCCTAAAAAGTTCTACATTATTCATTGCTAAAATTAATATCCCCTTCCACTATCGATTGTTATCACTCTGAGATGTTATAGTAACTACTGTTTTGTGTTAAACATAATTAGCTATTGCTGAGAATCTACTACACCAGAGAGGAGAGGATTGACAAGGGATTGTTTTGCTTAGAGTGGATGCAGGTGTCAACGAATTTGACTCATAGCATGTGGTTCACTTGACCGTAGGGATATTGTTAGTGATGGCATACTCACTATATGTGGCTTATGACTCTATAAAAAGTGAAAATAAAGCTTTGCCTTAATTCCAATGATTCTGATATGGCTGGACGTTTTGACTACTGTCTCTGGCTCTCCAAGCATTATGAATACAATTTATGATGGTATGCTTGTGACAACTGCCTCATCACTCCAGAAAGGAAGCATGAGCTATCCCTCAATTATATGCATTCTGATCCAGTGGATATCCTATATACTTTTGGTTGCTAAAGTACTACGAAAACACATGTAGAAGTCCAAATTAATCCTATAGTAACTAGACTATATATGGTCACTAATCTATATAATCGTTCATATTGGTGCAACTCAGGCAAGGAGGTGGACATGTTCTGCTTGTTTCATTTTGCCGTGTAGAGAAGATATTGTCCTTTCTTTGGTTGCCAAAGTTAACCGCATTAATTTAGATGGTTGGAAATGTTTGTGGTACTTCATTTGCACACAGAAGCTGCTATGAATATTGTAAATCCTTGTATAGTTACGTATATCATTTGACATTTTGGTAATGAAAATCCCTGTATAGTTACATATATCATTTGACGTTTTGGTACTGAAACTGTTTACCTGATAAACAAAATCATTTGACGTTTTGGATTTCTCTAAGACTTAGATTATCATTAAATTTTTCTGTTTTATAATTTAACTGAAAAATTATTTAATATTCCATAGATTCAATTCCTTCTTGTGTTTAACCAAAAATTCATTCTATAGTAACTTCCTAGTTACCATAGATTATTTCTTGAATTGTTGGAGATACTATAACAATCTAAAATATGCTCTGGTTTCTAGCTAGGTTAAGCAGTAAAATTAAGTAGTTAACTGCTCTTTGGAGGTTAATTCATCTTCCGTTTATTATCAGGGATGTTTACATTTTTTTGGGGTGAATTCAGGGATGGTTACCAGGATTGAAGCTTGAGGGAGACTCAACTCAACTCCCTACTATTGCCATAGTGGCTTCATACGACACGTTTGGGGCTGCACCGGTAAATGTTAACTTGCGTTAAGTTGTGAGCTGCCACTAGCCATTCTGATATTAATCACTTATTCTATGGTAAAAATCTACAGGCATTGTCAGTTGGAAGTGATAGCAATGGAAGTGGTGTTGTGGCACTTCTTGAGATAGCTAGACTGTTCTCCATTCTGTATTCAAATCCTAAAACTAGAGGTAGATATAATTTGCTTTTTGGATTGACATCTGGTGGGCCATATAACTATAACGGAACTCAGAAGGTGCACTACTCCCCCAAGCATTTTCTACGCATAAGTTTCTGTTTATCTTGCTCTGTCTTTTCAATCTTTAGTTTTCTCTCTTCAGTGGCTTCGAAGCTTTGACCAACGTCTACGTGAGAGTATCGACTATGCCATTTGCTTGAATAGTCTTGGGTCCTTGGGCAACGAGTTAAATCTTCATATTTCAAAACCTCCTGAAAACAAATACATACAACAAATATTTCAGGTATGGGATGGTTGCATCAACTGAAAGAACCTCAGAGCATTTCAATTTTGTTACTTCTACCACGATCCTTTCTAGTCTAAAAGTCTATATTTGTAGGGTTTGTCTAGTGTTGCAGAAGAATCAGGGCTTCAAGTTGGTCTTAAGCACAAGAAGATTAACATCTCCAGTCCTCGAGTAAGCACACGTCTCTGCTTATCTGTTGTTCAGAAATTGTAAATTGAAATTGTAATGTAAAAAGTGGAGTTCAGATATTAAAACGAATAGTTTCTCCGTTTGTGGAGGCAATCTGACTGGCGGGGAAATAACTGAAATGTAAATATCCTCCGTCGGCTGGGTAGCTGCTTGAAAGTAAAAGCCTCCGTCGGCTGAAATGTAAATAGCCTCCTTCGGCTGAGCAATTGTTGTGAAAATAAAAAGCATGCAACGAACTGAGGGTCCAACGTCAGATTCCGACGAGATTACGACCTCTTCAACTCTAATTCAACTTTAATTGGAAAAGAAAATAATAGCAAACAAAGAACTTGATCTTTTTTTTTTTCTTGTTTTTACTTGTTCCTCATCGCCCTCTCCTAATCTTTTTTCTTGATCTCTCTTCAGCTCAACAAAGAGCTTTTTATAGAGAGCAAAAAATGGGAGCCAATCATGTGGGACAAGGAATGATGGTAATTGCCGGGAATCTACGGAGTGAATTTTGGCTTTTTAAAAAGAGAAATTATTCAAAATTTAAAAGGGATAATGGGATGAGTTGTAATAGCACTATTTAGTACAATTTGAAATTCAAAAAGAAAGAGTTGAGCTGTTGCAATTGTTGTTGGAATCCAACGTGTTGAAGTTGTTTTCGGGTCGGATTCGGGTTCGAGTAGGGGAGTCGGTTAGTCGGGTTTGATCGATGTTGAAGGTTGGAAGCTACAGCTTCGTTTGGCGTTACTGGTTGGAATCGCCTATGGTTGCTGTTGATAACGCTGGTGTTGCGGGTCGGGTCGGCGTTGCTGGAGCTGGGTCAGGGTCAGACTCGGGTTTGGACGATGGTATCGATATGGTTTGTTTTTGGGCTGAAATGATTGTTAGAGCTATTGTCAGTTGGTCGTACGTATTTGATGTTGGGAACTACTTGTACCACTGTTAATTGTTGGGTGTTGTTGCTGACTAAGGGAGAAGATAAATAAAATGGGCCAGGTCGGCAATTGGGCTGACGTTGGAGTGGGCTTGGGCAGTTATTAATTGTTGTTGGGCTGGTGAATATTGGTTATTAAATTGGATTGCTACTGTTTTAAGTTTGGCTGGTGCGTTTGGGCCACTGATTTGGGAAGTTTGGGTTAATGTTGGAGTGGTGTTAAATTGGCATGGGTTGCTAGGTATTGGGTTTTAATTGGTGTTATTTATGATAACCCCAATTAGATTAGGGATTAAAAATTTGGGCTATTTATTAAATTAGCCTAAACATTAGAATTTAACCAATTGATATTAAATTCAAGCCTCAATAAAAATTAATTGACCAATTACATTATAATCATGGCCAAATCACTTTCAATTAAGGTTAAATTTAATAAATTGATCAATTTTAATCAAAATTTGAGACAAATTAATTACTACTTTAATCCCGAGCTTCTTGATTTAATAAGATCAAACAAATATTTTCCAAATAAATCTCTTTCCAGAATAAATTACATTTAAATCAATATTTTAATCATTTAAATTTATTTCAAGAAAAATCTTGATTAAAATCTGAAATTTTATAAAAATAGATATTTAAATAACAAAATTATATAATTTCGTATAATTGAAGACGATAATATATAATCGCTACTTAAAATGACAAAATTACGTACAAAAAATATTTTGAAAAGTTTTTATTCAGATGAAATAAATATTTCAATTTTATTAAAAACCAAAGAAACTCAAGATTAAATTTAGTCGTGGAGGGCAAAAATTAGGTGAACATATATGGTCATAACATCGCCTAAAAAATAACGTTAGAAAGAATGCGAATGCGAATGCGATTACCGAAAGATATTTTTATTAGAGTAGGATTTTTTTTCCTAAATGTTCGAGAGTGGGACTGAATTGTTGTGAGAAGGTGCAATAAACTAACAGCACCGACTCTGAAACTAAGGAATCCAACGAAAGTTTGGAGAAGTGCAATACACTCCTCGCGTGTTCAGTGTGTGAATTGTGTACGGTTTTAGCATTTGGATCAATTAGTCATTTCAGGATCGACATTCCCCGGGTCCTTTGCACAGATGGAAATCAACCAAAACCTCGCCAACATCTACATGCTGACTGACATTCCCCGGTCCTAAGACATTGGTGGGAAAATATCCGAGTAGCACATGGAGAGGAGGTATTCGCACACTTGGGATCTTTGACCAATTTGATGGAGATAAGGGCAGATGAGCTACTTATTCGATTTCTAGTCGAGTTCTAGGACCCGACTACATTTACCTTTAGGATCACGCCTACTGTGGATGAGGTCAGCCAAATGGCTAACTTGCCAATGGCGGTGCGGGTACCTTTAGCCCCACAAAACACTTCAGGGAGTGATTTTTTGCGCTCGATCAGGCTGAGAGTAGGTGCAGGCTTGAGGATGGCGGAGACAGGCTGGATAAGCCTGGGTTATCTCTTTGAGAGGTTCAGCAGGAAGGAGAGTTATGAACGTTTTTGGGAGTTCTTCTTTACTAGGATCGACTGGGAAAGACATAGGGTCATTGTCTTTATGGTGGCTTTCCTCGGCGTTATGGTGTTCCCAATAAGAAAGAACCGAATCAGCATCTACCTACTCCCCACGGTTATATTTATGTGCAGGGGATCGGTCAGAACCATTATTGTGCCGATGATCTTAACAGAGATATTTCGGTCCCTGTTTACATGCTCCAGGGGATCTAACTTTTTCAGAGGTTGCAATGCTTCAAGTTTGGGCATTAGAACATTTTTATCGTAAGGACGGTGTCAGAGAGGCAGGTTCTAACCAGATTCGCAGCCACAAACTTAGGGTGGCTCTATGGGAGATGCCGAATAATGAGGAGCAGTGGCGTGTCTTCCTAACCCTTCTCACCGGTAACCTCATCCAGTGGAGGCTACCATGGGTTAGCGGCCGAGTAATGCTAAGGAGGCATACACTTATTTCCTTGAGTTGATTGGGTTGGAAGGAATCCAACCATACGCGCCACTAAGAGTTCTACGACAATTTGGCATGATTCAGAACGTGCCTTTATGGTCAAACATGGCGTTATCGGAAGTAAATTATGAAGGAAAAATCCCCATGGAGAGGCTTGGTAACCTAATCAGTGGGTGGGGACAGATCATCAGCTTAGGCCAGCGTGGTGATCCCTACTTCACCCCCGAGTACTACACATGGCCGGACCAAGTTATTAGACACTTCAGGGACTTGCAGACATTCATAGAGCCAATCAGATCCGGGATCAGTTGCTGCACCTTAGGCCCGTGACCGCCGCCATGTACGAGCAGGTGATTTCGGGATCAGTGGATCACCTTATTCACGCAGTAGACGACGAAATAGAAGAAGACTGCGGAGGAAGATCCGATGGAAGAGAAGAAGGGAGAACTGACAGAGGAGATGGAGGAGGACCCCGAAGAAGAAGAATACGGCCCATAGAGTTCGGTGGCGAGGAAGACGAGACCAGGGGCAGCAATCAGACGGGTCCCCAGAGTATCACCTAGGGCCCTACTATGACCTCGATGATGATGATGATCCCCCAGCTAGCCTTAGCACCCACCTGCTATCTCTGATTCTCGGGGGGCCTTGCACGACCTATTTGTACTTTTTTCTTTCATTTATGTTTTCCCTAAAAGGTCTTACATGACCTCTGCTGATGTTGCTATATGCCTACCGTGATGTAATCTTTAGATCGAGACTTTTTCTCTTTGTAACTCGTGGTTTCACACTTTGCCCTATTATCAATCAAAACACTGTTGTCTTGAATTCTAAACGACTTGAACTTTGGATCAATTAATCATAATTGTGCCATAGGCCCACCTCCGGCAAAAAGAGGCTCTATATTAAGACGTGTTTTGGATGTCGCCTACTTGCCGTATATATGTGTTACTTGTTACATTTTCGTTATCTCCCGAATTAACATAGTTTCCTTTTGCTTTTTTGTTTTCCTTTGTTTATCAATTCCCTGAAATGAAGGTGGCAGAAATGCGGATGTTGCGCTGGATGTGTGGACTGACCCGAAGGGATAGAGCTCGGAATGAGACTATCCGGGAGAAGGTTGGTGTGACTTCAGTGGAGTGTAAGATGCGGGAAGCACGATTGAGATGGTTCGGACACGTGAAGAGGAGGGGCATGGATGCCCCGGTCCGTAGGTGTGAGAGGCTAGCGTTGGATGGTTTTAGACGGGGTAGGGGTAGGCCGAAGAAGTACTGGGGTGAGGTGATTAGGCGGGACATGGAACAGTTACAGCTTACCGAGGACATGACCCTAGATAGGAAGGTCTGGAAGACGCGAATTACGGCAGAGGATTAGGGCCGGTTCGGGTCGCTAATGTAGGGAGGTAATTGGTGGGGGTGTATTCCTGGTATGATTCCGTATTCAATGTTCTGTTCCGTGTTCCGTGTTCCATGTTTGTTACGAATCTGTGTGCTTTCCTCTGCTTTATATTCCTGCATTCCTGCCTTACTCTGTTTTATATTCCTTATGGCTGCAGTATCTATGTTATGTCATCTGCTTCTGTGCTGTACTATGTGTTTGTTTGATATCTCGTAACTTGAGCCGGGGGTCTTTCGGAAACAGCCTTTCTACTTCATCAGAGGTAGAGGTATGGACTGCGTACATCTTACCCCCCCCAGACCCCACTAAGTGGGAATACACTGGGTTTGTTGTTGTTGTTGTTGTTGTATCAATTCCCTGAAAAAAGAAAGTTGATTTTTGTCGATTGGCAAACTAGCGGAATCCCAATATAACCTTCGATCTAAGAGCAAAATGACCAACAAAGACCAATCCAATAAAGTTGTGATGATCTTTATGGATGACACCGAAAGTTCTCACGGCCGTCAGATATTCAAAATGATGATCAAATGGCCAACATGGCGCAGGAAATCGAGGTACTAAAAGAAGAACTTCATCAAATGCAGGATCTAACCAAGCTTACAATAGCTAGCTTTCCGCTCAGTTGCAGGCTCCAAGTGTCGAATTACCTCCCGGCGCTCCCGCTAACCAAGCAAATATACCGTATGCTCAAGCCCCACCAGCTTTTCAGCCTACTGCCGGGACTGTATTTATTCATTTCCTGTTCAGAACTTCACTGTTCCGGTCCATCCAGAAATACAGCACATACCTGAGGCACACGTCATTTATGAGATTCCTGTGCCACAGACATATGTTGCCGAAGCTCCCACGTTCGCAACATCTGCAGCTGTTAAGGCTCCATATAAGGTTGATCGATATACGGGATTAGGAAGGGATAGCAGATCAAATGAAGAAGGATCGATAGCGGCTCAGCTCGAATGCCCAAAGAGGGCATTTAGAAATATGCAAGTCAGCAGAGGGACTAAAAGCCTAGACTACGACAACTTATGTATTCATCCAGACACCGACATGCCAGTGGGGTACAAACCACCAAACTTTGATGTATTTGATGGAAAGGGTAACCCATGCACATCTGAGGGCTTACTGCGATAAGTTGGTCGGTGTGAGAAGGAACGAGAAATTGAGAATGAAACTGTTCATTCGGAGTTTGTCGGGAGAAGCTTTGACTTGGTACACCCGACAAGACCCTTGTAAGTGGCGGGAAATGGCTGAGGACTTCATGAGTCGCTTCAGATTTAACATTGAGATTGCCCCAGACAGGTTCTCATTGGCTAACATACAAAAGAAACCATCAGAATCATTTCAAGAGTACGCATGGCGTTGGAAGATCAAGGCTGCTAGTATCCAGCCTCCACTGGACGAAAGTGAGCTCTCCAAGTATTTTATCCGAGCTCAAGAGGGTGCCTATTTTGGCAAGATGATGTCAATGATGGGCCAAAAGTTTGCAGAGTTGGTCAAGATGGGGGATTTCATAGAAGAAGGCATCAAATCAGGGAAGATCCAATCTATGGCTGCGCTGCAAGCTGCAAGTAAGGCCATGCAGACTGGTTCCATATATGGTAATAAGAAAAAGAGGGAAGATGTCTCAACTGCCACACCATATTACCAACCTGGAAATTCTTCTTACCGTTACCCTAACACCCCCCAAATTGTTGCACATGTCCCAGTGTACAATACTCGACCGCATTACAATTCATCTCGAGCTCCAGCATATCAAAATCCACCAAGACCATACGCCCCTGTCCAAGCTCCATCCCACCAAAACAGACCAGTCTATGCGTCCAGACCCCGACCAAACTTTGAAGCTAGAAATACCCGCACCTACACACCAATGGCAGAACCTTTGGCCTGAAGGAAAGGCCCCTGATCCGACCTCTCGAAACTTCGACGCCAACAAGCAGTGCGCCTATCACTCAGGATTCCAGGGGCATGACATAGAAGACTGCTATAGCCTGAAGAATCAGATTGAATCCCTGATAAGGAAAGGTATAATCAAATGCACCGCCACAGCTCCAAATGTGAACAATAACCCCTTGCCAAATCATGAGAATCGGGAAGTCAACATGATTACTCTAGAGGAGGAATATGATTTGGAAGAAACTATTGTGCCCACATGGAACGCAGAAGAAATTCATATTTTTATATCTATTTCTACTAATTTTTAAAAAATAAAAGGAGATTTATTTATTTATTTTTATTATAATATAAAATATTTTAATCAAATATGATTAAACATTTTAACAAATGAAATAAAATAAAAATATTTTTCAGTAATCGCATTCGCATTCTTTCTAACGTTATTTTTTAGGCGATGTTATGACCATATATGTTGACACCTAATTTTTGGCCTCCACGACTAAATTTAAACTTGAGTTTCTTTGGTTTTTAATAAAATCGAAATATTTATTTCTTTTGAATAAAAACTTTTCAAAATATTTTTTTGTACGTAATTGTGTCATTTCAAGTAGCGATTATATATTATCGTATTCAATTATACGAAATTATATAATTTTGTTATTTAAATATCTATTTTTATAAAATTTCGAATTTTAATCAAGGTTATTCTTGAAATAAATTTAAATGATTAAAATCTTGATTTAAATGTAATTTATTCTGGAAAGAGATTTATTTGAAAAATATTTGTTTGATCTTATTAAAGCATGAAGCTCGGGATTAGAGTAGTAATTAATTTGTTTCGAATTTTGATTAAACTTGATCAATTTATTAAATTTAACCTTAATTGAAAGTGATTTGACCATGATTATAATGTAATTGGTCAATTAATTTTTAATGAGGCTTGAATTTAATATCAATTGGTTAAATTCTAATGTTTAGGCTAATTTAATAAATAGCCTAAATTTTTAATCTCTAATTTAATTGGGGTTATCATACAAAACACCAACTAAAATCCAATACTTAGCAGCCCATGCCAATTTAACGCCACTCCAACATTGACCGAAACTTCCTAAATCAGTGGCCCAAACGCGCCAGCCAAACTTAAATCAGTAGCAATCCAATTTAATAACCAACATTTACCAACCTAACAACAATTAATAACTGCCCAAGCCCACTCCAACGTCAGCCCAATTGCCGACTCGACCCATCTTATTTATCTTCTCCCTTAGTCAGCAACAAAACCCAACAATTAACAGTGGTACAAGTAGTTCCCAACAGCAACTACGTACGACCAACTAACAATAGCTCTAACAGTCATTTCAGCCCGAAAACAAACCATATCAATATCATCGTCCAAACCCGGGTCCGACCTAGCTCCAGCAACGGCGACCCGCGCCGACCCGACTCGCAACACCAGCGTTATCAACAGCAACCATAGGCGATTCCAACCAGTAACGCCAAACGAAGCTGCAGCTTCCAACCTTCAACATCGATCAAACCCGACTTGCCGACCCCCTTCTCGAACCTGAATCCGACCCGAAAACAACTTCAACACGTTGGATTCCAACAACAATTGCAACAGCTCAGCTCTTTCTTTTTGAATTTCAAATTGCACTAAACAGTGCTATTACTACTCATCCCTTTAAAATTTTGAATAATTTCCCTTTTAGAAAGCCAAAATTCACTCCGTAGATTCTGGGCAATTACCATCTTTCCTTGTCCCACCTGATTGGCTCTCCATTTTTTGCTCTATATAAAAAGCTCTTTGTTGAGCTGAAGAAGATCAAGAAAAAAGATGAGGAGAAAGGGCAATGAGGAACAAGAAAAAAAAAGAGATCAAGTTCTTTGTTTGCTATTATTTTCTTTTCCAATTAAATTCGAGTTGAAGAGGTCGGAATCTGACGTTGGAGCCATAGTTCGCTGCACAGCATTCGGTAATACTTTTTCCTTATTTACTCATTTTAGATTCTGCTCGTTTGGTTTGAAATTGGCTGTTTTTTTGTTCGACGTGTTTTTGGTACAAAATGGGAAGCAGTTTCTGGTCATTTGGTTAGCTTAAGTAACTTCTATCCAGTCTAATTACATTATGCTTAGTTTTAGTGATTCATTGATTGCTTGAATTTGTCAGCAACATAGATTTTTTTTACAGTTTGTTATTTCTAATGAAATATAGCTGAGTTATTTCACCTTCCATGGCTTTTGTGCTGAAATTTGTAACCGATTTGGTGTTTATATTATTAAGTTAATTAGTAATGATGCACTCCCGAGTATTTTTAGCACCTTTCTCATCTTCTGTCTTCCATGGAGTTCTGCATTTATCATCTTGTGCCTATATTCCTCAACAAAAAATGGAATTTCCGAATTAAAGAACTGGATATTGAAACAGCTTATACTTCACTTATTCATCGTTTCACTTATTCATCGTCTATGTTAATGTTATACATGGTACAAATGTTCAGCCTGGGAGTAAGGGGGTTTTCTCTTTTGACTCAAGAGTTTTGCCCTGTAAGAAGTGTGAAAAATGGTGAGCCAAAACCATGTTGTTAAGGATTTTTTTTTTAAAAAAAATTTTGGCAGTGCATTAGATAGTACCCAGATGTTGGAAACTTGGGTTTAATATGAAAGTAGTAAAATTTTGGCAGCGAACTATTCTTGTGATTGCATTGTTGGTTGAATATTTAAATCCTTTCACTTTTACTTCCTCTGTACAGATTATATGAATACTTGTTGTGGGTTTGGCTTCTATCTTATTTCTATTAACTAGTGTCAAGCTTGGGTTTTGTTTTTCTCGGATGAGTATGCATGATAACGGGATATTGAAAGTGAACTTTAGTCTAACGATGACTTGATCTTCGATACTCTTAAGACTAGCTTGAGTTCAACTCGATTGATAAAATGAGAGTTTGCAATCTCTTTCGCATTTCCCTCGTCATAGTTAGTCACTCCATTGATACATTGTGTTTCGGGTAAGGTTGAGCGTCAAATCTTTATTTGGTTGAGAGTGGGTTCAGAAAAAGGGAAGAAAGGATTAGAATTAGTTAAGCTTACAAGAGTTTGGTGGCTGAATCAAGAAGGTTTTGTTGAAAAAGTCAAGAATTGGTGGAGTGAATTTGAATTTTATGGCAAGCCAGACTACATCTTAGCATGTAAACTCAAAGTTCTCAAAGGGAAATTGAAAGAATGGAGTAGACAAGAACAAGGGAATTTGAAATTACAAAAGAACAACCTTCTCAATCAGATGGCTATGCTAGAATCTCAGTTGAATATTAGAGCCTTGACAGTGGAGGAAATTGCCAAGAAAGCAACACTGTTTCTGGAGTATGAGGGGTGTTTGAAGAATGTGGAAGTAGGCTGGAGACAAAGATCAAAGATCAAAGATCAAGGGCGTGTTTGAAGAATGTGGAAGTAGGCTGGAGACAAAGATCAAAGATCAAAGATCAAGGGCCTTATGGCTCAAGGAAGGGGATAGAAATACGAAGTTTTTCCATCAAACTGCTAATGCCCACAAAAGATATAATCACATTGATCAATTGGAAGTGCAGGGAGAGACCATATCTGATCCTAATAGAATTAAGGAGGAAGTTATATACAGAACCTGAAGACTGGAGACCTTCTGAAAATATTAGCAATCATCCTACCATCACAGAGGATAAGAAAGAGGCACTGCAGGCAGCATTCGAGGAGCAAGAAGTTTTTCAGTGCTTAAAGATGTGTGCTATTGACAAAGCCCCTGGCCCTGATGGTTACACAATGGGGTTCTATCTAACATGCTGGGAGATAATTAAACAAGACATTATGGAGGTTTTTCGCAATTTTCATTCAACTGGGATGTTTGAAAAAAGCTACAATGCAATATGCATAGCTCTGATTCCTAATAAGATAGGAGCAAAGCAGTTCAAAGACTTCAGACCCATCAGTTTAATTGGAAACTTTTACAAGTTGATCTCCAAGGTACTGATAGGAAGGTTGAAGAAAGTTGTGAATAAGTTGGTAGACAAGCAACAAATGGATTTTATTAGAGGCAGACAGATAATGGATGCAGTGCTCATAGCCAATGAAGCAATTAATTCTAGAATGTCCCAAAGTAAACTTGGTATATTATGCAAACTTGATATCGAGAAAGCATATGACCACGTAAATTGGGAATTCATTCTAAGTATGCTGAGACAAATGGGGTTTGGTGAGAGATGGATCAAGTGGATCAAGTTTTGTATGTCAACTGTGAAGCTTTCTGTGCTTATCAATGGTTCACCTGAAGGTTTTTTCAATGCACACCGAGGGATTAGGCAAGGAGACCCCCTAGCCCCCTTCTTGTTCATCATAGCCATGGGAGGACTAAATAACATGCTGAATATAGCCAAGGTAGCAGGTAGAATCCAGGGATTTGAAGTTAGCAAGGTAGCGGGAAACAGTGTGGAAATCACACATCTGCAGTATGTTGATGATACACTAATTTTTTGTGAGGCTGAGGAGCAACTGATTATCTTAAGACTTATACTGGTTTACTTTGAAGCCATATCTGGGCTCCATATAAATTGGAACAAAAGCCACTTGTACCCAGTTAATGTGGTTCCAGAGATGGATTATCTTTCTCGGATTTTGGGAGGAGTGGTGGGAAATTTGCCATCAATATTACCCAGTTAATGTGGTTCCAGAGATGGATTATCTTTCTCGGATTTTGGGAGGAGTGGTGGGAAATTTGCCATCAATATACTTAGGCATGCCTTTGGGTGCAAAATCAAGATCCATAAACATTTGGAACCCAATTCTAGAGAAGTGTGAAAAGAAATTAGCTAATGGAGATCCCAATATTTATCTTTGGGAGGTAGAATAACTATGATAAATTATTTGGAACCCAATTCTAGAGAAGTGTGAAAAGAAATTAGCTAGATGGAGATCCCAATATCTATCTTTAGGAGGTAGATTAACTCTGATAAATTCAGTTCTAGATGCTCTTCCTACATATACGTTATCTATCTTTCATATATCTCAGTCAGTAGTCAGTAGTCAGTAATTCAGAGGTTGGACAAAATCAGAAGAAACTTCTTGTGGCAAGGCAATAAGGAATGGAAAGGCTTTCACTTAGTCAAATGGAAGAATATTATTAGAAGCAAGAAACAAGGTGCTTGGGTATCAAGAAACTCAAAAAACCAGAGCAAAGCTTTGAAGGTGAAGTGGCTATGGAGGTATCATCAGGAGGACCAAGCACTTTGGTGTAGGGTGATCTAGAGCAAGTATGAGGAACTATACAAATGGATGACTAAAGAGGTAAATACTCCATATGGTGTTAGCCTTTGGAAGTCAATCAGAATTTTCTGGCCTTTCTTCAATAATCAGTCAACTGTTAAGGTTCTAAATGGTAGAAAAACTATTTTTTGGGCTGACAAGAGCCTCAAAGATCTCTTTCCTGACATCTTTGTTTTGGCTCAACATCAACAGAACACAATTGTTGTTATGTGGTCGCAACAAGGATGGAATTTGGTCCTGAGAAGAAATCTAAATGACTGAGAAATTCATAGAATAATCGAACTTTACAAGCTACTGGAGAGTTTTCAAGGAACACAGGCTGGTGAGGATTATTTATGGTGGCATAGGCACAACAAAGGTAAATACAGGGTAAAGGAAGGATATAAACAGACAAGTCTTACTGACACAAATGTTAGTGATAATCAAGTCCTCAAATGGCCTTGGAAGAATATCTGGAGAGTCAAAGTGCCACATAAAGTGTCATGCTTTACTTGGTTGTTAGCCAATGAAGCAGTTTTGACATTAGATAGTGTGGCTAAGAGAGGTATCTCTCTATGCAACAGGTGCTCCTTATGTTGCAAGGATACAAAGACAGTGAGACACCTCTTCCTGCATTGCAATTTCACTGTCCAGCTGTGGCAGATTTTCCTAAATCTCAGAGGCATTTCCTGGAGTATGCCTAGTAAGATTGATGAGACTCTATTCAGTTGGGAGGAGGCTAGAGTTGGGGTTACAAACAAAGAAAGATGGAGGATGATCTCTGCTTTTATATGGTCGACTATATGGAGAGAGAGAAATGATAGATGTTTTGAGATTAGGGACAACAACCTACAGGAAGTCAAACTTAAATGTATTTTGTTGTTTTGCGTTTGGTGTACCAATGTTTACTCCAATGAAACTGTGTCAATCATAGATGTTTTAGGGTTCATGTAGATTTTGGTTTAGCTTTGGGGAAGATTATACTTCTTTCTCATATTTGTAAATATGGTTTTTCAGTACTACCTAAGCACTGATTTAAATACAAATGTTGCCAGTATCAAAAAAAAATACTGTTTTCCTGTGTGGTGATGGAATTTTCGTGTTCATGTCGAAATTAAAAAAAACTAAATGCCTTTTTTGTGTGAGAAAATTGACTACAGTTGGAGCAATTATTCCACCTTCCCTGGAATAAAACACGAATTGTGAAAACTTGCAGTTTGTCGTTCTATTGGAACGAATTTGCTAACTATTTTCTTAGGATGCCATGTGTAATAGTTTCTGTGCTAAAGCTTCTAAAATGCTGTAGGTAGCCTGGGAGCATGAACAGTTTTCAAGGCTGAGACTCACTGCAGCTACAATTTCTGAGCTTTCTACTGCACCTGAATTGCTTGAAAGCACCGGAAGTCTAACTGATAACAGGTGATGCTTTGTTACTGATGCCTCTTCGTCCTATAGTCAAACTTCTTTTGACAGTTAATAGCTGAAATTCCTGTTACCTGTTCTCAGACATTCTGTGAGTGAAGCCTCAGTCATTCAAAGTGTCAAGGTTGTTGCTGAAAGTGTAGCAGTAAGTATACATTTTTTCCGCCAAACAAGATGAGATAATAATAGAAGTGTGATTTCATAAATAATCAAGGAAACAAGCTTCAAGTGACATATCTTCTCTTTGAGAAAAAGATAACTGTGGAACTGGTTTAACTTGAAAAATGAAAAAGGTAGGCTTCTTTGGCCTCTCACGGAAACTTTGATGTGTGTCACTCATGTCTTTCTCTTTTTGTTAATATATTCATTGTGTTTAGTGTTTTACATGCATATACATAATCAGCATAAGCCCCATAATTTAATCGGCATAAACCAGATAATTTTGGGAACCATATCTACATCAGCTTTTTGCGACTCCATTTAATTGACAAAATCACTTTCATTTGAAGGGCTCTCATGTTTTTCACAATTAGATTTAAGCTCTGGTCAATTCCTGGAAGTAGTCTTCTAAGCTCATAAATAATTATCTACTACTCTATTTTATTGTTGTTGCGTCATTTCTTTAATCAAGGTAGATGAACAATATGAGAATTTTACATGATTTTGTTGAAGCGTCTCTGTTAACGATCTTTAGGATGAGGATAGACCTAGCAATTTCAGAATAGTACAACCTAGCAATTTCAGAATAGTACAATCATAAAACTATTAGAGTAAATTTAGGAGTCTCAAAAATTTGATTTGTTCTCTTTGTTGTCACATTTTGACCTATAATGTCCTGGATTAGTTGTATTGCAATTGTTTAGAGGAAGACTTATGCATCTTCTGTTTCGGGTTTTCTTTTAGTATTTCTTTTAAATTTTAATTCAGGTCAGTTATTTTCTTTTTCTATTTTTAGTGAAACTAATGTCTAGCACTGAGTTCAAGGTACCTTTCTCACTGTTGGTGCAACAATGGTTTGTCTACTGTACTTATCAAAAAAAGAATTTTTTTGTCCATTGTTTGTGTTCTTGGGGTGCTGTATGTAAGATGTTTGGGTGGTAGGATCTCTGTTTAGCGTGTTTTCACTCATTTAGAACAGATGATTTCACTATGCTAGATACTGTGTTGGTTGATTAACTAGTTGTACATTCTCGGTAAATCTGCAAATATTCTTCTCAAAGATGTAAATTTTTATAGATTATTTGGATGCACATTACCCTGCAGCGTTGCGTGCCTTATTATTTTTTGGTCTACTTTCTGTTATATAAACTGAAGTATGAAGCATTGCTTATTATCTCATGAAGTGAGTAATCTCATGGATGAGGAACATCCTTGTTTACACTTGTTAAACAATGTGGTTGTTTTATGCCTAACAAGTATATATATATACACAGAGACATATATACAGCCAGGAAGGAAAAGGCACAAATATATTTGCAGACAATAGTAGTTTAGCTGTCAATCCTTCCTATGTACGGTCTTGGCTGAACCTTTTGTCTACTACTTCTCGAGTGGCACCTTTTCTTTCAAAGAATGACCCACTCATCATGGCACTGCAAAAGGTACTATCATTCTTTGTTTGAAATCTTTTAAATCCTGTAAACATATAGAGACATGTGGATGCACTCAGAATTGATTTATGTTAGGATCAGTTTAGAAAAATAACTCTGGCATAGTCATGTAACAATTTGAGCTCCATGTGGTACTTGGTAGCCTTCCCTTTTCTCCCCTCATTTGACCACTTGTGGTTTCTACTCTTGCAGGAATTAGCCGATCATACGACTGAGGTGAGTATACAGCACGAGACGCTAGATGGAACTTTCACTTTTTATGATTCAATTAGTGGCAGGTTACATGTATATCAGGTGCTTATACCACTCCCTCTTCTGTCTCCCGCCTCTACTACCTTTCTAGTACTCATGTGTATCTATAGAGAGATATAGAGGTATATATCATATGGTATATGTATGTAGAAGTTCAAAATGCAAAGATGAGTCTGTGGAAGTTAGATGAAGGAATTATCTATATACATAGCTCAATATATCCACATAAGCTACCTTTATACAATGATCAGTAAACATAAAAAGAAAAAAGATGTTCTCAAAATATACTGTTTCCATCCCAATAGAATAAATCCGTTTAAACTGCATGGCTTTGAGGGTAAAATTTTCTAGTATGTTATCATTTTTAGTTTGATAGAGAAGAGTGAAAAATAACGGTTTGGATGGAAAGAAATGAAATGGCTAATGTAATTCCAATACATTGGTCCATTCGTTGAGCGGCTTGAGCCTTACTTGCCCAACTTAAACCTTTACGTTTCATCTTGTACCTCTATTAATCTAGAGTCATATTATTTGATTTGCGTTTGAACTTAACATGGCAAATCATTTTGCTCACTCATTTGCTGAAAAATCTTACACCCTACTTTCTTTTAACGTAGGTTGTGAGCGTGACATTTGACTTGCTCTTGTTGTTAGTTCTTGGATCATACTTGATTACGCTTTTCAGTTTTCTCGTTATCACCACCAGGGTATGTCTTCTAG
Organism: Capsicum annuum; assembly: GCF_002878395.1. Lineage (NCBI taxonomy): Eukaryota > Viridiplantae > Streptophyta > Magnoliopsida > Solanales > Solanaceae > Capsicum > Capsicum annuum. The sequence goes on along the minus strand of NC_061121.1, from coordinate 228,414,927 downwards.
TTTGCTTGGCTCTCTATATCTTCCTTTCAGTTTGCAGATTTCATTTTGTTGCTTATACTACTATAACAAGTAACAACTACTATTGCGCCTCAATTCCAAACAAGTTGGGTTGGCTATTATCTTCCCCTACAACTGTCTTTGGCACAATTTTGAAAGCACAATCTTACAATAAAACAAACTAAAACATGTAGAAAAAGAGACTAAATGTGACTCTGATATTGATCAACAGGGTCTTGACGATCTTTTCAGTCTATTTCGACGTCCTCCATCCAGGAAAGTGAAAGCTACTTGATTTCTCCAGGCGTAGTATTGCCACACTTCAAGTTTCCAGTAAATTATGAAGCGAGCGTCACTCTTTGTAGCCTCAAGGAATATCCCCCTCAGATGAGTTGCTCACTGTTGATCTGTTGTTCTAATGTGTCGTTATTTAGAAACTTTCGACGATCCATGGGAGAGTACTCCACATATTTCACTTTGATAGTAACGATATAGTTATAGTACAATTTTTGCCTGAGTTACAAATGTAATTCCCATGACTTAGATGTTAAACTTCGAGCTTCATAGTGTAGAACATTAATTTGCAAACAGTTAAACCATTGAAACTACGTTCTTTCTTGTGAAAAATAAGCTACTTTGATTTCTACTTATACATGCATTTTTGACAATATGCCGTATGGGTTGACGAATGCCCCGGCAACTTCTTGCAACTTGATGAATGATGTGTTATTTGATTACCTAGACGACTTTGTTGTGGTATATCTAGACGACATAGTCATTTACAGTTGTTCCCTTGATGAACATTTGGAACATTTGAAGTTAGTATTTTCTCGATTGTGGGAATACAAACTTTATGTCAAGATGGAAAAGTGCGAGTTTGCTAAACACTAAGTGAAGTTCCTTGGGCATTTGGTTAGTCAAAACCAAGTGACGATGGATCCTAAGAGGTGCAAGCGATCGTCGATTGGCAGGCGCCTAGTGGAGTTAAAGAATTAAGATCATTCTTGGGGCTGGCTAATTATTATCGCAAATTCATTGCTGGTTGCTCTAAGAAAGCTGCAGCGTTGACTGATTTGATGAAGAAAGACGTCAAGTGGGTGTTGTCTGAGAAGTGCAATGTAGAATTTCACACGTTGAAAGATGCTATTGCTTCAGAACTCATTTTGAGGCTGCCAGATTTTGAGTTACCATTTGAAGTTCACACTGATGCGTCGAATAAGGTTGTTGGAGGCGTATTTGTGCAGGAAGGCCATCCTGTGGCTTTCGAAAGTCGAAAATTGAGTGATGTTGAGCAAAGGTATTTGACACATGAAAAAGTAAAATGATGGTTTCAGTAGTGCATTATTTACAGACTTGGAGGGTATATTTGCTGGGAACTCGGTTTGTGGTGCGAACGGACAATGTTGCGAACATTTTCTTTAAGACACAGAAGAAGCTGAGTCCAAAGCAAGCCCGATGGCAGGAATTCCTGGTCAAGTATGACTTCACGTGGGAGCATAAACCAGGAAGACACAACCAGGTTGTGGATGCACTAAGTCGGAAAGAGGTATTTGCTGCAGTGTACTCTATTGCTAGACTTGAATCTGATTTTTTGGATAGAATTAGATTTTGTGCTGCAAATGACCCACTCTATGTTAAGTGAATGGGTCAAGTGAAAGATGGGATCATTCGGAGGTATTGGATCGAGGACGAGCTCCTTTACTTTAAAGGGGGAGAATCGTCGTACCTCAAGGTAGTGGCCTGCGTAAAGACATGATGAAAGAGGTGCATGACACTCCTTGG
>NC_061121.1:228344277-228410148 GCF_002878395.1 Capsicum annuum | reverse complement strand
GATGTCCAGCCCAAGGAGTGTCATGCGCCTCTTTCATCATGTCTTTACGCAGGCCACTACCTTGAGGTACGACGATTCTGCCCCCTTTAAAGTAAAGGAGATCGTCCTCGATCCAATACCTCCGAATGATCCCATCTTTCACTTGACCCATCCACTTAACATAGAGTGGGTCATTTGCAGCACAAAATCTAATTCTATCCAAAAATTCAGGTTCAAGTCTGGCAATAGAGTATACTGCAGCAAATACCTCTTTCCGACTTAATGCATCCGCAAACTGGTTGTGTCTTCCTGGTTCTCCCACATAAAGTCATACTTGGCCAGGAATTCCTGCCATCGGGCTTTCTTTGGACTCAGCTTCTTCTGTGTTTTAAAGAACATGATCGCAACATTGTCCGTTCCCACCACAAACCGAGTTCCCAGCAAATATACCCTCCAAGTCTGTAAACAATGCACTACTGAAACCATCTCTTTTTCATGTGTCGAATACCTTTGCTCAACATCACTCAATTTTCGACTTTCGAAATCCACAGGATGGCCTTCAATGTTTTTCCTTTTCAATTTTACCATTAGAATTAGTTGTTTATTCTCCAAATTAATTTGAAGACAATAATAATCATCAATTAATAAGGGTATTATGATTAAATAATTGTGTTAAGCTAAAATATGACGAGTAAAAAACTCGATTATGATAGATTTTATAAGTACCTTTATGTGCCATACAAATATTAACCTCTAATGAAAAAAATAGTGTATTAGGGTAGACCGACCTACACTGAACCCCTTCAGGTGCGTCCCGTGCCCAAACCTTTCATGAAGGCAAGATATTTTGTATATCGAGCTGTCCTTTTTAACATATAGTATCATATACTATCTGATTTCTACGCGTATCACTCCGATAGCATACGCGAAATAAATGGTAATAACTAGATATACTATCTGATTTCTACGCGTATCACTCTGATAGCATACGCGAAATAAATGGTAATAACTAGAACAGTCTTGGTAAATTCAATTACAAAGTAGCAAGTAGCCCCGAACCTATTGTCTATAGAACACTATATGCTGAACTCTCATTATTCGAAGATGCAAATACTCAACAGTACCTACTACCAGAAGTAGAAGCAGAGAAGGAAGAAAATCAAGCTCTAACGCTAACCCGAAACACACCAGTTGTAGATCTAACGCTGAAAATAATGCGTTCGAGGTTTCAGAGACAAGATACAGTTATTCTAGTACTAGATAAACTACTATCTCATAGCAAATCATTCAGTTGCTTTTCCTTTGCGTCTGCTGGTATTGCTGGTTTCGATGAGATAACATACCATGGAATCCACATCGTCCCCGAATATGCTATAAGCCTCTATTACTCGTGCATAGCTAAATCCCATCGACAGCATAATCTGGATGCAATCACTAAGGACCTCTTGATTGCCTTCTTGACGAGTATCACTACCCGATGACCCTGCGATTCAATAGAAAAAGGTTAGCAGGATCAAGATAGTCGGAGTCTTGATCAATAGACGAACATGCCAGCTCGAACTTACTAGCTCCCGATGATGATGGTTCAGCGTTAGAAGTGGAAGATTCTCGACAACCAAGCTGCTGTCTGAACTTGTCGTTGGCAACATACTCGGCCCTGGAAGCTTCCATTACCATGCGTTCAATCTCCTTTTCAGTGAGCTCGAGATCTGAATAAAAGCGTCCTTCAGCCAGAAGTGCCTGAATTGAACCATTTAACATAAGACGAAACAACATGAGTGTCTCTGGTTAGTCATGTCTTATTTCACCGAGTCTCTCCGAGCAGTGCCAAAGTGATTCAGATCAAAATGATTTTTTTAAGGTGCTCACATTATCAATTTGCTGATCCTGTTGAGCTTTTATCGCTGCTTTGACCTGATCCTTATCAACGTTCCTCTATACAATAAAGAAAAAAATGATAAGGAGATAATAATTGAACCAGATCTACCAGATAACGGTGAATCACCCACACGACCAAGTTAATCCAGTTACGATAGCTATAGATAGTCAACATCATGTCGGGTTGTAGATTAGAAATTTTACCCCTTGTAGACTGCTAAACCCAAGGCCAGCACCAATTGTCTGTCGACGTGGATCAACAAGGGAGTTGTAATGATTTCCGTGATGATAACTGAGTCGAACAGGAGGGCTGTCTGTATTATAACTTCCATGGAATGTATTGATTGGTTCTGCGTTAGTGAATTCCAGATATTAATTAAGCAGCACAAACATAGAATCCACATAGACTCGCCTAGTTACCATAGCTGTAGATAGTAGAAATCCGTACTTGTATCTAAAAAGAAAGGTTACCTGTTCTATAAGAATATATATGAATAGGGCGATTATACATTTCAGATAAAGCTTGAATCTCCACATTGTTGCCGTAAACCTACCAAGTCAATAATGGAACATTAGTCTGATGGCCCCCTAAAAGGATACATGAAAGAACGAAGAGAGACATGCAACAATATATATGCCAAATAAACAAGCAAAACGCGAGCAACAAACATTTTTATGCCTCTACTTGAATTGAGCTCTTACTTCTCCAACTTCCAGCCGGAATCACCTTTTTTTGGTTTGTTTATTGAGGGAAATAATTAACAGGTGTGTAAATTATTGGATGTCATACTCGAACAGCAATCAGCAAGCACATGACTTCGAGAGTCGTGATGATATTACTGAGGAACGTCTTTATCAGAATATTTTTGCTTCTCACTTCGGTCAGCGTTAGGAAGAGATTTAATCAGCCAGCATAATAACTTCAATCAATAGAAAAATCTATCAAGACCAAAAACAAAGAATACAGTCCTCTATTTCGGTACAACGAGGAGTTTACTATGGTCAGTGCAGTGAGATATGTGGAACTAATCATGCCTTTATGCCGACAACAACAACATACCCAGTGTATTCCCATCAAGTGGGGTCTGGGGAGGATAAAGTGTACGCAGTCACTACCTCAGATGAAGTAGAGAGGTTGTTTCCGATAGACCCTCGGAATAAAATGAATGGAGTGATTAAACAAATAGGTCAAGAAACACATATTTAAGAGCATAAATGGTCAAAAAGAAAAACTAAGTACAGCATTACTAACTTCACCCTGCCCCTAAAAATTTCCCCTGCGGATGGAGAATGTAAACCAGTGTAAGTGCCCCCTACCCTCAAAAAAAAAAAAAGAAAAAAATAAACAAAACGAAAAATGAGAATTCAAGATACCATATTACCATATAGGATTAAACATAAAATATGCAAATGATTCACTATAGAAATTGGATATTAGAGCATCCATTCAATAGTAGTACACTAACAGTTTCAAAATATTCAACAAACTTCTTAAGAAAAGTGAATTCACATTGAAGCAACCAAATTATTTCTCGCACACCACATGACCAACCCTTGATTCATTTTATTTTCACACGTTGCACACTTGCACTTCACCTGGTTGCATGACTACTCTCTTATCTGTATCATCTAGAAAAATGCATATAGTTGTTGGATAATCCAGAGAAATTATCTCTAAGACCATAAAGATGACATACCTTTTCAATGTTATATAACAAATGCTTCAAAAATTGTACCGGTCTGACAGATGCAACAAATAAGACAGGGAATACTAGTGAACTATAATGTGACTTACCTTGTCTCTCCTTTTTCTCTTGCAGTAGGAAGTGAAACCTTCTGTTATAAACTGAGAGAAGTGGTCTCTTTCCCGCTCCTATAACAAAGAAGCACATAAGTAATGGCGGGTGGTAGAAGTTCTGCAGAAAGACACTGATGATTATGAGAACTTATATCAACCTTTCAAACATCACATGTGCTCCTAGTAGATCCAACTTAAGGGACTCCAGCCACAACGTACACATGGATGCCTTAAAAAGATAATAGTGTTCTTATATTCTCTTTAAGGACTTAGATGCAGGGGAACACGAGATACCCACGAGAAATATAAGGGAAAAATATTTTTGAATTGTTGTAACTCATTACATTGACAACCTATAGATACTACATTTCAATCCTTTTCCAAGTAGGACACTACATTACAATCATTTTCCAAGTAGAATTCTATAAACTATTCTTGTTCCTACTCATATTCTAACACTCCCCCTCGAGTTGGTGCATACAAGTCATATGTACCGAGCTTGTTATAGATGTAAGTAATACGAGAATCGGTGAGGAACTTGGTGAAGATACTGCAAGAAAACTGGTAAGGACTGCTCGAGACATCTGGGCGATCACACATGAAAAGGAACAAACTGAAAAAGTGATCAGAAAAGTAATAGATGTCACCGGAAATTCAATTTATCGCTGGAAAATTGTCGATAAATGGTATAAAATATATGAGTCATCTCGAAATCAAGAGATGAGTAAATCTTGAATAGAAAAGTCACTGACAAACTGGTCGAAATATGCTCACGCGCCGCATTATTAGATTTGACGGTTGAATAGTGGTCACAATCTCCACCCTACGGGAAAACAGAAAATATATGGGTAGGATCGGAATGACGGCACGACCCTACTTAAAAAGAGAAATTATATGGGTAGGGTCGCAATGAAAGCAGGACCCTAATGGGTAGGATCGGAATGATGGCATGACCCTACGCAAATCAGATCAAAGGAGTCACCGAAAAGACGCACGAAACTACACAAATAAGATCTGAAAAGTCACTGGAATGACGCACGGTGTTATGCAACTCAGACATGAGAAAGTAGCCTGTAAAGATGCACGGTACTACGCAAATTAAATATGAGAAGTAGTACGAAGAGATGCACGGTGCTAAGCAGATCAGATATGATGAAGTAGTCACTAGAAAAAGGCACAGTACTACGTAAATCAAACATGAGAAAATAATCACCAAAAAGAAATCAATCTTTTGCTAACTTGATCATTGGCCAGACGAGCAGCATAAATGAGTTATAACCGCCCGCCGGCAGCGGAAGCTCTTTGATTCTCTTCGATTCTCCACCAAGATCGTAGAGGTTCTGATACAACTTGTTGGGTTCGAAATCGAGAGGGCATCATGCGGAAGCTACTAGTTACAAACTATGAGACGATAAATCAGACAACAAAAAAAAAAACAATACTAAAAAGCATGAAATTATTATATGTTTTGGCCAATCGGCCTACATATTATAAAACCTAATATTAAAAAAAACATTAAAACCTATTGGGAGAAATCTCCCCTAAACAAAGACTCTTTAATGACTACATTGTGGATGCTATTGTGTTATGGTATGAGAAGAAGGGCCTTTTTCATGTCATATGCATAATTTTGGCTATTTGCATGATCTTTGTATATCACTGCTGCTTGACATGCTTTAAAAATTGAGCCTTTTTGGGTTAAAATATATCAGCCCTTTTCGGTTAAAAATATTGGAGCTCTTTTGCAGGGTTACAAGTGAGCTTTATTTTCAAATATGTGACAGCAGGATTGTTGAAAATATGATTGACAATTATCTCCACATGTAGTTTTATTTTGACAAAATATCTTCATTATCATCAAATTGATTGCAACTCTGATCTCAACATGTCCTCAATCTGAATATCGGACCATTAAACCATGAGCTCTGATACCATATGAGAAGTATAAGGGAAAAATATTTTTGAATTGTTGTAACTCATTACCTTGACAACCTATTTATAGATACTACATTCCAATCCTTTTCCAAGTAGGACACTACATTACAATCATTTTTCAAGTAGAATTCTATAAACTATTCTTGTTCCTACTCATATTATACTCTAACAAGAGGGAAGTCTACGTAGGATTTTTTTTTTAAATTTTTTAGAAAGGGCTGCTATATTGACTTAGATTCTGCAAGAAGCTGACAAGATGAACTGAAAAACAAAGAAAGAACTAAATGCAGACATAACTATAAATCTGCTCCCAATTCCCACCCTCCCCCAAAAGATTTTTAAAAGAACGATATTTTAAATGAAACACTAGTAGCTGTTTTTGTCTAGTTAAATAACACAAACATGAGCGAAGTAAGCCAGAAGGTAAATTTCCCCAAGGATGTGTTGCACGGTAATTGTTGCACGAAAACAAAAATTGGCGAGCAAAACCAGGGTAATTATTACTTGTAAAAAAGCATAGCATCTTCTGGAAGCTGATCACTGGTCTCGGGGGAATGTTAGGGGTGAATAATAAATGGAACCATGCTACCTGAAGATAACAATAGCTCTTTCGCCAAATAATGGAATTTATTTGTATGAACATTCAGGAACTTTGATGTGTTCCAAATTTAATTGATGTTTGAAAAATACACAAACTACCAATAACTTAAATATACTTATGATAACGTTGATGTTACAAATCAGACTAACTCATTTCTAATGTCTTTATTGTCAACTATGCCCAGGAAACATACTAAGCCAAAATAAGCATCATCCTCATTAACCAACTTCTCCTGTATTCTATGGGATGAATCCTTCTCTCTATTGAGTTACAAAGTTATTTTCTTGTGGGAGATATAGGTATATTTTGTACGACAAGGAAAATATTTTCCAGATTGGATTGACTTGGATTGTACTAGAATACCTCAACTAGCAATATGCAACCCTGTTAGAATTTAGATTCAGTGCATAGATAGAACGGGTTTACTTGCTTTGCTGGGATGTAAACCACCAAGGTCTTTGTTCCGCTTTTTGTTCATTTATAAATACTACTTACCTTTTCAAAAAGAAAAATAATCTTCATAACCATAGAAATGATAATAGGGAAGTCATTTTAGTTTTCAATTCAACGCTATGTTGCTCGTACTCTTCAAAAATGACAACGGGTGCATGTCAGATTCTCCCAAAGTAGTGTATTTTTGGAGAATCCGACACGGGTGCGGCATGGAAAGTGAAAGAGTCCGCGCAACTTAGATTCAACGTATTGCACTTATGCTAGTGTGAGAGGTGAGGCATTACGCCCACCACATTCCAGTCTTCTCTTTATACGATAGATATCTACCACTACTATTACTACTTTTTAAAATAGGTTACAGCAGACACATACACAGCAACATACTAAGTGTAATCCCACAGGTGGAGTCTAGGGAGGGTAGGATGTGTGCAGACATTACCCCTACTTTTAATAGAGAACTTCTAATATTATCATTGTTATTGTTATTACTATTACTACTTCTTTTATAAGGACTTATATATAGTTAACTTGTTTTTCACTTCTATTACTCTTTTCGTAGGATGACAACACGAGTTAAGTATAGATGAGGAAACATGATTAGTTGGGGTTCATTATAGCCGACCACGACTAGTGTAAATTGAGGCATAGTTGTTGTAGGTTTCAGCTGTTCAGCAGACATCCACTTCTTTTATTCGGCCCCTCGGTTTTTATTATATCCTGCCCTGTAATCCTTTAAGTCCCTCGATTTGTCAAACAAGGAAATTGGCAACAGGAGAACTAACAGAACTGGAGTTATCCTAATGGTAAAAGACAAAATCCTTATAAGCATGTCAGCTTTCCTCCTAGTAATGCTGAAAGAAACTAGAATCACGCGAATAGATACTCTCAACCTAGCTAGGAAAGAAAGAAAGTAATGGAGTAAAATGTTGCTACATGACTTCATAAGTAACAGCTCAGTAGAAAGATTACCATGTAGTCAATGCACATCTGCCTGACCGAATCATAAGCTTCAGAATCACCATACACTTGGTCAGCAACAGCACGGAAAAGGCAATTCCCATCTTCCAACATTTTCTTAACTTCTAAGCCTTTCACTCGTCTTAAATCCATCTCAAACTGTCGCTCTCTCTCCTAAAACAAAGGAAACATGTTAGCTTGCAAATTTGGACATGTTGAAACCCTTACTCATCCTCAAATAGATTAAACTTAGAGCCAACTGATTTGAACTTGTCGATTTGGAATAAAAGATCACTAATTACTTAGAATGCATAAAGTAGGTGTACAGAAGTTAATGGTCTATTTATAAATGCGAACAAGACAAAGTTGATTCTTATTCCCAATGACCAAGGAGAGGGGCATAATTATCCATAATCTACTTTTAATTGATACAACGGTGGAACATACCCCATCATCATATGAGGATCCAAATTTAGGGCTCTGCTCATCAGCACTATTATAACCTTCACTTTCACAGTGTGACCGTGGAGAGGATGGCCTGGATCCAGCAGGTGAAGTCCTAGTTGAGACAGTAGATCGACCAGCCGTTCCCCTAGATGATGCTAACCGGCTAGAATGTGAACTTCCAGACAGAAATCTTCTAGGACTTGAGTTTAGTGAAACAAGTTTTGGGGGTGGGACAGGAGGTGGAGGTGGACATGAACTACGTGTGACCCTCTGAACTGAACTTTCCTCATTTTCCTCTTGCACGACTCCTAAAGCATCAAATTCCCTTGTCAAGTCCTCACTGTCAAAACCACCATCTCTCTTCTCATTGTCAGCAATCTTTTCCTCACTGGTGCTATGTTCGCTGCCCAAAATTTCCACCGATTCATCATCACCTTTAACACCCTTATAGTTTGAAGAACCAACAGAGGGATCTTCTAAAGCACCTTGTTCTTCTATTTCTTCCACGGATTCATCATCATCTCTCACAGCAGATAATACCTGACTACTACTAGACGCCTGTGGCTGGGTTGGAGCTGAAGAAGAAGACGAACCAGGGAGAGAGGTTAATGACCTGTTCTGATTTGAGGATGAAGACGATGAAGCTCCAGCGGAACCACGCTGAACCAGTATCCGAGTCATTTGGTGCAGATTTCTTCAAGCAGGGACTTATAGCACAGATATGTTTTCCTTCACCTGAAGTTAGAGAAATAAAGCCCTTCCTTTGAATTTGTCTCGCTTCCTGGCCTTTGGGGCGGTCACACCAATACCTTGACTGAACGATTTGTCCCAGCAGCTCACTTTTGTCTTATACTCACGAACTAATTTCTGCATTCCCCTAAAAATTCTCATGAGAGCTTGACCTCCAATAATCTTATTTTGAAACAAGAAAACCCTTTTTTTCTAAATGCCACTTCAAATTACCCAAAAGTAAAGGCCCAAATACAAAGTTCACCTCCACTAGTCAAAACTGCAATAAAGACCATGAAATCACCACAAAAAGCTAAGAAAAAAGAGAGTCATGCCCCCAAAAAAAGGAAAAAAAAACATTCACTCAATTCAGTTCACTCAACCACAAGAGAAAAAAAATACCAAAAACCAAAGTTCAAAAAAAGAATCAAATTTCCTCATAGAGTTATTGCATTAAATCATGATAGTTTCAAAAATCAAGAAGTTTAAGAGGAAAAAAGACCCAAAACCCACACAAAATGTCTACAGTCATAAACAAGAGATAATCAAAATATTCAGGGCAATTAATAAAGACAAACCCCCCAATTCTTGAAAATATATAAACTTTACCACAGATTTCAAAATTCAATCTTTCAAGCTATATTACCAAACCCAACACTCAGAATCACCCAAATCACTTCACTTAAGCACAAGAACACTCCGAAATACCAAAACCAAACATTCAACATTAAGCCATGCTAACTTCAAAAGATCAAGAAATTTAGGATTTCAAGAACCAATCTCTGAGGTAGTGGTACAGGTACAGCATACACTCTACCCTCCCCAGACCCCCACATACACTATGTGGGAATACACTGTGTATGTTGTTGTTGTTGTAAATCAATCTTTACCACAAAGATATCAAAATATGCAGGGCAATCGATAAAGACAAATCCCAATTCTTGAAAACATAAAAACTTTACCACAAAGATGTCAAAATGGGATTTCAATCTTTCAAGCTAATCAACAAACCCCACAAACAGAATCAACAAAATATTGACAAAATACATTACAGTATACAAAAAAAGGAACAAGAAAAATCACCCAATCCACTTCACTTAACCACAAGAACACTCTGAAAAACCAAAACCAAAGTTCAACAAGAGAATCTAAGGGGTTTCATCATATAGCTACTACATTAAGCCATGTTACCTTCCAAAAATCAAGAATTTTTGGAAGAAAAATAAAAACAGAAAGCCACACTAACTGTCTACAGTCTTACACAATAGGATCATCAAAATATACAGGCAATCAAGATTCTTGAAAATACAGAAACTTTGCCACAAAGATTTCAATATCGAATTTCAAGAATCAATCTTTCAAGCTAATCACCAAACCCCCACAAACAGAATCAACAAAATATTGATAAAACACACATAAAGACAACCTCAATTCTCGAAAAAAATAGAAACTTCATTCCCAAATGTCAAAATCAGATTTCAAGATCCAATATTTCAAGCTAATTACCAACAACAACAACAACAACAACAAACCCAGTGTATTCCCACCTAGTGGGGTCTGGGGGGTAAGATGTACGCAGTCCATACCTCTACCTCTATGAAGTAGCTTTCAAACAAAATCAACAAAAAATTGATAAAAACACATCTCAATATACGAAAAAACAAAATCGGAATGGTAGAGTTGACAAAGTTGGGTACAACTTACTTGATTTTAGAATCACCAATGAAACGAACCTGCTAGTAGAAGCTAGGACTTGTTACATGAAAATATACAGCGCAATCAATAAAGACAAACCCCAATTCTTTTGAAAATACAATTACTTCCCCACAAAGATGTCAAAAAAGGATTTCAAGATTCAATCTTTCAAGCTAATTACCAAACCCCACAAACAGAATTAACAAAATGTCTACATTATACAAGTGATATCATCAAAAATTTACTGGGCAATCAAATAAAGACAAACCACAATTCTTGAAAATATACAAACTGCACCACAAAGATGTGAAAATAGGATTTCAAGATTCAATCTTTCAAGCTATCAACAAACCCCATTAACAGAATCAACAAAATATTGACAATAGACATCTCAATATACAAAAAGGAAACAAGAAAAATCACCCAATTCACTCCACTTAACCCCAATTCTTGAAAATATACAAACTTTATTCCAAAGATTTCAAAATCAGATTTCAAGATTCAATGTTTCATACTAAAACCCCAGAAAAAATGAACAAAACATTGACAAAACACATCTCAATATATCCCCCCCAAAAAAACGAATTTGGGACGGTATAGTTGCATTACTTGGTTTTAGAATCACCCGATTCACTTCACCTAAACCAAAATTCCACAAGAGATCATAATAATATACAGACAAACCCCAATTCTTGAAAATAAACAAACTTCAAACTTCACCATAAAGATGTTAAAATCAGAATTCAAGAATCAATCTTTCAAGCTAATACCCAAACCCCATTAACAGAATCAACAAAATATTAATAAAACACATCTCAATATACAAAAAAAAAAAAAAAAAAAAAAAAAAAAAAAAAAGATCACCTAATTCACTTCACTTAACCACAGACAAACCCAATTCTTGAAAATACAGAAACTTTACCCCAAAGATTTCAAAAATCAGATTTCAAGATTCAATCTGTCAGGCTAATAACCAAACCCCACAAACAGAATCACCAAAATAATAACAAAACACATCTACTTATACAAAGAAAATGACTTCAAGAATCAATCTTTCAAGATAATCACCAAACCCCACAAACAAAATGAACAACATATTGCTAAAACACATCTCAATATACAAAAAAAAAAAAAAAAATACCCAATTCACTTCACTTAACCATAGACAAACCCAATTCTTGAAAAAATATTAACTTTTATCACAAAGATGCCAAATCAATTTCAAGATTCAATCTTTCATACTAATAACCAAACCCCACAAACAAAATCACCAAATATTAACAAAACACATCTTAATATACCAAAAAAACACCAAATTCTGAAGGGTAAAGTCGATCATATTGGGTAAAACTTACTTGATTTAGAATCAGCAGCAAGAAGAACCAGCTAGTAGAAGCTAGCTAGGGTTTATTACATGAAAATTCCAGGCAAATGGGGGAAAATGGATACAAATAGTTAATGAAGTATAAATGTATGCAGATAATATATATACACACACGTGTAGCTATAGAGAGAGAAGATTGGGTTTTCTAGAGTGATAGAGGGGATGAGGTAAGTGGAAAAAATGGTAGGTCACTTTTACTCAATTTTTAAAACTTGAAGCAGCCTCACAAGCTTTTGACAAAAAACGAACAATTTTAGTACAATTATAGTGTATGACCAAATGACTTTATTATCTCAACTTACCTTTTTTTCTTATCGTAGCATAAGCCTTCATTGGACTTCCGTCTCTTCATCTTTAAACGATGACTTGACTTCATTATCACTTATAATTTGATATAGAATCATGTAATCTTCGTCGATTTTGCCATCGTAATGCCTACGAGATATAGTAGTCGACCCTTTGAACATAAGTATACCAATACCATCGTATTGGTATAAAAAATAAGCAAATTTTAAGAGCGTATTTAAGATGTTTAAAAGTATATCACAATTCATTTAATTCACCAAATTTGGAATTTATTACTTTTAGTTATTTAATAAAACCTTTAATGCCAATTTTTAATAGAGATGATAAATTCAGAGCTTAATTAAGCCAAAACGCAAAGAATACGGGCCAAATTCGAACATTTTTCCATCCAATATAATCATAAATAAATACACGCAATACTCTACCTCAACGAAGTCGTGGTAGAACAAGCTAACACTGTAAATCCACACCTAGACATAAACCAAGTATCTCAAAGAGATCGATCTATTTCTTAGATTTGATAGTAATGGAATGCTTTCATTATCTAAAAGAACGTGAATGGAATCAAAAGATCAAATCAAATAATATAACTCATTAAGTCCATAATACACTTATAAAATATAAAAATTTCCAATAAACCATAATTAGATTTGAACTTGTTAAATTATGATCGTTCAAGCAATCCAGTGTTTCTACTTTACATATGAAGATTGACAGTTTATTTTTGTCAATATATGTGGCAAAAACCCTCAATGGGTAAAAGAATAGAAGCCTCATTGTTCAACTCTGATTCTCTTCTTTTTTTTTAACTCCTATATAATTAAATCAATCATAATACATTGCCTCAGAGCTCTGAACACATCACAAATGTAGTATAAAAAAGAAAAAAGGTAAAATCTGTGACAACAATATAGACCAAAAGGATTCTATGCTTTAATCTTCCATCCTCTCTCAGCAAGAGCTTCATTCACACGGGTAGCTGCTACTGCGGTATCATTAAGAGGAGGGTAACTCCAGCTTTCTGACATCTGTTTTTTAAAAGGGAAGATTAAGAATAAAGACGATGGAACAAATGTTAGCGTATGAGCAGTACCATAAAGAAATTTTCGAGTAGTTTTTGAGTCGAAATGAGCTTAAGTGAAGAAGTATGGTTTCAAATTGCCAACTCCAACTTGTTTGGAAGTGAGGCGTAGTAGTTGTTTTCAAGTCGTCTCCCAGAGAAGAGAAGTTCCTCTCAACAAGGCAAGGGGGAAGTAATAAAGCACCTTGGACATATTCACACAAGCAAATGCACTTCTTTATGGGGAAACACATTGTTTTTCCGATTTTAATGAGGCGAGTTGAAAGCTAAGCGGCGGAATTCTAAAAATTCCCTTAAAAAAAAATAGAGATGTCTACTAAATCCTACATTGACGTATCAACATAATTTCAGAGTGCATTTGGTCATCCATGTAGCACTTATCAACGAGGTTCTTTCAACTAGTATTGCATAGAAGAACTCAATTACAGACACAATACAACTAGATCCGCTCTTCATAAACTAACGTGGGATTCACAATCCCACTTCTCAGGTAAGAATGGTTCAAGATTATAGAATCCTTTTCTATTAGATGGGAGAGGGGGTTCACATAATTTATGTGTGTAGTTGGCAATTTCGCCATAGCCTAGGTGTGTTTCGATGTCTTATCCCTTCTAGTTACATTATCCCACAATTAGAAAATATGATAAAAGTGAGTTTGTGATAGCCACTAAATTGCAATGGTACGGAATTCTTTAGTTTAATTGAAGAAGCAGAGTAGCAAAACCCTAAGTTAATCGGATTCATCAAAAATGTTGTTGTATCTATGCCAGATCTCTAAA
The DNA here is from genome assembly GCF_002878395.1 of Capsicum annuum. Taxonomy (NCBI): domain Eukaryota; kingdom Viridiplantae; phylum Streptophyta; class Magnoliopsida; order Solanales; family Solanaceae; genus Capsicum; species Capsicum annuum. The sequence goes on along the minus strand of NC_061121.1, from coordinate 228,396,126 downwards.
AAAATGTACTATTTTTAAAGAATTCGACACACCAAATGACATTTTTGAAGAGTTCAAACAACCATATCTGGTGTAGAAAAATTTCATATATTCGCATTTCTCACAAATACACCTAATCACGCCACCATTTAGAAAAGGTTCAAGTGCCATTGCATAGTTAATAAAAACATCTAACACCTTTTACAGTTTCATTATACATCCAACTACGATCTTCCATATGTACAAACAACACAAAATTATCCTAACACTAATTTATTGTGCTCAAATTAATCTACAAAGTCTTCTTTATTTTCTTAAATTCCGTGCCAAGTCAAACTAGGTCATTCTTTTTCAAGCAGAGGGACTACCATTTAATTTTTTAAAAATTGTTTCACATCATACTCGAGATAAAGAATCACAACTAGAATCCACTATAGAAGACATTTCAGCATGCGCAATCCAGATGTCTTCCAGTAAAGCTCATTCTCAAAATACACTGCTTAGGTAACTCCTCACTATTCATGGAAACAATACCACGTAAACACAAGAATAAACACACCAACCATGTTCTTAAGTAACCACCATCCCGTCACAGCCCAAATGCTCGTACTGGCAAGAAAGATAAGTTTGGACGCACAAGCACCTAGCATTATCTAGGCATGCTTGTATTGAAGAGCAATCTTCCTTTTTTCTCAAGGCAGAATGTCATCGCAATTATCAGTTTAGTTTGTAAGAAACACCCAATGTATTTCTCAAGTTACTAGTTACACAATTTTAGACATAAAGAAGGAGAAAAGAGTAACGGATCCTTACATCCTCAAGTCCTGTAAAAGGCCTGGTCAGTCCTCTCTCTCTAAGCGTCTTGTGGAAATCTGCGAACTTCCATGTACAGCGTTCGGCTCCAATTACATACACCGGCTTCCTGGAAAGGAAGGTATGAATCACAATAAAATTTTAAGGAAGAACATGTTCAGAAATACTAGATCATCAACAAATGCTGAGCTAATAGTCACACACACCCAGTACTGCAAGCCTCACTCAACATGCTAACTGAATCTGCTGTAATGACAAAAACATCAGCCCAAGCCAGATGCCCCATGTGTGGATTTGGCTCTGAAGTATTAAGAAAAATATCCATTAGATGATGATCCAAATAAAACTATAACTACACAAAACCAATACTGATTATTGTGTCTTGAGTCACCTTCACCATTCCAAATGTGTACTTTTGGATCCATACCAAGCTCTTTGACCACGATTTTGGAATGCTACAAGAAATCAACAATTGCCAGTGTGTCAAAAATATTAAACACATTGCCAATTGGTATAATTTGAAACACGATCTGTAAAAATACCTTTTCTGGTGTCCTTCTGGAGAAGGATATTCTTACGCTCCCACAGCTCGCAAGAACATTATGAAGGGACGCTGTTAATTGCTTAATGAGGTCTGCCCCATATCCGCAGTATCCTAACCATAATCCAGAAACAATATAAGATGTATACACATGAACCTAGTGGCAAACGAAAAGCTACCGCAAAGGGATAGATATAGAGCAAAATAATCATATTCTACAGTCCTGATAAAAGTTCATAATTCCCATACATTTCTTAGTTTTCCAAGACCACTTAATAACTGAAGATAGAAAATGCAAGATTCAAATATTCTTCCTTTGTGGAAGTCCCCAAAATAAAATTCACACCATGCAACAAAGATGAGTAAATTATATAGATACTAGCCGTCAAAAAGAATGATACTCATTTATGACAGATAGGAACTGGCAATAAATTGGGGTTACAAGTATCCTCAAACTGCGAACCAAGCAATATGGAAACCCAGTTATGAAGACAAAGTACAGTCCACTCAAGCAGATGTTGAGCAGCAACATATAAAAGCACAAATTTGGAACCAAGCAATACGGGAACCCATGGAAATAAAGATCACACAGTTCACTCAAAAAGATATTCAGCAGCAAGAATTAAAAAGCAATAAATCTACACAAACAGACTTGGCTGCTTGACATAGAAGAAGTAGTTTATTCCAATTCATATCCCATGTTATTTAGACTTCGTCTTTTTCGTACTTTCCTTTCTTTAACAAAATGAAGTTATGAAGTTTGATTTTGCAATAAAAGGATATCAATAATCTAAATTGAATAAATATCGTACTTGTAGAGCCTCCAATGTTGACCACCAATAAGGGCTTCGGCAACGGTGCAAACTCTTCATGCCAGGTGATGGCTGCAGCTCTAAGCGCAGCAAAATCAACTTGATGTAGAGATCCTACCGTAAGTACCTTTTATGAAAACAAAAGTCAGCTCAGCAATGAGCAATTTAGGTACAAATGCTCACAACACAGAAGATTACCACATGTTACACGCTAAAATCAAACATAAATGTTGAGGATACCTACAACATGCTTATCAGGTGGTTCATGGGGTGTTATCCACTTGTGCAGAAAACGAGGAACTTGTTCCTTTCCTTGAGGAGTTAAAGGATAATAGTCGTGCTTGGGGGTGATTACCAAGTCGAATCTGTCCAAACGGGACCTTGGATGCTGAATCTGAAGTTAAAAAGGAGCAGAGACAAATAAATGAGATTTTCTTCTCCAGCACAACATTCAAGAATTTACAAAAAGAAAATACATGGCATATAATCCAAATATGTAATAACAGCTTTCTTAGCTGAACTAAACAGGAAAGCCAGCAGCTACCGTTAGCAGTCCTTAAAATTGAGGAATACTTCATGAGTCAACCAGTCCTTCGAGAAAAAAAGATTTGATCACAAATGTTTCGGAAGTCGCTAGTCAGAGCGACTTGTATACAACAACATATCCGGTGTAATTCCATAGGTGGGGTTTGGGGAGGGTAGAGTGTACACAGACCTTATCCCTACCTCGTGGAGGTAGAAAGGTTTTTTCCAAAAGATCCTCGGCTCAAGTAACACACATCAAAGCAGTATGAAAAAAGACATACAGAAGAAAAGAGGACATGACAAATAAATAGGGAAAGCATTACATAGCATTCAGAAAACAAGGAAAAATTACAATTGCGAAATAATGTGACCAGTGTGTGCTATTAAAAGCAATTGCCATGCGAAGTAAGGGGTAGGGATGGCAACGAAGCGGGGTGGGGCGGGTCAAAGTTTTAGCTTTTTTAAAAACTATGCGGGTCGGGAGTAGGTGCGGGTCTCTCCTCTTTTATTGCGCTCTATAGCTTTCAGTTTTCTGGTGTTTTAATGGTCTAGTGCTGAATCACCTCAAAAAGAGGATCTAGCCGTTACTTTATTCCTTGTATCATTGCGTTTCCTTTTTTCTAAACTATTATGTTGGCATTTTACCGGTTAAACTTCACTGATTATCATGTCATGTTCAATTGTCCATCACCATTAACTTTATCCACTTCGAAGAAATTCTCGTAGTTGTAGGAAAATTATTTTCGGCCGATCTCGATTGGTAAGAAATTCTCATAGTTGTAGGAAAATAACTCCACTTCACAGAAATTCTCATTGTTAAATTATTCTCAATATAAAAATGGTGATTTGTAAAACTTTTAATTTTTTTATAGGTAAATAATGAAGCGCCGGAAAAAAACCTAAGTGGGGCGGGACGGGTTGAAAATAGAAAAAAATGTTATGCACGGCGGGTTGAAAATTTTGTGGGTTTACTCAAAACCGCCCTGCTCCATTGCTATCCCAAGTAAGGGATTATCGCTTCATGGGTGAAATAGTGCATTTAATAGAAGTGTGTACTTCAAATAGTGATGCGTAAAGTGATCCAACATGAAGCATTCAATTCTTTGAATCTCAATTTTGAGTAGGATTAATATCAACATTTTCATATCGTCGGGGCAATTTGCTCGTACCTCGGCTAATTTCACGAGGTACCTGCTACCTCCGACTAGCACAAGCATCGAGTAACTCCATCCAAGGCTTGGGCAGATGGAAGAGACCACCTAGTCTTTTTGACTTCACTAGAATTTGAACTTGAAATATCAGAATTCTCAACCCATCTCATTAACCACTAGGCTACACCCTTAGGTGCATAACTGTAATTTGATCATTAAAACACAAAATTCATATATCTTTGATATTTTCTATTGTTATGACCGCTTTTTGCTTCAAGCCCCATAGACGTTGTTTTGCGCGTTTCGCTTCAAGCCCCATTGACCTTGTTGCTTTTTGCGCTTTTCGATTTTAAAAACTCAACAATTGTACTAAACTAACTTATCAAACAAAATAACCTGCAAGAGTAAACTGCAACTTTCTCATATAAGGTTTTTTTTTTTGGGGGGTAATCAGACATACAAGTATATCTAAAGAAATGGAAACTGTTGTAAAGCGAGATCTAGTTTTCATTGAATTTTTAACGCATTTTCTTCGTTCTTAGTTCCTAGTTCCTACTCCTCCAGTAGATGAAAGTTCATAGATAAACTAATTTGTCCAACAGCGAGAGTTAAACCACCCTACCCCCCACCCGTAGAGAAGAAGGGTCACACAATGAACAACTTCTATTGTATTAGAAAGCAAAAAAGGATGTCAGAAGACATTAAATCTCCACGTAAAGAAATATATTGGCAATTACCAGGAAACAGATCATTGATTTCAATTGTGTTATGAAACATGCTTCTTGGAACCTTGTCTGTTAACGGTTCAGAATTATATCATCAAGATAAGTTGGACTTAGTTTGATAAAGTTTTTAAGTTATTCATAGTTAGGCTTTTAATTAGAAAGCTTTCGCCTTTCTGTATGCATGATTTAACCAACCCTATTACTAATATTTCCTTAGCCCCTGTGGATCCAACGGGTTCCTATTCTCAAGGTTATCAGTTGTAACAACAAATATCTTATTCCTACAAATGTTTGTCACCTATATAACAGAGATTTGGAATATGTTTGTCGTCTCTATAGAAGAGATTTGGAATTATTGCAGTTGAAAGTCCATTTCATCATTTCCCCTCTTCTTTTTAATCTCTAATGGAACTAAAAACTATCCATTTATTTCATCACTGATGCAGGAATGTCATGTGAGAAACTTATCAAGCCCACCCAACCCACCAACAATAAATAAATAAAAAGGAAGAGGTGAAAAGATTTAAAGAAGAGAGGAAGTGGTGAATGGACTTCCAACCATAACGATTGGCAGAAAAAACATGGCTCACACAGAAGCATCAGAATTCATACCTGGACAACAAAAACATTATCAGATGCCAATCTTTTAATGGAGCTAGTTATTGAGATCGTATCTCTTCCAGATGCAACCACCAGCAATGGACCATCCCTGAGAATGAACAATTGTTAGCTCATCATTACTTCACTGAGTTTTTAAGATCAAGAGCACAAATATTATTTCTATCGTTACAAAAGTGAAGTTCATGTCCGAGAAAGGTGCATTAAGATAAGAGCACCTCTATACATAAAAGTAACATGCATTGTGCTCTCTTTAGTTTTAGGTGTAAATCTGAATATACAGATGATCATGTGGCTATTTTATATATGTTAAGGCTCCTATTTGATATTTTTCGTCCATTGTGCCCTGTCTTTAGCTAGATGAATTGATTTCAAGAAATTGTAGGTCTACAAAGGTAATTTCCTTCTATGTGACTTTAGGTCTATCTCGTATCTTTTTAAACCAGTGTGATAATATTCCATGTTTAGCAGAAAGCCATAAACCATTTCTTTCCAGAGAGCACCATCTCCATTATTGAACCTTCATAGCCATTTCATTAGCAGATCTCTATAATGTCATGTCAGGTTCCTGATACCTAAGCTTCCGAGGTATTTGGGGAGAATGATCTTGGGCCATTTGAAGAGATGAAATTGTTCACACTCCAGATATCAAGCCATAGAGGTGGCAAAGGGCAGGTGGTAATTATCTTTTTTTTAAAAAAAACTATGATGAGTAATTGATCTTTTTTTGAAACTATAATGGGTAATCCATCCAAAATATGCTACTTTAGTGGGAGCTTTGTCTTCCATATCATCTTCCAAGGCCAAGAATTATCCCAGTGACCTGACTGCTTTATCAACATACTAATAACTGAGTGATACTCAGTGTTTTGTTACTGCACCACTTGTGTCTCCAAAAACTTACCCTACTACCATCTCCACACTAAAAGATATATTTTCATAAAATTCTTCTCATCCCTTTAAGATATTCCTCCAAAGCCCATACCCTTAAGGAAAGGTCACGAGGTGAGGATTGTCTACGACCATATAAGAAATGGTCCACTTTGAGTTTGAGGGACCAACCATGTAGGTTGGACCAATCCTCACCTCATGACGCCAAATGATGCCCAAAAAAAAAAAAAAAAATGTAGGTTGGTCCACTTTGAGTTTGAGGGAGTATGTTAGAATATCAAGTGATATGGGCCTAAATTCATCCACGTGTAGATTCATTGTACTTGCATAAGAAAAATCAAATATAGTATTATATAAGAGACGTTAAAATATTTCATATTTAATTAAAGAATATTTTTTACCTTATTAGATCGTGATTAACAATTACCTACCATATTATACATAATCTTAAGACTCCAATACAAGGAGCACCTATGACAACTTTTTTTATTTTCAGACAGTGCCATTTCATCAAACTCTCTTTGATAATGAGAGGTTGGGAGACTTAAACTCATGAAGGGGCGGCGGGTCAAAGGCATAATTAAGTAAAACAAGTGTGCATTTTCTAACAACTTAAGTTTTTTAGATGTGAATGCCACATACTTCAACAATTACTACCACAATTAAACAATTATCATAAAATGCAACGGGAACCAAACGAATCACATGAATGAAGATGGAGTTAGGCACTGAGAAGAAACTTGTTAGGCACTGAGAAGAAACTTACTTCTCAAATGTCTCGCGAGCCATTCTAACTATACTCTTCACGTTGGCTTCCAAAATAGACGCCAAGCCTGCATTGCCACCATTTTCTGTAGGCAAAGTTCCTAGTTTTCTTGATCTTCTCAATAGAATCCCACATATCTGGCTTATGATGTAATACAAACTTTTATGGAAAGACACAGGCAGCCAATGTAGCCATTCATTGACTCCTCCTCTTGGTCTAGTAACCCGCTGCATGTATGGATAGCATCAATAGTGATTTCAAGAAAACAAGATTTGATCAACAACTATAATTTCCCAAAATAAATACAGGACTTTCATGTTATCACCCTCTTAAGTACCTCTCTGTATCACAAAATATTTAAAACAACACCGTTCAAATCAAGGAAGACAAAAAATTTCAAATATCAACTGGATTAGTTGAACCTTCAATTGTTTCATTCACTCTACTCACACAAACTTCTGAACCAAAAAATAACTCTGATTCAAGAAACTTATAGCAATCAATTAAGATTAGACTAAAAGTAATGCATTGAAGAAGGGTGCAAAATAGTTTTTCTCACACTTGATGGATGTGTGAACCAGAGAAATAGAATGCAAGGATAAAACCCAAAGCCAAGTCCATGCTAGTAGCTAGATTAAGTTTATTAGAATTTCATACATGCATGCTTCAGTGGATTCTGAAGTGCACAAGTCAAACCCGAGTTCAATTGACAGAACATGAAAAGCAAGATCTTTCAGCTTTGATTTGATAAAAGTGCCACAACACGTATTTATGCAACTAGTACATGGTTGATAAGGTTGTATGTCCTTTGTTATTTTAACAACTTGTGCCTAAACTTATAAGTTGTGTGCCATTGAAATGAATTTCATAGAGGGGATAACTTGCCAAAAGCATGTGAACTCTTCATTTTTCTTTATCCTGTTTATTCCTGTTGACTATGCCGGATTTGATCTCCTCTGAATTACTATGAAACTCATAAAATACCACATCTAGAACCCCATGGACACATGATTATTGGATTGAATGTGGTTATATTTGACAAAAGCTATTGATTTAAAACTAATTGTTAACTGCTAAAGTTTTTGGACAAGAAAAGGGTAATCCCATAAGTTTGTTATTTGTATAGTGCAAAATTGGTGTACCTATGGTTTATCTTTTGACTGAAGGATCAGGCAAATGCCGCAAATCTTTAACAAGTATACAAGCTTCTATACTTTGTAGGAGGATCCGAATATCAAATATATAGCCAGCCAACTAAGAGCCGCGTTACAGGAAAATGGCTTCAAAGTGAAGAGGTTTGTCGGCCGACTTCTGTGTGCTAGATTTGAAGCAAAAAAAGAAGGCAGTAAGACCCTAAGCCCCAATCTTGTGCAAGCAAAGTCTATACGAAACAGCAGTGAAGTCTTCAACCTTTACCAGTTAAGAAAATATTAACCACTGTCAGTACAATCCCACTACTCAAAGTCTCAAGACACAATATTTCAATTCCATGCCAGCTATCTTTTCATGTTCGACTCTTTATCCTATAAATTCTGAAAGAATACTTTCAAAATATACCTTTGCAACCACAAGTTTCCAGAAACATTTCCTTAAGACTTCATATTTCAATACAATTGGCACTACCCAAAATTTTCATAAATTTTGGTTCCACCATCATTTTCAACACCTAGCAACACAATGCATCCATATTTAAATCAACTGCCGGAAATCAACATAGCATACATCACAATACTCCAGCAACTCCAAATCTCATTCATTCTCCTAATTCAATTTCATTAGGTCCATGTAAGAGACAGGAAAGCACACTGATAGAGAAGCCACAGTGATATCTATGTGACAAAACATTTTCCTATTGAACTTAGAGTTTCCTGCAATTTTATCCATTCTCTTTGTAAATAAATCGGTTCACAGTCAACATCTTCACAATCTAGAGTAACCATGAGTACCTTCTGCCAACCAATTTCAATACTAATCGAGCTCCGCATGGAACACAATAGAAGGCAAAGAGAGGAGTGGACATGATTTCTACTCGCTCACTTTCAATTTCTTTGCCTGTTTTGACTTGGCGCAGAATTTAAGAAAGTAACGAGCACTTTTGAATATTGTAGTCTTAAACTAAAGATATGTAAAATAATACCAACTATTCCAGTCCCAGCTCCACCTCCATCTCTTAAGGTCTATTCCTGACAACCTCAACCTCCTTCTAAGCTTGCTAATCCAGTTAGTATTTCTAACATTGATATAGGTACACAAAGCACTCCTGGACTCATTACCTGTTCCAACGAGCACTTATCAAATGATCGTTTCATTGCTCTTCGCAAAGGTACTAGAACTACTACAATAAAACTCCCATTTATGCTTATTTAAGTCGTCATCGTCTGTCATCTTCATATCATGCCTTCATTACTAGCTTATCAATAGTCAAAGTTCCCAAAAAGTGTGGCAGAAGCACTGGTTCATCCATGTTGGCGTCAAGTTATGATTGAGGAAATGACTGTTTTGCATGATAATAGTACTTGGGAGCTTGCTGCTTTACCTAAAGGAATACACTCAGATTGGTTGCCAAGGGATACACTCAGATTTATGGAGATAGTTTCTCACCAATTGCTAAGATGGCTTCTGTTCGTCTTCTCATCTCTATGGTAGCAATGAATCACTGGCCCCTATTTCAGTTGGTTATCAAAAATGCTTTGCTTTCATTCACGGAGAACTTGCTGAAGAGGGTATCTATGGAGCAACCACCAGGGTTTCTCGCCCAGGGGGAGTATGGACTAGTTTGTAGAATTCGTAGATCCCTTTATGGTCTCAAACAGTCTGGTCGTTTTCGAGCTGTTGTCCAACAATTTGGAATGATCCGAACAGACACTCCGTATTTTACCGGCATTCCTCTCATGGCAACCATATCTTTTTAATTGTTTATGTTGATGTTGATGATATTGATATCACAAGAGATGAGCTCAACTCAAACAACACCTCTCAAGTCACTTTCTGACTAAAGATTTAGGCAAGCTGAAATACTTTCTAGACATTGAAGTGGCACAATCTAGCGATGGTATTGCTATTACACAAAGGAAATATGCCTTAGACATTTTGGAAGATGTTGGTATGTTGAATTGCAAACATGTGGACACTCCTATGGATCCAAATACTAGGCTTATTCCAGGACCGGGGGGTCTCTAAAAGATCCTGAAAGATATCAGAGACTTGTTGGCAAACTCAACTACCTTACGCTAACACGACCAGACATCTCATTTGTTGTTAGTACAGTTAGCCAGTTTTTGCAATCACCTTGTGAAAGCCACTGGAATGTTGTGATTCGCATCTTGTGATATATCAAAAGCTCTCCAGGGAAAGATTTATTGTATGAAGACAAGGGACACGCCCATATTGTTGTGTATTCTGACGTAGATTCGGTAGGATCTCTTTCTAACAAGCGGTCCACGTCTGGATATTGTGTTCTAATTAGAGGCAATCTAATATCTTGGAAAAGTAAAAAGAAAGTTGTCGTAGCTAAATTATGCGCAGAGGTAGAGTATCAAGCTATGACACTCCAAGAATTGAAAATGGGAGGAGTCGAACTGATGAAATTGATTGGTGATAACCAAGTTGCACTGCATAACGCTTCTAATGACGTGTGTCATGAAAGAACGAAGCACGGTGAGATAGATTGCCACTTCATTCGAGAGAAGATTGAGTTTGGATACATTGCCACAAGTTTTGTCAATTGGAAAGATCAACTAGCAGGTATTTTCACAATATCACTCGGAGGATCCAGAATTGACTATCTTCGTGGCAAATTGGGAGCATATGACTTGTACGCTCCAGCTTGAGGGGGAGCGTTAGATATGGTATATTTAGTGTAGATATGAGAATATTCTGTATAATTAGTATAACTATGAGAATATTCTATAATCCCTAGAATCAGGCAATTAGGAGATTTTGTAATATTTTCTTATCTTCTTTCCTTATTCACATCATCTGTAACAGTTATTTAATCTCATGAACTTGGGGAATAATCAATCAATACAATTCCCAATATCTCCTCTTCGTTTCCAATTTCAGTCTTAAACATGCAATAAGGAAATCTATAAAATAAAGAGTTTCCCAAAAAAGGAAAGACACATTTTGTTGTATCACCGAGATAACAAAACAATACATAAATCAGAAAGGAGTAAAATTTTGAAATTTATAGGCTAAAAACTAAATATTTACATATATATTTAATAAATTTTATAATACAAATACTATAGCTCCACCCCTAGACAAAATTGAAAAAATCTACAAGCGGAGAAAAACTCACATATAACACAAACAAGGCGAGCAATATATTTGAAGTTTATCGATTCACAACTACATATTTTACATACATATTTAACAAATTTTCTAATACAAATACTATACCTCCGTCTTGCACAAAATTGAAAAATTCTACAAGACTAAAAAAGAACTTACACATAACCAGGATAACAAAACAATACCCCAAATCAAAGGAGAGCAAAAAAAGTTAAATTTATGGATTCCTAACTAAATATTTACATACAAATGTAACATTCAACAACAACAACATACCCCGTGTATTCCCACAAAGTAGGGGGTCTGGGAAGGGTAAAGTGTACGCAGTCCATACCACTACCCCAGCTGAAGTAGAGAGGTTGTTTCCGATAAGACCCCGGATCATGAAAGATAGGAGTATAACAAACAAAAAATATAAAAGCACACAACAAAACCATAATACACTGCTAGATAATAAAGGAAACAAGACACCCACAAGGTAATACTATAAACTATTTATTCAAAATCATATATATCACCAAAACACCACGAACAAGAAACTCCAGGCGCAGCTACATATGTTACATACATATGTAACATATCCAGTAAAAATTCTAATAAAAATACTATAGCTCAGCACTGCACAAAATTGCAAAATCTAACCAGTAAAAAGAACTCCCATATAACCGGGGTAACAAAACACTAAACAAAAATCAGCAGGGAGCAAAGATTTGAACGTAAGCTACTAAACAATTGTACATATTCAACAAATTTTCTACTACAACTACTGTAGCTCCGCACTGCACAAAATTGAAAAAAAAATCTACAAGCGGAAAAAGGAAAGATTTGAACTTCATGTGTTAGCTACTAAACAATTGCACATATTCAATAAATTTTCTACTACAAAAACTGTAGCTCCACACCGAACAAAATTGTAAAATTGAGGTGGAAAAAAAAAAAATGAAGAACTCACATATAAAGTGTGCTTATCGGCAAGTCCTAGTGCTTGAACCAAACCAATACTTTGATTTTCAGAAGCAGGAAAACCATTACCAATAACAACAGCTCGTCTAATAACACCATGTACTCCACCTTCAAATATATCCGGTACACCTCCCATTGCTCTTGGACTTGCTGGTGGTTCCGGTAACCTTATTGGCTTCATTTTAGTAGTGAAAAACGAAACGAAATTAATAACAATACAAACCCTAGAACTGACGATTTCGCTTCAAATACATATGCGGCACGTATTTGATGCGATGATCGGAAGGGAAATTGCGTTGCCTGTGTTGATGAGTAGTGATGATGGCTTTAGATAACCGCAAAGGCCAACGAGCAGTTGATTTTTCGATTGCGTGGGGAGGAAGGACAAGAAGGTTTTTCGATTAATTTCTTTCTTCTATTTCTAATTAATATATATTATATATAAAAAGGAAAAAGGACCAAAAAATAATCTTAAACTATTCGAAAGGACAACTCAACCTAGGACTTGACAAACTTGACTCACAATTAAGGTTGAGATAATTGACTTTTAGGCTAGGGGTAGGTAGGTCTCGAGTCACGAGTCACGAGTCGGGATCGAGAGCTTCTGTCCCATGTCATGGTTTGGATCGGGAGTCGAGTTCATGGTTGAAATTGAATCTCAAGTCTCAAATCGAGGGTAGGGGTGTGGATCTTCAGGAATCAAGTCCTAGATTGGGTTTGGAGATAGGAGTTGTCACGATGTAAGACTATTCCTGGACGTAATACGATGTTTTAAAATGGGCAAAATTCAAAAATAGCATACTTATCCTCTTAATTATGAGTTTCATAGCAACACTTTCATAATTACATAATATAGCAAGTTGTATTTTGTAGTTTTGCAAATTGTTGCTATGAAAATACAAATACAACTGTTTTTACTGCCCTTAATTAACTGATTTAAATATGGTAATAATTCCATAAATTTAACTATTAAAGATTACCTTCCCATTAAAAGCTCCTCAATCACGCATTTTCCGTTATATGCTAACAAACCTATTCAAATTCAAAAAAGCAGTTTCCTTCCTTTCATAACACGTGATCCTTCAAAAAAAAAAATCAATTCAAATTAAGTTGAATCTTCAATTTCGCTCTAATTGAACAATCAAAATTCAATTGTATTTGTTGGTGTTCAATATCAGTTTGAACAATCAGTTTCGTTAAGTTCAACGATCAACATTACCTTGTTCTGGATAAAACTTCGAAATTCAAGTATCTGTTACAAATTTCTGCTCAATTGTTGTTTCATGTATTAAATTGTTTTTTTTTTTGTGTGAGTATATTGTTTTTATAGATCATTTTTTGTTATTTTGATCGATTTTTCAGTTGATCAAATTGTGATGCTTTGTAGAAACCTTTCACGTTGTTATATAATCGAATATGAATATATTGTAAACAAATCTAGATTTTAAAGTTTATTTTATTATTTTTTGAACTCGTAGAACAAGGAATGATCGAATTCAGGTTTCCAAGCTGATGAAATTCTAATTTTTTGTAGTTTTGCTTGTCGGAATTTGAGAGTATAACAACATATATGAAAAGATATTTTATATATGTTCAGTTGTGTTCGAATTTGGAGGTTCTGTATCTGATTGCATTTGACGTTGAACACATACTGTCATTGTATGTAGCTTGAAATAATTTAATTTGGTTCTAAGTTTTATGTAACAAAATTTTTGTAAATGTATTTTTTAGTGTTGTTGTTGGGTCATATCAAGTGATAGAACAAATATTTTGGTTGTGTGCGATTCTGGTGGTTTTGAATTTGATTGTATGTAACCTTCAACATAAATTTCTGAAATTTTTTTATGGCTGAAAACTTTTGTCGTATTTGCATTTTACTTTAAAAAAATGTTGTGTGAATGTATTTTTTTATTGTAGATGTTGGCTGTGTAGCTTTGTTTGCGATTAAAACTGAAAAGTGTATGTTGTAACAAGTGACATCTGACAAATATGTATATTTGTTTATTTTTTGTTTAATCACTTAGAAATGGGAAGCATACCAGTTCTTGTGAAGAACCCTGGTAGGTGGACATATGAAAAAAACCATGAAGATTACGTTGCTGATGCTATATTGTTGAGCACAACAACATCATTCATTGAGTTGCATGATATTTTGGCATCTCACTTAAATGTGAACTTAACCAGCAAATGTATTTTAGTGGAATATCAAATCACTGGTAATACAGGTCAAATACAAATACATAATGATATGGGTTTGAAGATGTTTATATTGCAAAAAAAAAAAAAAAAAAAAAAGATACAAGACATGAATTGTCTTCCTTTATATGTAAGCATATTGGAGAAAGTTGTAGGGAGAAGCTTTGCAAGTTCATCTGTGTGTGTTGCTGACAGAAGAGCCGACTGTAACAACTTGCAAAAAGTGATAAATACATCTAATGAAGGAGCTTTGGTGGTTTCTTAAGATACACCAACATTAGATGTATTTGAGATGGATACTGTTGAGGTGATTATCTCAGACCTACATCACAAGCATATTAAGGAAGACCAGGTTTACTTGACGAAAAAAAATTTAAAGTCAGTGATGAAGGATTATACAATAAGGGAGAAATTTCAAACGCGAATTAAAAGGTCAAGTAAGAAAACGTACGTATATTCTATATCACTTAGATCATGTTTAAAATGAGTTTGGATATGTATTTTGAATGTATTAAATTACGTTGGATGCAGTTATACATTGTTTTGCAAATCAAGGAACTGTGCTTTTTTAATGCGCTCATCAGGCATGAAAAATTCTGGAATGTTTAGAATAAGAGAATTCATACCTCAACATACTTGCCCGGTGAAGGACAAGATCTATCCAAAGGTGCATGCTACTAGTATATTGATAGATGGTATGGTTAAACAGAAATTCAAAAACCACAAAAAAAAAATACAGTGCGCCAGAAATAAAAAATGACATGAAAGAAGAGTTTGGTATGGATTTGACTTACACTTTATGTTAGAGAGCCACGGAAAGAGCGTTAGAAGAGTTGAGGGGTAAGCCATCAACATCTTACAGAAAATTACCATCATACTTATATGTATTGAATACTACCTATCCTAAGTCACATATAAAAATGAATAAGACGGATGAGAATGAGTTCTTGTATGTATTTATCGCTCTACATGCATTCATTAAAGGATTCGATTATTGTAGACCTGTCGTAGTAGTTGATGCTAGTCATCTGAGAGGAATTTATACTGGGGCATTTGTAACAGCATGTACAATGAATGGAGCAGGTTAGTATCATTTTATACTTACATTGTATAACTGGTTGTATTTTTATATGTATTTCATCTATCACTTGAAAATACATATTTGTACTTGATATATACATATCTGTATAAAATTACATATATTTTCAAATTTTCATGACTGAAACGTGTAAAATAGATTATGTTTGATTGTGATGTATGCATCTACATTTTATTATATGTAATTGATATCATTTCTTTGATAAAATATACAGTTTTATTAACCTGTATTTTTAATAAATATATATATAGTTACTATATGTATTTATATCTGACTGCGTAAAATATTTTTATATATACATGTCATATATTTCCTTTGGCATATGGTGTGCTTGATTCTGAAAATGATGCATCTTGGACTTGGTTCTCTGTGAATCTAAAGAAAGCGTATAAGGAAAGACAAAACATGTGTGTTGTATCTGATCGAAATCCAAGCATCATAAAGGTTGTTGGTGATGTGTACAAAGATGCTCCACATTATGCATGTATGTGGCATCTATGGGGGATGTGAAAAAACTCTACGGAAAGTCACACGATATATTATCGGAGATCTTTTATACAATGGCCAAAGCATATTCAAAGTCAGAATTCCACATATTAATGGAAAAGGTTGAGACAGTTGATATTAGGGTGAAGAAATATTTGGAATTGGCTGGTTACGAAAAGTGGACTAGGTCCTATGCAACAGTTCACCGAGAATGGACTTTGACTTCAAACATTGCGGAGTTAATAAATAGTGTACTTGTATCAGCTAGAGAACTGCCAATTTATGATTTTCTTGAGGAAGTTAAATTGCTATTTGCAAAATAGAATTGTGAAAATAGGCAGGAGGCTTCATATACCTTCACAACACTCATTGAAAAGTTTAATGACATACTCAAAGAGAACGAGGCTTTGTGTACTCGTATAACAGTATGACTTTTTAGATTTGTGGAATTTATAATTATGAAAACATAAGTAAGAAAATACCTTCCATTCAGTTCTAAATTAATGAAAACATATAAGATATAAACAATATGAACATTAAAAAACATATTATGTATTTTGCATATGTATTTTTTGTATTAAACACTGCATATGTATTTAGATGCTCAATAAAAATGATGTACTCTATATATGTATTTTTATTGCAAAATGTTGGTGTGATTACAACATATCATATAATCTGGATTGCATCTTTTTGTAGCAGTGCATTTAACTTTTTCTTTTGATATCAGGTTGTACCAGCCACAGAATATGTGTATACGGTACACGACAAACAAAAGCACTTCATCGTTTGCCTCAAGGAAAGAAAGTGCTCATGTAATGCATGTCAACTCGATGAGATACCATGTGCATAAGCTTGTGCGGTGTTGGATAGCAAGAATTTTCAGAAGAGGCCATATTGTTGTGATTTGTTTAAACCAAAAACTATGTTGAAGACATATGATGTTCCAATTTATTCGTTACCACACCAAGATGACTGGATAATTTCAGATAACGTACTTAGTGAAATTGTACTGCCTCCGAAGTCCAAACGACCTCCAGGAAGACCTGCAAAGAAGGATCGTAAAAAATCGGGCCGGAATATATTTGAAAAAAAGAACATCAATTCATGCGGTGGTTGTGGTGCTAAGGGTCACAATAGGCGTTCTTGTAGGAAATATCGCAAATGATACATTTGTTCATCCGTATTATTTCTTAAAACTTTCTTTTTCATTTTTTATAATAATGAACTATTTTTGGGGGGTTAATACATTAAAGCATCATTTGATAACTGAACACAGTTAGATCTGAATACTGCATATGTATATGTTGCAAAATCTGAACATTGAATATGTATTTTGAAGCTACAGTTCATATGTATTTTTAACATTGTATATGCAGCTTAGGCTAAAGTTAGTAACTTTGATTAACCAAACATGTATTTAGATCATAAATGATCAAAGATTTAAATACATATGACATATTCTGCATATATATGTTTGAAATGCTTAATCTTAATCTTTAATTCAAATGAAAATTCGAAAGTTTGATTTATACCAAATGTATTTTGAAAAGTTATTTTAGCTCAAATTTATTTTGATAATAAATGAACGTATATTAAAATACATATTAGGTATGTTCCAGATATATTTTCGAAATGCTTAATCTTAACACTGTATATGTATTTTTAGGCTAAATACATTTGATGTATAATGCATATGTATTTTTAAGCAAAATATGAATACTAAATATGTATTTTGTAACTAAATCCAGTAATAAAAAGTAAAACTGCATGAAATACTCAAATTTATCTTTAATTCAAATACTCATTTATATCGATAATAAATTTTATATCGATAATAAATAAACACATATTAAAATACATATTAGGTATGCTCCAGATGTATTTTTGAAATGCATAATCTTAACACTACATATGTATTTTTAGGCTAAATACATTTGATGTATAATGCATATATATTTTTAAGCAAAATATAAACACTGTGTATGTATCTTGTAACTAAATCTCGCAGTAAAAAGTAAAACTGCATGAAATACTCAAATTTATCTTTAATTCAAATACTCATTTATATTGATAATAAATGAACACATATTAAAATACATACTAGGTATTCTCCAGATGTATTTTTGAAATGCTTAATCTTAACACTACATATGTATTTTTAGGATAAATACATTTGATGTATACTGCATATATATTTTTAAGCTAAATATGAACACTACATATAAATTTTTTAAATAAATCTCACAGTAAAAGGTAGAACTGCATAAAATACTCAAATTAATCTTTAATCAAACCAAAATTAGACCCACTTTAAAACTAAATTAATTTCATTCAGTTCAAAATAAGTACTATTATAACCTACAATTAGAACCACTTCAAACATAAAAATTAGTTTGTACAATTAGAACCTACATCCATACACCAGTTTCTCAACTATACAAAGTAATAAATCTATCAACCATCATACATAAAAAATTTCAGTGACACTAGTTATCCTACTTTGCCTTGTAGGCCTCAAGGGTGCTTTGACTTCACTATGAGCATTTGCTTCTTGTTTTCGGATCCCACTCCAACAAAAGTGCAGCATATCTTGTACGGAGTGCATTCGGTTCGAACTCAGTCGAAAGAACTTTGTGACCATAAGAATGACACTCTGCATATGTAACCATATAGAGACCGCAATCCCTACAAAAAGAAAAAAAAATTGATTAATAACTAAAATATATTGTGTACAAACATACAATTTTGGCATATGTATATTAAAATACTTACAAGCTTTCACTCGGTTGTTGAGGCAAATTCTCTTTAAATAACACATCAAACATATCTGAAGAATCTTTGTCTTTGTATCTTGGATGATTTTAAAGATCAATTCCTTTCTTATCATAGAAATCACACACTTAGAGACACAAAGACATAATCTCAGCTAATTTCTCGATCTCAGTAAGAACAGCTGGATAATGATCAGATAATTCATATGAATCATATAAGAATGTGCACCTCTCTGAGAAGGATAAAACTGCTAGCACCCAATGATGTTTTTCCTTTATATTGACTGGAATATAAATGTCTTCCACTGTATGCCATGGCACAACAACATGCATACGAAATCCATTGATGTATTCATTAAGATGGGCCTTCTGTCCTCCCACCGTAAGGTTTGGATCATCCACAGAATAAACATCATGAATAGACCTAATTATGTCCATAAAGTTGCAATCTACTGTGCTGAATTTGTAAGACCTGATAGAGTCATACTTCGACTTCTTCCTCAAGTAGTAGAAGCAAACATCAATTTGCTGCAGTAATTAACACCACAAATCTTAGAACATTCAAATAATTTGTATACTAAATTAGCATGTGTATGTAACATAAAATACATATGCATTTTATAGTTTAATGACTATAATTTACGTATGTATAACTACATTTGTAAACTACACTTATATACAGACAACGCAAGAAAAATGAATATTGAACAGTATGTGATTTGATAGAAATTCATATGTATATTAATAAGTTATATATGTATTTTTAATACATCAATTGTAAAATAATAAAAAAACATAGTAAAAATACCTATGTGTACCTGCATATGTATTTACAGGTAATATAATATGTATTTTAAGTAATGTTACAACTGCAAAGGAAAAATTGTCAAAATAATATACTAATTGAGTTTGTCTATGAATGGTCAAGGAACCTCATTGCGTAGAATCAGTTTTTATCTTCAACTGTCTCAACTCCAAAATGCATCATTGGAATGGTTGATTTGCCCTTTTTGTAATGAACAACATTTTCCTTCCTGTTTTTTTATCAGTACATGTTAAAACATGAAAACATAATGAAATTTTTTAAAAAAAGGTTGAAACAGTTCAAGAGAAATACCTTTTAGCATGACCTTTTAGAAGGTCGACAGAAATTCAATCCATGAACTTCTTGACAATCTTTGTATCGACTATCCCATCAATCGGGTGATAAACAAATGGATATTTCTGAAAAAATATATGTATGTGCCCTGCTAAGCTCTCTGTATAGTTATAGAATACAAAAATATAATTAATAAAAACGTATCTGATAACATATTACATTGAAAACTATATATATAACTTAGTGTACTCATCGGTTGCTTAACCAAACTTAATCGTGTATGGTGACTCCTTGAATTTGGATGGTCGCCTAATCCTTAACTTTTGAACGAGAGTTTGAAGTTCACAATTAGCAGAGGGATGAACAATGATACTTTTACTACTGTAGACATTCAGACTAGGAAGCAGCTCATCAAGGATTGTGTTTTGTGAATCAGGCCAAATTGGTTCATCCCTTTGCTCATTGGTGGTTAGTTCTTGTATTTTAAGAGATGTCGTAATTTGTTCTTCCGTACCAAGATCAACCTCTACATGCAGCTCAGATTTTAAACTTAATCCAATATTCTCTTTGTTTGTCTTCAAATAATGGAAAAAAGTCTAGTTTGTTCTGTCCAAAATAACTCACATAACCTCAAAAATATGTTCATTATACATACTTGGCAATGATCTTTAACAATAGACTCGGACTTTTTATCATTCAAATATTCATTAGTAGGTTCTTCTTCGCGAGTTTTCGATGGATGTGTGGTGATGCTTTCTCTCCTGTAGGCATTTAGACTTGGTAACAACTCATCTGGGATTGTAAACTGCGAATCAGACAAATTTGTTTCATCCATTTTATCATCAATGATCTGCAAAAGAAATAAAAAAAAAAAAGATAATTATCCTCTGGATTGTTAGGATTGTTACATCACATAAACTCAAAGTTTAATTCATTATACATACTCGACCATCATGATGAACAATCTTTTTAGAATGTATATAATCCAAATTTATACTTCGGAGAAGCTCACCAGGAATTAAAAGTTGAGAATCAATTTCAACGTTTATTTTATCTGGATGCAAATTAGTGCACCCCTTGCAAATAAGTAAAAAAAATTAAAACAACATCAAACAAAAATACAGTTATGTATGTTTATATAGGTCTATATATAAAACAACATATAACTGCTAAAAAAATAAAATTACATATGTGCACTCAAATGAAAAAACATAAGTTAGTTATTATTTACCTTTGTACTATCCTAATTTTCATTCAAAGTTTGATCAACATTCGGACTGAATTATTGTGGTGATGTTTCAGCACCAGCAAAATTCATATGTTGGAGTTTAGAATCTTTATCTTCACATTGTTGCTACAAATATAAGTTCAATAAACT
The DNA here is from genome assembly GCF_002878395.1 of Capsicum annuum. Taxonomy (NCBI): domain Eukaryota; kingdom Viridiplantae; phylum Streptophyta; class Magnoliopsida; order Solanales; family Solanaceae; genus Capsicum; species Capsicum annuum. The sequence goes on along the minus strand of NC_061121.1, from coordinate 228,375,017 downwards.
ATTAATACTTGAGATCACTGAATATGTATATACCAACCAACTTAAAATACATATTGCTGTAAACATCATTCACAAAATATATAATAATATATAAAACTAAAAACAAATTATTTTACAGATTATAATATTTGCATTTTTATAACAATACATATTCTTATAACAAAATACTCACAAATACATATGTATTTTTAAATACACACTGCATATGTATTTTTGAATACACTGCATATGTATTTTTGAATATTCTGCATATATATTTTTGAATACTCTGGATATGTATTTTTGAATACTCTGCATATGTAATAATAAATAAAAAATTTACCTTGCTTTGTTCAATTGCTTTGAATATCAGTTTGAACTTTTTTTTCACTAATCTACAAATTCCTTTAAACTCTTGACGAACCTGTTTTCATACAAAAACATTAAACACCATTTTTTTAGTGTAAAACTAGTATTTGACAAATAACTTACCTCATCTCGGAATGCATCAAAAACATTCTTAGAAATGAAGGCTTCTTTCTCTATAGGACTATCTGGCTTTGACATGGCTTCTACATCTATCGGACTCTCTGACTTTGACTGTACCGGAGGAAAAATAGCCCTTGCTATTTGCTTCACTTTCTTCGTTTTTGAAGAAGTTGTCTGTCGTGTTTGAATTGGCTTGAAAACTGGAGTCTTCATACCAGCAGCCTTTGTAGTGCGAGGAGCTAGTGTCCTCTTTTGGGTATGCTCGTCAACAATATTGACTGGCTTTTTCCTTGACGGTTTTTCACTATTGGGGTTGATGAATCAACCTTTTGTTTCTTTTTTGAATGTTCATTGATCTGTTTTGGTGGTGGATCCTGGAAGTCATCGTCTGAATCAACTGAACGTTCATCTTCAATTACATCCTTCTGTGGTATTTGAAACTTTGCCAATTCCATTTGAGTTGACTCTATGTTCTTAAATACAACCTAAGAATATAGATAAAATATGTTAAAGAATCCGTTAAACAATTACAAATGAAAAGGTATATATGTATACTATAAAATACATATTAATACATATGTATTTATTAACAACAAACCTTGCCATTGTCATTGAACATAACATCCATCAAATACTCAAAACGTGGTCGAGGTGCATTTGTCTTCCAATTTAATAATCGGAGAATTCGATTATTAACCTTTAATGCAATCTTCCGTGGGACATTTGAGCAACACTCGTAAAGCCACACTTGAATAGCCAGTGGCATTCCCTGAATCAAATAAAATTTACCACCAGCTTTCAACCTGTTGGTTAAACTTCTCGATAGATCCTCAAATGATAAAGTACCCCATGAAAAATCCTTATATCTTTCACTATCTACCAAATCAAAATGTAGTCGGGGTATGACCACAGTATCAACATTAGATAACACAAAAGAATGCAGGAAATACAGAATTGCAAACTTTTCAGCATCCTCGTCATTGTTCTCCCCCTAAACTTTCTCCGTGAATGCTAGAAATAGTTGTCTTTTCTGTACAAATTCTGCACCATTGAAATACTTCTCAACAATCCTATTTGGTACACCCTCATCAAATACAAAGTCGTACCTATTAGACACACAATTCAATCCAGTAACGATGGCAAATTTCCTAGGAGTAAAATTAGGAGAGGTGCCATTAGCCCGAATGACTATCCCAGAAGAAGTACCCTTAACCTCGAGCATCATAACACATCTGCACAACTGTGCTTTAACTACACAGTGCTTCTTCTTCATGAAATAACCAAAAATGCTATTTTCGCAAAACTTTTTATACTGTTCCTTGTTTAATATGAAGTGTATGCTTCCATCAATGTCATTATCACTGTACGAGCACATATGTGGTGCAAATCTTGAAGTTTTCTGACAATGAATATTTCGTCACGCATCACCTATACAAAGTAAAAATACAACTTTTTAAACTGTAAAAAAAATTCAAATCAGCAAAAAAATACATATAATATGCATATATATTTTGATCAGACAAAAAATGCAACCAATATTGAAAAATACATATCAAGTATACTAAAAATACATATAGCCAAAAGACTCTTCATGAGTAGTTAACATAACAATATATTTTCACAATTATACTATCATCTTCACAAATCAGCTTTCTATTGAATTTTGCCCTCCTAATATCATCATAACATAAAATACATATTAACATGCATATGTATTTTGATCAGACCAAAAATGCAATCAATACTGAAAAATACATATAGCCAAAAAACTCTTCACGAGTAGTTAATATAACAATATATTTTCACAATTATACTATTATCTTCACAAATCAGCTTTCTACTGAATTTTGCCCTCCGAAAATCATCATAACCTAAAATATATATTAACTACTTGAAAAAAAATACATATAACTCCCAACTTTGATAACATCTTTCCTTAGAGAAAAACAAAACTTAACAGTCAATAATAGAAAATACATCTACAACAAAAATATACCTCCTTCTCACTATCTTCTTCAGAATCATCAGCTAAAAAATTCTGAACATCGTCATCATCCTTACTTAATTCTTCAATTTCTTTAGCTTTCCTTTTCTTCACGTATTTTTAAATTTTTTGTTCCTTTGAAGAAGTAGTTTTCTTCAACCTTTTTTTTTTCAAATTTCCAGTCATCGTCACCGGATCGTTGCGAAACTTCGACCTAATCTCCTTCGATCTCCCAGACTTCTTCGACTGTAAAGGATTTGAAACAACTTTAACTAAATCTTCTTGAGTTAAGCCAATACTAAAAAATGGTCCATAACCAGACACCAAATTGATATTCCGTATACCACTATTTGTTCGTGATTTTGGTGTTTCTTCAGCCATTAAAGCACAAAAACCTTAAAATATGATTTTGAGATGTATTACAGTTGAAAAATAAAATAAAAATAAATCGCTAACATGCAATAGCTGAATTAATGAGTTACCTGAAATAGAGGAAGATAATCCTTATCAGATGGCGCTAAAATCGTGCAAAAGGAAAAAAAATTGAAGCGGGAAGTGATTGTTAATGGCGAGAAAAAAGGAAAAAATATTTCAAATTAAGGAAAGAGAAAAATAGTGGCGTGAAAAGGGGGAAATATGCACGGTAACTTCTCTTAGGCAGCAAAAGTAGGGGACCACATTAAAATAATGCTACAGATGCTACACAATGTAATTTGATATAAGTGTTGCTATTTTTTTGTAATTTAATACTTAGTATGCTACTGTATGTATTTTTTCCTTTTTAAATCACAGATGCTCTCAAGCTAACCCATTGTAACTATGGCATAACTCATGAGTAACTGTACAAAGAAAAATATATAACTGAACATACTTAGCGGAAGCAATAACGTAACTTAATTTATTCGATGCATCATTTTTTACAGATTTCTGCAACACTGAGTTATAAAAAGAAAGTTGAAACTAAATATATCAACTGTCTATGGCCAAGGTCAAAAGTCAAATCTCGAATTCGAGTCAGGTTAGAGAGTTAGGGTCTCACATTGGGATCAATAATTGGGTATGAGTCACGATTAGGTCTCGAGTCTTACTCGAGGTTAAGAATTAGGTCCACGTCTAGTCAGGGGTGTCGGATTTCAATCTGATTCCTTGCCCAACCAAGGACTTGACTTAATACTTGGCTCGATGGCTTGCACGGGATTTCGTTTGTGTTCTATATGAATTGTCGGGATTAGTTAGGCTTACATGTGAGAAGCTAAATTAAAAACCGCTAACATGAAAGAATTAATTAAAATCAAGGGGTCGTTTGGAATATGCGATAAGAATAATTATCATATGATAGAATTTGATATTGACATTGTTTTCATGTTTAATTTAGGATATAATTATTTTTGCGATGATTTTTACATCAAAATGATAGAGTTACTATCCATATAAGGGTGAAATAACTAATCACGTGAATTGTCCCATCATTTCACCAAATGACCCCAAAGATAGTTTTTTTCTTCTCTTTCAATTTTCAATACCCGATTTATGATATCCATATTAATATCCAACTAATTCAAATTTACACTATAAAAAATTCAACGGGGACAATACTACCTTCCAAGAATTTTCTTTACCAACCATAGCATATTTTTAGTCCTCATTCGCTTGCATTTAATGAAGGTATGAATAAGTGCTACTCATTTATTTTTATTAAGATTTAACTTAATTAGTGTGAATAGATATTTATTATTAAAATGTAGAACAATTTTTTAATGCAATTGAGAAGTATTTTTGTGTGGATAAATTTTACCACCACTCTGTCAATAATAATTAACCACCACTATTACTTACAATTGTCATCAGAACCACTATCACTATTAACCACTAGTAGGGTTGCTTATCGGACGGATCGGATAGACCATTACATTTAACGATTTGATTTACTAGTTATCGATTTTAAAATATACAAATTCACTAGCCAACCGATAAGATATCGGTTGGTTCGGTAACGAATAAATAATTATTGGGCGGTTATCGAACGGTTTATTGAACATCCACAATTTCTTCTTGAATTCAAACACCTTGCAGAAAACAAAACAGAATAGTTAGCAATCTCAATCATAACAAAATTTTCAATTTATGTAGTATATGTTTCAAAGAGAATTCTCAATATTGTAAGCAAAAAGTTTCATTTGCCCAAGTTATAGTACGTTAATTTCTCTTCACATTATGATATTCTTGAAACAAAAGTGACATACATTACAACAAATTAAGCATTTGACCGTAACAAGCTCACAGGGATGCACTAATTAAACTATGTGCTTCAATGTCCACATGCTTAATATCAGGGACTATTTCCTGGATTTCTTTTTCTAGCCTATCAACTTCAGCCCCTAATGTTGTTTTCTTTCCTTTGAAAATATATTTAAAGTTTAAAGTCGGTAGAGCTTTTGAAGTTGGCAAACCTTCTGTTGCTTTGCTTTGGTAATTTTAGTACTTTATTGTTTAATTTTTATATTATATTGGGGTTAATTAGGAATGGGCCTTTAGATTAGAATATAGATCCATTAGGTTTGAATTTATATTTTATAATATATAAATTAATTTATTTTATATATTTAGGTGAAAAATATAAGTATACATGATAATTTTTAACGGGTTAACGGTTTATCCAATAAGAAAATAGTGCAATCCACCCCCACTCCAATAAGCCGTTAAGTAAAAAAATTTAATCCGTTCACCAACCGTTTATTCGATAAGCCAATAAGTCAATTTTGCGGATGACTTATTGGATATGATTCGATTTTGAACAACCCTAACCATTAGTGTAAGTGGCTACCATACTTACCATTTCTATCATTATAATTATATATATTCCCATGTCCACCTCTATTACTATCATTATCGTTGTCACCTCCACCACTCTCAGTCATCTCCACAATCACTATTAATCACTACCACAATGCAACCAATCTCTACTGTCGACCACCTTCGCCATCACAACCAATTACCACCAATAATTATCGATCATCACATATTATTCGACCATCACCATCAATACCATCAATTACTAAAATCAACCAACTTCATTATCACAAAACCATCACGTTAATCACTATAACACCAATCACTTCCACCATCACCATTACTTCTCATTAGCACCAACCATTACCACCATCGATGCCGACAAACATCTTTACCACTACTAACGAATATATATATCTTATTCTTTTAAAAAATATATATATATATTCTCCAAACACCATGTATAGCGATAATTTTAGTACATCGGACTGCCCTTTTTTATTATTATATTGAAAAAATAAATAAATTATATCCTTCCCTTACATAAACCTCCCCGTTAAAATGACCCCCCGTCCCGCCGGAATGTTCCCCTCCGTCATTAACAAAATGGCAACTCACAGTTAAGTATAAATATCTCCACAGCAGCAGCAACAAAGTACTACACAAAATGGACATACTATTCGCTCAGATCCAAGCCGATCTCCGATCGAACGACGCACTCCGTCAATCCGGCGCACTTCTCCAAGCACTCCAACAATCCGCCGCCGGTCGCGACATTTCAATACTAGCAAAATCCGCCGTCGAAGAGATCGTCGCATCACCAGCTTCCGCCATATCTAAAAAGCTCGCATTTGATCTAATTCGATCAACTCGCTTAACAGCTGATTTATGGGAAACTGTATGTATAGGTATTCGTAACGATCTCGATTTTCCTGATCCCGATGTTACTGCAGCTGCTGTTTCGATACTTGCTGCTATACCTAGTTATCGTTTAGGTAAGTTGATTAATGACTGTAATAAGCAGATCTCTAGTTGTTTTGATTCTCCGAGTGATAATTTGCGTTTTGCTATTACGGAGACGCTTGGTTGTGTTTTAGCGCGTGATGATATGGTGACGTTGTGTGAGAATAATGTGAATCTGTTAGATAGGGTTTCGAATTGGTGGAATAGGATAGGGGGAAATATGATTGATAAATCGGATGCGGTTGCGAAAGTTGCATTTGAGTCTGTAGGGAGATTGTTTCAGGAGTTTGAATCGAAGAGGATGAGTCGATTAGCGGGTGATAAGTTAGTGGATAGTGAGAATAGTGTGGCTATTAGGTCTAATTGGGTTAGTTCTATGGTGGATTTTGTTTGGAGGAGGAGGAATGCGTTGATGGCGAGGTCGTTGGTTCTTCCTATAGAGAATTTTCGAGCTACTGTTTGTCCGTTAGTGTATGCTGTGAAGGCGGTTGCTTCTGGTTCGATTGAGGTGATTAAGAAGTTATCGAGGAATTCCAAGAGTGGGAATGCTAGTTCGTTAGATACTGTGAATGCGGAGAAGTTTGTGGGTGTGTCTGATGTTGTTTCACATTTGGCACCTTTTCTAGCATCATCGTTGGATCCGTCGTTGATATTTGAGGTGGGCATTAATATGTTGTATTTGGCTGATGTTCCTGGAGGGAAACCTGAATGGGCATCTGCATCCATTATTGCAATTCTCACTCTTTGGGATAGACAAGAGTTTTCTTCTGCAAGGGAGAGTATCGTCAGAGCTGTTGTCACCAATTTGCATCTTCTTGATCTGAGTATGCAGGTTGGTGAATCCATTGCCTTCTTGTTTGTCTTATTTTGAGGACAAATGGAAATTACTTATTTTGGTGTATTAACAATGACGACCTTATAATTCCTATGATCCTCTATGATGATACTATCTGAAACGATAGTAGATTTTGACTATACCATTTCGCTGTTCAGTTGCAGTTACTCAAATCATGACCCATTCAAGTACTACTTATAGCATTAATCAGAATACATAGATGATCAGGAATCAATCTAGATGTTTTAAGCTCCTTGTAAGAAGAACAAGGATTGTATTTTTTTGTTATTTTTTTTTTCTTGATGTAACTCTCACGTTTTGGCACCCAGCAGACATTTTGTGATGATGATTCTTATGAATATACTGGATAGGTTAACTTCTCAATAAAATAAAAATAAATCATCGACTGTTATGAGTGGATTTCCTGATGCATGCTACTATGATTACTTTCCACGCCTCAGTTCTGCATTGTGCCAATCTTTACTGTAAGTTGTTCAGTAATCTAGCAGGTGTATATTACCACCACCAACAACAACAACAAACCCAGTAAATTCCCACATCTTCCCACATCGTGGGGTCTTGGGAGGGTAGAGTGTACGCAGTCCATACCACTACCTCTACAGAGGTAGAGAGGCTGTTTTCGATAGACCCCCGGCTCAAGACAAAGGACAGTATATAAAACATCAAAAGCATGGAACACGATAAAAATAACGTAGGTACGACATCCACACAAAATTGTACATTGCCAAACAAAGGACACCGAAGCCCTCCTACCTACTGACTACGACTCATCCACTCACCTTAGCCCTCTACCCTGATGCTTTTCCTCCATACCTTCCTATCCAGGGTCATGTCCTCAGTCAGTTGTAATTGCTCCAAGTCACGTTTAATCACTTCTCTCCAGTATCTCTTCGGTCTATCCCTATCCCGCTTGAAACTATCTAAGGCCAACCTCTCATACCTATGAACCGTGGTATCCGTGCCCCTCCTCATCACATGAACAAACCATCTCAACCTCACTTCCCGCATTTTATCCTTCACCGATACCACTCCCACCTTTTCCCGAATAATCTCATTCCTAACCGTGTCAGCCCTAGTAAATCCGCACATCTAATGCAACATCCTCATTTCCGCCACCGTCAACATTTGGATATGAGAATTTTTAACCGGCCAACACTCCGCTCCATAAAGCATAGCCGGCCGGACTGCAACTCTATAGAATTTGCCTTTTAGCTTATGGGGAACCTTCTTATCGCATAAGATTCCCGAAGCGAGCCTCCATTTCATTCAACCTTCCCCAATACGATGAGATACATCCTCATCTATCTCTCCGTTCCCTGGAATCGTAGACCCAAGGTACTTAAAACTATCCCTCTTGCAAACCGCCTGGAATCCAACTTCACTACCACCTCCTCCTCCTGCCTCGAGTCACTAAATTGGCACTCCAAGTACTCTGTCTTGATCCTACTCAAGCGGAACCCTTTAGACTCCAGGGTTTGTCTCCAAATATCCAGCTTATCATTAACACCTTGACGCGACTCATCAATCAAAACTACATCATCCGCAAAAAGCATACACCAAGGCACCTCGCCTTGTATACTCCGCGTTAACACATCCATCACCAGGGCGAATAAAAACGGACTAAGAGTTGATCCCTGGTGCAACCCTGTCAAGACTGGGAAATGCTCGAAATCTCCTCCCACTGTCCTTACCCGCGTCTTCGCCCCCTCATACATGTCCTTAATCGCTCTGATGTACGCCACGGGGACCTCCTCGTCTCCAAGCATCTCCAAAGAACTTCCCTAGGGACCTTGTCATACGCCTTTGCGTCCTTTTGATCTGGCCTTAGACCTTAGGTTAGTATAATTTACGTTTAGTCTTTTGCTTTTTTCTGAATTCAGTGCAAATGGCTTAGAAATCATTGCTGGCTTCATTTTTGCTTGTTAGTACTGGTTGGTTTAAAAAGAATAAAGAAAGAGAGACATGATATGACTTTAGTTTCACTCTTGGTGTTCTAGCCGGTTGGACATTTTTGCAGAAACATTGTTCAGTGTCCATTTTCCATCACCTTTGTGATCTTGGTCTGTTGCAGTCGGATCGTCTGGTGATACAGCTGTGCATTTTTTTAAGAATCATTCTGTTCCGAACAACAACAACGACAACAACAACAGCAAAATGCCCTGTGTAATCCAACTAGTGGTGTTTGGGGTGGGTAGGATAGGATAGGATATACACAAGCCTTACGTCTAACTTTGAGGGATAGAGAGGCTGTTTCCATTGACATAATTTCATGATGACCTTGTCAATTATTCGTGCATTTATTGTCTAGAAAACACTTTATTAATACATTTGCTTTCTACAGGTTTCTTTATTTAAAAAGTTGCTTCTTATGGTGAGAAACCTGAGAGCAGAGTCAGATCGCATGCATGCTTTAGCATGCATCTGTCGAACTGCTCTATGCGTTGATCTTTTTGCAAAGGAGAGTGTTAGAAGAGGGCAAAAACCTGTTCCAGGAACCGATATTGCTTCACTTTTTGAGAATGCAAGAATAAAAGAGGACCTCCATAGTGTAACAAGTAAAACCTTGTTTAGAGAAGAACTAGTTGCAATGCTGGTGGAGAGCTGCTTTCAGTTATCACTACCACTTCCTGAACAAAAGAATTCAGGAATGGAAAGCAGAGTTATTGGAGCTTTAGCCTATGGAACTGGTTATGGTGCGTTAAATTGGACAGAACCAGCTTTGGAAGTGGTGGAAGTTTGTAGACCGTGTGTCAAATGGGATTGTGAAGGTCGATCATATGCTATTGACTGCTACTTGAAGTTGCTTGTCAGGCTTTGTCACATTTATGATACAAGAGGAGGTGTGAAAAGAGTCAAAGATGGGGCTTCTCAGGACCAGATTCTGAATGAAACACGGTTGCAGAATTTGCAAAGGGATCTTGTTAGGGATCTACGTGAGGTTTGTTGAGCTATTATAGTTACTTAATGAGATGTGTAAAATGAGATTTCTCCTTGAGCATGTTCTAGCCATGGAATTGTACGTTTTTACTTTAATTGCCTCGTATATATTGCCAACAAACCAAAGTTACTCAAGTGTCGTGTTTACACATATTAAGTCATTACATAAGTTCTTGTGTTGCTGAGCCTACCTCATTATATCGGCCTTCCTCATCCAACATGAAGTTTTCATCTGTTATTGAATGATTTTGGAGTATTCTAGCTTATTTCTTAGTTATATTCATTTTTGCTATGTTAAGATGAAATTGAGCTGCACTAGGGTTTGTTCATCAGCATGTCATCAACTAAAGGAACTCTATACCGTCTCTGAGTATGTTGTCCTTCCTCCTGCATAAATCTGAATTGAAGGAAAAAGGAGAAGATAAAGCTATATATAACTTGAAGCTATTCATGGTGCTTTTCTTCTGCATGGTGTTTTATTTATTTATTTCTGTTCTGCATTAGGCTCACCTTTTGTCATGTTCCAACTTTTGTTCTACTTCACTAATCAGGTGACATATTGTTTCTTAAATTTTTGTCTGGAACTTGCATCTTGTGCAGGTGAGCACACCTAGAGTATGTACTCGGCTTATTTGGGCTATCTCAGAGCATATTGATCTAGAAGGTTTGGATCCACTTCTGGCTGATGATCCAGAAGATCCCCTGAATATAATAGTATCAACTATACACAAAGTTCTTTTCAACACAGATTTGTCTGCTAGCACCACAAATCGCCTTCAAGATGTTCAAGCAGTTCTTCTATGTGCTCAGAGGTTGGGATCACGTAATGCCAGGGCAGGACAATTGTTAATAAAAGAACTTGAGGAGTTTAGGACCAATGCATTAGCCGATTCAGTGAACAAACATCAGTGTCGGTTAATACTGCAGAGGATCAAATATGTTACCAACCACTCTGAAAGCAAGTGAGTAGGATGTTATTCTTTTCTCTCAAATGGTAATGGTAATGGTAATGTAGACTAGATGCTGCCCGTATCTGATTAGTGTTTACCCTGTAAAACGTCTGAAATAAAAGTACAACTCTTCATGTAAACTCAAACTCCTCAAAATTCATTTGGCTTCTAGATCGCTATTCAGAATCCCTTGTCTGTTTTTTAAAAGAAAAAAAGAGCTCCTATGAGATAATGTGAGAGTTAACCTGAAAGGATTAGATCGTAGTTTTTTCCTAGTTAAACATTCAAACTTTGGCAGTCAGTATCCTTTCTGCTCCTCCAGGGGGAAGGCTTAGGGTTTAAAGTAGCATAATCTGTTTAAGAAAATGTGTGGGCTTTAGAACATCTTAAAAGTTATAAACTTTATTAGCAAAACTGTGAAACATTTGTTGGATGATACATCATTTGCAAAAGCATTGTTGGATGATAATTCTGTTTTCTTTTTATCTTCTCCAAGGTGGGCTGGGGTTGGTGAAGCAAGAGGAGATTATCCATTTAGCCATCACAAGTTAACAGTTCAGTTTTATGAAGCATCTGCTGCTCAGGACCGAAAGCTGGAAGGACTGGTGCACAAGGCCATTTTAGAGCTTTGGAGGCCTGATCCTAGTGAGTTAGCTCTATTGCTGGCTAAACGAGTAGACTCCTCTTTACTCAAGGTTCCTCCTAGTGCATATACTTTGACTGGCAGCAGTGATCCTTGCTACGTCGAAGCATATCATTTGACTGATCCAAGTGATGGGAGAATTACTCTGCACTTAAAGGTCAAAGCCTCTACTTCTCTTTGTTGTTATCGACTTATTATTGATTTGTTTCCTCTCTGCGCTGCATCTTTGTAATCATTTGTAAAACATCTCTTGCCATTTTGGCATCCTAACAATCATTTCTTGGCTGTGGGACAATTGTGATTTGCTTTCTGGTGGTAGATGGTAGAATGCAGGTAGTATTATTTCTGATGAACAAATTTAGGTCTCGCTGAGATATTTCGGTATGGAGGGACAGTTGTTACATTCTTACTGAAATGGTGAAGAGTTTGGATCTTTAGCTGGTAGGGAAGGTGGGTTCTGTTATGTGGATGGTAAAGTCAAATCCTGCTATATTAAACAAACAATCTGAATTATGCTGCGGAGCTTTCGGGATGTAGGGATATTTTCTTTCTTACATTCGGACTGGAAAGAAGATTTTGGCTACTATGCTTCAGACCAGTAGAAAATGCAGCACGGATATAGACCAGTACAAAGTGCAACAAGGAACATCAATTATTTTGTAAAGTTATATATGCTTTTTTTGGTAAAACTATTTCTAAAATGAATTTGTCATGTTCTGATAAGAAGAATTTTAAGGACATGTCTTTTCTTGCTTCAGTTCGACAATACACAAATTTTGTGAATTTAATTGATACTTATACCTCAGTCCTTCCTATTCTAAGTTTAGAAAAGAAACATAGAAGAACAAACGGAATAAGCATTGGACTCAAACATGGGTGGATTTGTTTTTGATCTGCAACCATGGGAAGAAAAGTTTGATCAACAACCCGCCTCAGACCTGCATTAAATTTTCAAAAAATTGAAACCCACCTCTGGTGTAAGAGCTCCCCACCATGCCCTGCATAAACTATAACCCACCCCTCTGTGCATTTACCCCACTCCATTTCCATCTCTATGTCGGATATATTTTGAGCAAAATTCCTAAATAATTTGCAAATACTTCTTTTCCCTATTACGCCAATTAGTTAATGCTTTATATAAAAGAAGTCTCATATGATGTTTTTGGACAGTTCTATGTAACCCTACCCGTTGACTTAGATCTTGCTGTATCTCATTTATAATATCCCATTATAGTTTCTTCATGAGTAATTACCATTGAGGAGTGAACTACTGCATAAACATGCAAATGAATATGTTATGCCAACTCTGCATTCGTGTTCTTTAGCGAGTTTTGCTCTGAAATGCAAGGGAGGTGGAGGACAGCACAAAGAAGAATAGAAACCACAGATAACACAATTTGAGGATTGGGAATGGTGGTTTATCTGTCATCTGATGTACTTTATTCATAATTTTAGAGCAATTGAAGCTGGCTGCATTTATTATTATTTCGATCAGTATGTTTGAGATCTTTGATGATCCATCAAATGTATCATTGGTTAGTGGGCCATGGGTGCAGCCTTTATGTTCTCTGCTAACAATATATTTTGATGAAATATGAGTTGCATTGTTTGTATGGAAACCATTAGTCAGGTGAATCACTATTTATTCTTTATTTTCGTAAATAAAGGAGGCAGCATCCAGCAACGAATGCAGTGAATGGCGCGGTTTTCATTGTATTGACAATCATAATGTTTGCAGGTTTTGAATTTGACCGAGATAGAACTTAATCGTGTGGATTTGCGAGTTGGACTTTCTGGTGGATTGTATTTCATGGATGGATCTCCTCAAGCAGTACGCCAGCTGCGAAATCTTAATTCGCAGGTTAAACCTTGTTTGAGACATTCATGCCTATTTATTTATTAATCTCTGAAGCCATTTTCCTCCCCCGTGGATTTGATTCTCCTGCTGACAGAAGGCAAAACCATTTTGGTCATTAAACATGTTATTATTATTTTTTTTCTCCCTTCTAGATGCATCTTCTCCTCTCACCTTTTTCTTAAAATGTGTTATGACTATGGTTACTATCAAATGCTAACCTGATAAAATTAGTACAGTTGTTCCTGGAACAGACATTGACAACATTAGCGATTTGGATTACTTAAGTAGCTACTTGAAATTGTAGAGTTATTAACACATATCGTCAAAACTGTGTCAAGATACTGCAAAATTCTATTTAGTGATTTTCAATTTTTCATTATTACTATATCAGGTGTTGATTTCTCTAACTATGCACTCCTGGACCTGGGGATTTCTCAGTTGTCAAAGAAAAAAAAATAGTTATCTGTATGTTAAAAATGACTTGTTGAAAACAAAAGAAAAAGAAAAGGCATGATAAAGAAGTGTAAAGTAAAAGACTGCAACTAGTATCAAGTGATTTGTGCGAGTTGCCTCATGTGTAAGTTAGTTTTAGAGGAAGCAAACCTATTTAACTATTTTATTTTAGATTGCCACAGATGGCACGCTATACTGGTGGTTGTTCATCACTAATTGACACAATTTGAAGTCAAGGTTTTCAAAAAAAAAAAAAGAAGTCTAGGTTTATGGATCTCTTTTTTGTTTGTCTGAGTTTTCTTATCTTTTTTCTTTTATTACCATATTCACCACTTATCGAAACAGAATCTGTAATTCGTATTTCCAGATACAATCCAAATACTAGTAGAAGCCTGGGTTGTGTCTTGCATGTTTGGTGTGGTTGCTACATCTTTAGTTTAGCTTGACATTTGAAAAGGAAGAAGAAGATATGTAATGAGTAGAGATCCAATGACTTATTTTGAGTCTTTCAATTTCCTTTCCCATAAGAAAATATGGTAGGAATTTGCCATTGGTTGTTCCAGGGTTAACATGGGCCCTTTTTAAGGCAGTTCCCTACATTTGACTGGACCAAAGGGTTGGGTGGGGAGGGAGTCGGGGAGGGGATTTTCTGATTTACTTGCAACCTTTTATGCTAATTTCGTTTGGCTCGAAAGAGTTGCTCGATTTTGAATAACCCTTTTATATTTTTCATTCATTATCCTTATACATTGAATCTTGGACCCAAATGCTCATTTTTGGTACTCTTTACATTGATCATGATTGATAATTTGACTGGACTTGCATGAATCCAGGAACCAGTACTGAGCAGTGTTACTGTGGGTGTTTCCCATTTTGAGCGTTGTGACCTTTGGGTTCAAGTACTGTACTATCCTTTCTATGGTTCTGGTCCTGCTGATTATGAAGACTCAGAAGAGGATCCACAAGTTATGAGACAAAAGAAAGGCATGAGACCTGAATTAGGGGAACCTGTCATTTTGAGATGTCAGCCTTACAAAATTCCTCTGACCGAGCTTCTTTTGCCACACAAAATTTCACCAGTTGAATATTTTCGTCTGTGGCCTAGTTTACCTGCTATAGTTGAGTGTACTGGTACTTATACATATGAAGGAAGTGGTTTCATGGCTACTGCTGCTCAGCAATATGGTGAGTCTCCGTTTTTGAGTGGCCTGAAATCACTGTCTTCCAAACCTTTCCATCGGGTTTGCTCACACATCATCCGGACAGTTGCTGGATTTGAGGTTGGTAACTTCTTTTCTAAAGAGTGTCTTCTGGTTTTCTTTTGAAATATTTTACTATTATGTTGGGTTTAGAAGCACATTAAGTTAAAAGTCGCTTCTAATTGGGCATTTTACATATGAACTATTGGGTTAAGAGTGAATATGTTAAGATCCCCTAAACTATCATTGTCTTGCTGGCCACATATTCAACCAGTGGGTTTTTAATCTAAAGTGAGTTAGTCTGCTTTTGTGCGCGTGTGTCTGTGTTATCCGGAACACCCAATAGTTTTAGGTAAGAAACTCGCATAATGACGATAGTTTAGGGGTGGTTTAACCTATTCACTCAATTTATAATTGTTCAAATTCAATATATTCCATATTTTCTGTATCTCATTGTTGTTTGGTATTGAACAGCTATGTTTTGCTGCTAAAACCTGGTATGGAGGGTTTTTGGGTATGATGGTTTTTGGTGCAAGTGAAGTGAGCAGAAACGTGGACCTTGGTGACGAGACGACCACCATGATGTGCAAATTTGTTATCCGAGCATCAGACGAATCGATTACCAAGGAGATCGCTTCGGATTTTCAAGGTTGGTTGGATGACCTAACTGATGGCGGTGTTGAGTACATGCCTGAAGACGAAGTGAAGGTGACTGCTGCCGAAAAGCTAAAGATTTCAATGGAACGGATAGCATTACTAAAGGCAGCAAGACCTCGCCCAAAGTCTCCAAAATCAGAGGATGAAGAAGAGGAGGAAGATGAGGACGATGAGAACAAAGACAACGAGGACATGGTTAACGTTGAAGGTGGTAAACCCAAGAGGCCAACTACTTTATTCAAGTTGACAGCCGAAGAGGCCGAGCATCGGGCACTTCAAGCAGCTATAATTCAGGAATGGCATATGCTCTGTAAAGATAGGAACACCAAAGTAAATTGATTTTTTTTTTCTTTGCTTATTTTCTTTTACATTTTTTGGTTTGATAATTGATTTAGGAGGTAGCTGGTTGATTGAAATGAGTTCCAAGTTTATGTAATTCTATTTTTGTTTCTTTTCTTGCAGTTTTGTAATTTCTATGTACCTTTTGAAGCACGCTCAGGCTGTAAATTAATTCTATTACTGTATTTTTTGCTTGTTCTAATGAACTTATTTCGAGATCCCTTTTTACTCTGTTCACTTTTACTAGTCATGTTTTGCTTTCTCGAGAATCAAATTGTATGCACTTTGGCCGATATTTTTAAATACATCTTTTTCATCGTATTAATATAAAAAGAACTGCAACATATCATTTTTCTCTTACACTTTTCGAATATCTAAATTTTAAGTTTAAAGTATTAAATTAATCTAATTCATAGTTAAATTAACTTTAACGCGATATGTGACAAGTAAATATGAATGGGAAGAGCATAATTTAAGCAGAATCAAAGCCCATAGCGCCCATAGCACCGCCGACATCTTTGGCATGAAAGCAAGAACAATATCTAGCTGATATAGGATCTTGTGAATCATGTTTGATATTATAAGCGGTTGGCACGAAAGCAAGAACAATGTCTAGCTGATATAGGATCTTGTGAATCATGTTTGATATTATAAGCGGTCTAGCTGATATAGGATCTTGTGAATCATGTTTGATATTATAAGCGGTTCAGTACAAATTAAGAAGTATCGAACAAAAAGGTCGAAACACTAATAGGAAAAGAGACTAGATGAGCGACAGCACGGGCCCAACATTTAAAAGTATTACATTGATTTTTATAATTTCATGTTGCAATTTCATAAGCACATAAATTATGTATAGTTCAAGCTTGACAAATAACTAATACAAAAATACATTGTATTTTACAAATCCAAAAAGTAAATTCCAAACTTTTATACAAATCTTAAAAGAGACTGTTGCACTCTGCATTTAACACCCAACAAATTGAAGGGCGTTCAAATAGCACTCCCCTGTTTCATTTTATTTGATCCGTGTTGACTTGGCACAACCCCTAAGTGTCTTCCTTCGTTAGTAGACACCATCAGCAGCTTTTGTCGATGCCCACACGAACAGGTTGTTGAGCAACAACACAACACAAAGGACGACACTTTCATCCAGTAGAACATTTTGGTATCCATCAATTGTTACAACCTTACGGTCTCACCATTACTGTATTTGTTCCCTCAACGCGCCACATGGTGAGTATTCCCAGCAAGCTCTTGCGAAAATCTAGCATATATCAATTATATTGCTCCGATGATATGCATAAAAGCATATGCCATTTTGTTGCTCGCTTGATCAAACAAGTCATCCGATAAAAAAAGAAGTCCAAACTCCAAAGAAGAATCCTTCAAGCCTTCAGTAATGTTTCTTCAGAAGTACCAAATAGCTAAGCACAATTATATAATTCAACCACATTAATCCAAACAGAGAAATGGAAGGTAAGGCTGCATACAATACACCCTCGTGGTGGGGCCCTTCCCCGGACCCTGCGCATAGCGGGAGCTTTAGTGCAACAGGCTGCCCTTTTTTTAACCACATTAATCCAAACATAAGAATTTAAATTAAAAACAGAGCCATTCTGGACACTTCCAAGTCAAAGAAATTTCTGTGAAAAGTTAAGCACCAACTGTTATATTTCGGCAGTTAGAAACTGAATTATCAGCAAAGTGTGCATGTAAGGTCATGATCTGAATCATTAGAGAAAAATTATAGACTGAATGAAGATAAGTCACATTCAGATTTTCGTAACATTTCATGTAGTCTTTTCATACAATTCCAATCTTCATCTAATCACGTGTTGATGCGTTATCCTATCCCACACGCAGTCTCTTCTTATTTTTCTTCAGCAATCTTAAGAACACTAATTAATTTTTAAGTCGTACATTTTAACAACAAAAAGATCCAGTGTAATTCCCTGCACATGGAGTTTGGTGAGGGTGGTTCATACACAATCTTATCCCTACCTTGTGAAAATTGAGAAATTATTTTTCGTAGATGCTTCAGTCAAGTAAAACAATAACTATTTTCAAATTATAAAAGCAAGAACTAACAGTCTAACAGTTGAGTATCGAGTAACAACTTATCCTCACTAATTTTCTAAGTACTTTTACGGTTAAAATTTTTCTTATTTACTTTTCAAATATATCTATAGCCAGGCGATTGTTTTCTCCAATAGATGTACATTTGTCTCTAAAGCGTAGTAAACCAAATGAAAAGATAAAATAACCAGAAAGACAGCCTTTTCGAGACTCTCAGTGTAGAGTTTAGAAAAAAGATATGAATTGATAAAGGTGTTGAACTGTAAAATTCAATTGGAACCAGAAACTTACGATTCTGATCTTTGTGGCTTTCTCCGATATAACCAAAGAGATCACAGAACTCACGCATTAGTCGCGTACTTCCAGTCATTTCTGCTCTACCTTCACTGTCACCTGCTGATAGTTAACACCAGAGTAAAATCACCTGACATGAATGGGAATCAGCGAGCTAATGTAGCTTAAACCAATCTTTACATGTCAAAATCAGGAGAAACTGCCAAGTAAGGAGGACAATTAGGCATAACCTGTTACAGAACATAATCCAGCAGTTGGAAATTCAATTTCCTGGTACAAAAAAGTGTTTGCTCTTTAAGTCCACACGAAGTATGGATATCGTATTATTTGTAACAACTAAGTAATGGCAATATTGATGAGATTTTTTGAGCTTGGAAAAAGGGAGATTTAAATTGAGCTTAAAGTATAATTGTTCATGTGTAAAAAGTGAAAGAAATAGTTAAAATAAATTCATAGTTAAAGCAAAGATTTATACGAAGCCGTAACCAACACTACAGATGCACTACTCAATTATAAAGACAATTCCAAAACAAGCCGAAGAACAGAGTATCACAAAAGAGGACTCACTAAAGGAAGATGTTGGAAACGTATTTCCTCATTCTTCAAATAAATCTACACCATTAGAAGCAATAGCAAACTTAGATGAAGAACGATGAAATTTTATACACGAGTTTAAAAATAGTCAATAAGGAGACGTGTGAATCCAAGAATAACAAACGAACAAAGAGACAGATAAATTGGAGAAGCTAAACTAAAATAATCAAAGCAAGCAAAAGAATAGTACTTATCAAAGTTCAGGAGCCTGAATACATGGAGAATACACGAAAACCTGAAAGGAAGCAATCAGAATTGACAGTTTGGCTAATGTCTTAAGCGTCTTAACTGTATATAACATTTTACTGCTTTGTTGATCATAATTTAGGCATGTGTAGTTCAACAATCACTTTTTTTAAAACTTCAAAAACAAATTAAATTTTATGGTACAAACACTTGAAAAGCTTATAGCTTCTTAGATGTGGTTATGAGAACGCTATGGTTAGCATTTTAGGTTCAATGGGCAAATTTGATAACTCTCCACTTTCATTTAAAAACTCACTTCCCTCAATTTGAGGATTGAAACTTCAGTCAATACCCACACTTCTACTATAGTAGAAAAGACAAAGCAATGTCAGTAGCTCCATCAATTTGTTGATATGCTTCCACGGGAGTTGGTTGATCAAAATATAAAGATGAAAATTTATAATAGCTTGAAATATCGGATTTGTATATTGGCATATGCATGGGTGACGAAAATGGATGGCATATTGCTATTCGAAGTATATTTATAGCAGTTGCTTGTGCAAATTCGATCATATTTTGATTGATTATTGAAAATAATTAGTTCTTGATCAATAAAATTTGTGTTGTATTCAAAATTATTACGAGAAAGAGCTGGTAGAAGAAGAAAAAGGACGAATGAAACCGAAAACGGGTTGTCAAGAAAAGGAGTGATAGATTTGTTTTTCATCTTAGTAAGGAAGAAAAACTAAACTTGTGATTGAACACAGAAGTGAAGGTTAAACCTTAATTCATAGAGGCACCAGAAAAGACGAGAATCTCGAGAAAAAGATTATGTCATTTACAGACGAATTAGATATTACAAAGTGAGTTGCTTATATTTTCTTTTGAATATATATTGTTACATGTGTAATATGCTAGTTAGATACAATTAAGTCGTTTTTCGAAAAGTTGAAGTCATAATTCGGAATATGTAATTAGTAGAAGTTGAGCAAACTATGATTACCTTCACCATAGTTTGACCCGCACATGCTTAAAATAAGATAGTTTCCATGGCGTGGTCTAACACATTATTAATATCTAACTCGTCTGAAAATGACATAATCTTTTTCTCGAGATACTTTTTTTTTCTGGTGCCTATAAAAATTAAGGTTTAGCCTACACTTCTATGTTTAATCACAAGCTTATTTTTTCTTTCTTGTTGAAATGAAAAACAAATCTATCACTCCATTACTTGACAACGTGTTTTCGATTTCATTCTTCATTTTTCTTCTACTACTAGTTCTTTCTCGGAATAATTTTGAATACAACACAAATTTTATTGATCAAGAACTCGTTATTTTCAATGATCAATCAAAATCTGATCGAATTTGCACAAGCAACTACTATAAATATACTTCGAATAACATATGCCATCCATTTTCGTCACCAACACCGTCACTCATACATATGCCAATATAAAAATTTGATATTTTAAGCGATCATAAATTTTCATATTTATATTTTGATCAATCAACTCCAGTGGAAGCATGGTCAATCACCTGAACTCCATCGGCAAAAAATTATGGAGCACTTGGCAACCTTTATGAGGCTTCTAGGGCCTTTGCGAAGGTTTCTTCTTCAAATCATTCGTAGCAACGAAAAATGTATAAAAAATATGAAATAATTAATATGAAGTGAGGAGAAATATGCTATAATGTTACGTCTCTATATTAAATTATCTATTAAATAGTTTTGAATAAATTAAGAGTTTATGTGATGTCATCTCTCTATGCATCTCTTTATAGTATAGTTGTGTTTATGAAATTTATTTATTATCAATATGATTTATGATGAGATGACAAACATTCCTCCGTATTGAATTAGATGTATCAAATTTGAGCATTGAGAATGACAAAAATCCTTTTGGGAGTGCCGCCCACATAAATGAGCCTTACAATGTATGAATCCAAATTATTCGGACTTCAACACGAATACTAAATATTAATGAAAAAAAAAAAGAAATTTACTTATTTATGATAAGATTAAAAGTGAAAATAGGGGTGGATAGGAGAGCGGCGGGTGGGGGGTGGGGAACTTGGTACCTTTTTTTTGGTTTGAGGTTTCATTCATGATCAAATTTAGTTGATTTTTGATGCATAAGCTTTTTGACTAATGAATAAACTAATTTTGAAGTCAATTTCTAGATTTGACCTCTAAGGCTTCAAATTGACTTTTTGACTCGATTTTTGAACCAAAATATTATCTAGCAATATGAGTGTCGATGGACTCGTATACTCACATAGAGTGATTTTGACAGACTGATAGCATTTCGAGGTAGTGGTATGGACTGCGTACACTTACCCTCCCCAGATCCCACTTGGTGGGAATATACTGGTATGTTGTTGTTGTTGTTGTTGTTGTTGATAAGGCAATTTTGTAAGGGTTCGTGGCACGTTTGCTCTACTTTCAAAGTAGGTTATGACTTAATTTTTAGACCTTTATTGTACCAAGTGTGTTATGAGTTGCACATATTGGTAGATTGATGATTGAGAAAAATGACACATCTATTTGCAATCTGATTTGAGATCTAGCTGATAGACATTATATGACTGAAATTGTTCATTTATTGTCGCATCACTCTGTTTCATGTGTTATATCATACTTTGATGATTTATTGGCTTAAGAGCACTGTGTTGAAAACAATATTCTTAATTGACAAGGTTATTGACCCAAG
Source organism: Capsicum annuum (assembly GCF_002878395.1). Taxonomy (NCBI): domain Eukaryota; kingdom Viridiplantae; phylum Streptophyta; class Magnoliopsida; order Solanales; family Solanaceae; genus Capsicum; species Capsicum annuum. Next base: position 228,353,054 of record NC_061121.1, on the reverse strand, counting down.
ACCACTATTTCTGAAAAGAAATATATTTATTTTGTTGTATATGAACATCCTTTATTATTGTAATCATACATACATATTTTCATGGATCACAACTTGAATATGATGAATATAGCAAAGTGATGGAAACACCTAATTGATTCCATCATTTGATGTTATTATTGTGTCAAGGTCTTTTTTGGCTAACCCGAGGTCTTTTTCGAGGTATATCGGTCTCACAAGGATTATGGAGCAGGTTTATATCGATAGGATCATGGACCATTGCATATTATTATGTGTTGATTGTATTTTTTTATAGTCTCCTTTACTTGGTGTTGTGTATTTACTTATTGGATGATTCCGGTTAGCTTCCACCCTATTTGCCCGATGTAATGAATCGAGGTATATGATATGGTTTGGTTACATTTCATACTTTCTATGATATAACTATTCAAATCTTGCTCAGTTAGCTTATGATGTCTGCCGAGTACACATGTTATCGTACTCATACTACTCTTGCTGCATCTTTTGATACAGATCCTAATTATAGGAAGCTCAGTTGATTCTTTGCCCCAAACGACTTTATTTGAAAGCTTTGATGAGCTACTTGGCGTTCAAAGTGATACCTGACTTTCTCTGTCTTTATGTTTTCCTGTCTTTACTATTAGAATATTATTACAGTAGTGAAACAAATATAGTCTTTAGATACACTTGTATGAGTGTATTTTGTTATTTCCCACTTCTATCTATATTTATAATAGCTTTACTTAAAGACTTTACTTCTGCTATCTTTATATCTCTGCATATTGATTCAATTATTTGATTTAGGTGATATCTATCTATAGGTTAATGTAGCTGTCATGATGATCTTGAATTTTAAATCGTGACAATTTGATATCAGATCGTCTACGTTCACCAATCTCACTAATATAAGAGCAAGTGTCTAGTAGAATCTACAGATTGATACGATCATTTCCATATCTATCTTCGAGATGCTATAGATAATTTGAGGAAAACAAATATCAGAATGAGGAGGTTCATAAAGACAAAATGTAGGACTTGTCCCTACAATTCATAATGAAAGTAAGAACTCACTAAGTCAGGATTAGTAGCTACTTCCAACCATGAGCTTTTTCTATTTCTTTTAGATATTTTTCTGTGAAATAAGATATTGTATTTTCTAGGTATAAAATATCTAGTAAATGAAAGAAATTTAAAAAAAAATGGTATCAATTAGCTTTTGGATGTAAAGGAGATATTACTTGGCCTAGGCATGATTAGGTACTTATATTTTTAGTGAAAGCAATTTTAAGCATCTTAAGCACACCATCTTGATTAAATTAATGTTAACCAGATCTTAATTTAGTGAGAAATCTCGAGTTCATGTCATGGAAATGAAGAGATCCTAATTGGAAGCACTTTGTTGGTTTTTAGCTTTGAAATTAGAGAAATAAAATAGGCTTTTGATACCAATTGTTGGTTTTTAGCTTTGAAATTGGAGAAATAGAAGAGAAAGAGTTGGAGAAAAATAAAATACGGCAATAGTATTGTCAAAGGGAATTATTTTATTAATAACTAAAAACATATATTTATAACTAAATTTCTAACTACACTCCAATATAAATTGGGATAACTAATTTCTATTTAAATAATAAAGGGATAACTAATTCCTAAGTCTAAGCCACATAGGATTCTAATAATTTAAAACTACTAAAATTATCTACTCCTACTTTATTTCTGAGACATATCTTCAACACTCCTCCCTGGATCAGAAATTGTAGATTGTAGTCTCAGCTTCGTATCGAAAATTGTAGATTGTAGTCTCAGCTTCGGCTGAATTTGACCTCTTGAATAAATCTGCTAATTCATCTTTGTTCTTGCAAGACTTGTGTGCATCTTTTGTTAGATTAAATAAGAAACTTTTGCCTCTCATATCAACTGAAATTGTTTTGATTGCAACATTCCCTTTTACTTCTGTAGGAATATAATCATCATTCTCAATTCTGATTTTCTTATATTTTGAAGGCAGAAACTCTTTAAAGAGAGTCTTGTCATATGTCATGTGGTTTGTACAACCACTATCAATCATCCAAAAATCAGATTTCTTGGTTAAAGAATATGTTGCCACAAATAAGTGATCTTCTTCTTCTTCTTTGGTGACTTGGGCATCTGCTTTATATTTTCGAGATTTGTTTTTGCAAATCACAGTTTCATGGCCAAGTTGATTGCAAATCTTGCATTTTGTATCTGGTCTCTTCCAACATTTAAATGCAGGATGACCTATTTTGCCACAGTGCTGGCAAGGTGGGTAATTTTTTCTTGAATTATTACCTTCGCTTTGAGTCTTGTGGTTGGCTGTCAAAGCCCTTTCAACCATACCATCCTGTCTCATAAGCCTCCTTTGCTCTTACGCCTGCAACGTATTTAACAATTCTGCCAAGGTAATCTTGGACAGATCTTGTGTTTTCCAAGGTAATTATTGATACTTCGTATCTTTCAGGCATAGTAATAAGAATTTTTTTAACAATTCTTGAATCTTTAAATTTTGTGCCAAGCAATCTTACCTTGTTAACAATGCTAAGAAGTCGGCCTGAGTACTCTTTGACGGTCTCAGATTCCTTCATCTTTTGCAATTCGAATTTCCTTATTAGATTCAACACCTTCATGCCTCGTATTCTTTCATCTCCGGTATATTCTTCCTTCAGATAATCCCAATTTTCTTTTGGTGATTTAAGGGTCATAATTCTCATGAAAATTATTGGAGACAGACTAGCAAACAAAGTTGCTTTTGCCTTTGATTTTCTGATTTTTTTTCCTTTTGGCTTTTGATCTGGGCTACCGTGGGATTATCCGGTAACGGAACAACATCATAATCCTCCTCCACGGCCTCCCTAAGATCTAAAGCCTCAAGATAAATCTCCATTCTTATTGCCCCAAAATGGTAATTCTCACCATCAAAGATAGAAGGAGCGATTTGGGAAAAGTTGTTTTCAGAATTCATCTCTCACAAATCCCTCAAGAAACTGGCTCTTGATACCAATTGTTGGTTTTTAGCTTTGAAATTAGAGAAATAAAATAGGCTCTTATACCAATTGTTGGTTTTTAGCTTTGAAATTGGAGAAATAAAAGAGAGTTGGAGAAAAATAAAATACGACAATAATATTGTCAAAGGAAATTATTTTATTAATAACTCAAAACATATATTTATAGCTAAATTTCTAACTATACTCCAATTAAAATTGGGACAACTAATTCCTATTCAAATAATAAAGGGACAACTAATTCCTAAGTCTAAGCCATATAAGATTCTAATAATTTAAAACTACTAAAATTATCTACTCCTACTTTATTTCTGAGACATATCTTCAACACACTTCTCCTTTAATGCGCCTTCTGAGAAACGAATCCAAAATAATCAAACTCACAAAACAAATACCCAACACCAGGTGAAACACAAAAGTAGAGCCCTCGTCAAAATTGTTTATCACATCCTTTTGTAAAGATGGATACCTAAATTATGTTATCATTTGGAATTTAGCAGTCATCTAAGATGTAAAAGTACTCAACTGTCCCATTTTATGTGACGATGTAAAATAGAATAAAGTGTGCCATGTAAAATAGAATAAAGAGTGTAACACTGAACATGACTGAACTAATTGTATGCTTCACAGTAGCTATACTAAGTTTGTGCATGAGAAATATTAGGAAATTCACATATTACCACATTCAAAATACCATTCATATCCTATCAATATTTGTAAAATAAAGTGAACTGTTCACATTCACCAAAAAAAATTGAAAAAAACATTGCAAGGACGATGTTAAATCGAGGCAAACTCTAAATACTGAATATGACTTCACCTACAACATCATCATTATGAGCGGTACGTTTCAACCCATTAAACCCCTATGGATCTCTACATGCAATTCACTATCTTGAAATAAAACTAAGTAAATCTTTAATAAATGTATCATTTGATCATCTTGAAACCAGAGACATTGCAAATTAATTGTACTTTTCTGAATATCTATACATATAAGTTAACGAAGACCTAATATATAAACGTGCTCTTTAACTTAGCTTAAGTTGATATTTATGTCTCCCAACTTTGGGTGTGCAGGCACTCTTAAGTTGTATAAGTTGAACAAGTAGATATATGCGTCCTATGTGACGTCCTATGTGACATAATTGCCACATAGGACATATGCATCTATTTGTTCAACTTTATATAAGTTTAGGTGCCTTTGTGTACATCTAAAGTTTGAGGGCATAGATGCCAGCTACGGCCAAGTTAAAGTGCACATTTATGCATTTATGCAACTAAAGAAAGATATACCATTTCTGGTTTGAGTACACTATGTGTACCACTTTACCACCCCTTCACCTCAGAACACAAAAAAACAATCTCCAAGTTGATTTAAAGATTTAACAGCTAGCTCAAAAGCAAGAAACAAGAAATTGTCAACAGTTTCTCACTTCACTTGAACTTCAAAAGCATCACGACTCTACAAAAGGCTAAAACAGTAGTAATTTCCAAGACAGAAGTAGATAAGTATCTTCATTACCATCTTATCTACAACTAACAAACCTTATTAACTCTTTCATTACTGACAAAGAAAAACAAGACGTAAAAAACTGGAATTTAGCAGCAAAGATGAAGATGAACTCCTCTGTCCCATTTTATGTGATGTTGTTTGACTGAAACCAAAGTTTAAAAGGAAAAGAATGGAACTCGTGATCTAAATAAGTCATAGACATTTGTGTAATTTCTTGTTCCTGAATGGGTCTGTTTCATCTTGCCTATAAACTATCTTGCTATGGATAAAATGACAAGTTTAAATTAAATGTTAGAAATAAGAATGTGTCATTCTCTTTGGAACGAACTAGAATTGAAAAGTATGCCACATAAAATACGATAAAGAGAGTAACACTGAACATAATTGAACAACTATAAGCTTCACAGTAACTATACAGAATAAGCTTTATAGTAAAAAAATTTTATGCCGTCCACAACATAAGAAGAATTAAACTGAAATGAAACTTCAATAATCTTTTAATTAAGGTTTTGAATTGATCATCTTGAAATCAGATAATATGCTATTTATCACACTTTTCTGAATATCTAATCTTATAGAGTAATCTGTGTACACTTTGATAGATGAAAATTTCATCACTCACTTTCTTTTGTAAAGTAGGATTTTGTGTCTTATGTAAATATCAATTGAAATTTAGTGTTCAAGATGTAGAAGTACTGTAAATTAAACTGCTTCTACATATAAAATTCTGTCATTTCTTTGAGTTAAGACTAAAAAAAGTGTCATATAAAATGTCAAGACAGAGTCACACTACACTATACATGATTGAATTAATTGTAAACTTCACAATAGCTTTACTAAGGTTTGTGCATCACAAATATTAGGAAATACACATCTTACCACATTCAAAATACGTAAAAGAAAGTCAAACTGTTTATTTTAACCCCCAAAAAAAAAATTGAAAAAAGCACCGCAAAGGCAGTACCAAATTGAGACAAACTCCAAATACTAAATATGACCTCAGCTACAACATCATCATTATGAGTGATATGTTTCAACCAAATAAACTATTAAACCCCTATGAATCTCATGCAATTCGCTATCTTGAAATACAACTAAGTAAATCTTTAATTAATGTATCATTTGATCATCTTTTATACAGACATTTTTCAAATTTATTATACTTTTCGAAATATCTATACTTATAGATTTAAAAAAGATGTGCCATTCTGGTTTGAGTACTATGTGTACACTTTACCACCCCTTCACCTCATAACCCAAGAAATAAGCTCAGATTTGATTTAAAGATGTAACAGTTCATCCAAGAAATTGTTTGATATATGCATTCTATATGGCATCCTACGTGGCAATTCACATCTTATGTGGCGTCCTACGTGTATTATGCCACAAAGGACGTGTGTGTCTACTTGTTCAACTTTATATAAGTTTAAGTACGTCGTTGTGCACATCCAGAATATGAGGGCATAGATGCCAGCCGAGGCCAAGTTAAAGGACACGTTTATGTATTATGTCATTCAAGAAAGATATATGTTTCTCGTTTCAGTACTACGTGTACACTTTACCACCGCTTCACCTCAGATCCCAATAAAACAATTTCCAATTTGATTTATGAGTACTACGTGTACACTTTACCATCGCTTCACTTGAGATCCCAATAAAACAATTTCCAATTTGATTTAAAGACTTAACAGCTAGCTCAATGCAAGAAACAAGAAATTATCAAGAGTTTCTTACCAAGAAACTTCAAAAGCATCACGACTCTACAAAAGGCTAAAACAGTAGTAATTTCCAAGAGAGAAGTAGATAAGTATCTTTCTTACCATCTTATCTCCAACTAACAAACTTTAGTAACTCTTTCATTACTGACAAAGAAAAGCAAGGCATAGACAACTGGAATTTAGTAGTATCTAAGATGTAGAAGTACTCCTTATGTGACAATATTTGATTGGACCTGAAGTTTAAAAGGAAAAGAAAGATTTTTGGAACTTGTAATCTAAATAAGTCATAGACATTTGTGTGGCTATAAACTATCTCGTTAATAATAAAATGAAGAGTTTAAAATTAAATTATTTCTAAATATAGAATGTGCTATTCACTCTAGATCAAACTAAAATTGAAAAGTATGCCACATAAAATGCGATAGAGTTAACTCTAAACATACTTGAAATAACTATAAGCTTCCAGTAACTATACATAATAAGCTTTAAGCTAAATTTTTTATACCCTCCACACCATAAGAAGAATCAAACTGAAATGAAACTTAAGTAAATTAAGGTTTTGAATGTATCAATTAATCATCTTGAAATCAGATAATTTGTTATTTATTATACTTTTCTGGATATCTATCTTTTAGAGTACTCTGTGTACAGTGTGTAGTTTCTTTAATAGATGAAGATTTCATCACTCACATCCTTTTGTATTTAAGGATTTTTAGCCTTATTAAGTGTCTAACATGTAGAAGTAACCTTTGTACCATTTTATGTGAATGTTTAATTGGGCACAAGAGTTAAGAAACAAAGAAAAAATTCTGAAATTTGTAGTTTGAAATAAGCCATTGATATTTGTGTAACTTCGTCAAGGGATAAAACCAGAAGTGGAAAGTTAAATTGCTTCTAAATATAAAAATGTGTCATTTCTTTGGGAAAAACTAAGAAGAAAAGCGTGCAAGGTAAAATTTGGATAAAGAGAGTAACATTGAACAGGATTGAACTAACTGCAAACTTCACTGCAGCTATATTAAAGTTTGTGCATCAAAAATATTAGGATATTCACATCTCACCACATTCAAAATACTATTCGTATCCTATCAATATTTGTAAAAATTAGATGAACTGTTCACATTCACCCGAAAAATGAAAAAAAAACACACACCACGAGACCGGTACCAAATTGAGGCAAACTCCGAATGTTAAATATGACCTCACCTACAATATCACCATTATGAGCGATACGTTTCCACCAATTAAACTATTAAAGCTCCTAAGAATCTCTAGATGCAATGCACTATCTTGAAATGCAACTAAGTAAATCTTTAATTAATGTATCTTGACATTGCAAATTTATTATACTTTTCTGAATATCTATACTTACTAAATTAAAAAAGAGATGCACCATTTCTAGTTTGAGTAACTACGTGTACACTTTACCTCCCCTTCCCCTCAACACCCAAGAAAACAATCTCCAATTTGATTTTGGAGATTTAACAGCTAGCTCAACGCAAGAAACAAGTTATTGCCAGCAGTGTTTTAAACCTCACTGAATTCAAGAAACTTCAAAAGCATCACGACTCTACCAAAGGCTAAAACAGTAGTAATCTTTTTTACCATCTCATCTCCAGCTAACAAACCTTACTAACTCGTTCATTACGACAAAGGAAAATAAGGCTAATTTTCAAAGTTACTTTTCACACCATGAAAACTTGACATTCGTCCTCACAAAGCTTTATGCCATGCAGAAAACTCCATGCTAAAACCTCCCTCATATCGACACGAATTCGTAACTGGTAATAGTGTCTCAAGTTTTCTAGTATAAAAGCTCAGGGTTTTTGCACCTCAAATCAGTCAACCACAGAACCATACTGTGAAGAAAGTTAATACATTCGAGCTTACCTCAACGTAACTTTCATACAATGAAAAACTCATTAACTCCATTTAACAAGCCATTTTGTGTTTCTCTACTTTCTCTTGTGTTCTTTTTCTCAGTTGTTACAGCACAAGAGCTTGTTTCTAATGGAGATGTTTCCAAGAAATGTAAGGAGGGAACAAGATCCGGTTACCTTTGTTCTCGTGTTAGCGATAAAGGTTTTGCGGGGAACAGTTTTGCTACATCACTTCTGCGGCAATCAGCCTCGAGTTCGCGACTATACAGCGCATCTGTTCCGGTATATACTAAGCCTGCATATGTATATACACCTTCACAACCTTCATCGTCCATCGATGGAACTCCCTCAAGTCCACCGAGAAAACCTCCTAAGGTACGTAAGCATCCTTATCCAGCATCTAGGCCCTCTCAGAAGGTGCCTTATGCAAATTATCCTCAACCAAAGGTTTATAGGAGATCATTATTGAAATTGCTACCAAGTTCAGCTTACGAATTACCTCCCCCTGTATCTCCACCACCAGTTCAAACACCTCCTACTTATCAGCCACCACCACATGTTGAACCCCCGCCGCCACCACCATCTCCACCACCTGTTTACAAGCCTCCACCAGTAGAAAAACCACCTCCACCAGTATCTCCTCCAC